>NW_024067961.1:0-312500 GCF_009389715.1 Phoenix dactylifera | reverse complement strand
CTCTAAATCCTAAACTCTAAACCTTGAAGCTTTAAATTGTAAAAGTCTAAACCCTAAATTCCAAGCTCTAAGCCCCAAGCCCTAAGTCCCAAGCCCTAAGCTCTAAGTCCTAAGCCACAAAATCCTGAAGCCCAAAGCCTTAAAGCCATAAGCCCTAAAGCAAAAAAACTTAAGCCCTAAGCCCTAAGCCCTAAAGCCCTAAATCCTAAATTTTAAACCCTAAAATCCTAAACCGAAAGCCCTAAACTGAAAATCTATATCCTAGACTCTAAACCCTAAAATTCTAAATCCTAAATCCTATAACCTAAATCCTAAACTTTAAATCCTAAATCCTAAACCCTAAATCTTAGAAACCTAAAACTCTAGGTACTCTACAACACTAAACCCTAAGTCCTACACCCTAAGCCCTAAACTCTAAATCCTAAATCTTGAATCCTAAGCCCTAAATCCTAAGCCCTGAATTCTAAACTTTGAACCCTAAATTCTGAACTCTTAATTCCGAATCCTAAACTCTAAACTCTATACTCTAAATCCTAAATTCTGAACTCTAAACCCTGAACCTTAGACCTTAAATTCTATATACTTTTTAATTTTTTTAATTTTCAAAAATTGATTGTTTGTTCAAATAACCAAAATACATGTTCTCTCTTGATCTATGTTTTTTTTTTTAAAAAAAGAATAAAAAGTAAAAATGGGGCCTTAACCTTCTCAAGTCCATGCTAGCACTCAACCCATCCTTTCTTTAGTTTTTCATGCTGGCATGTTCCATGCTAGAGTGGCAGAAAGAAATATAAGAGAGAGAGGGGGAGAGAGTGTTGCTGACAAGTAGAAGAAAAATAACCAAAAAACCAATGGAGCTGACAACCAACCAATTCTATTCTCAGTTGTCAACCTCCTAATCTTATATTCTTATTATTATTTAGTTTCTATATTTGTTTAATTGAAACTGTCGTCACACAATCACCTCATAGGAAGTCTGAGAGCAAGTGTCCCAGAAAGCAAAAGTCTCATAAACAAATAGTACCTTTTTTTTATGCTTTGAGCTTGCTAAATAATATTTCATTGTCTGATCTAATGCTTCATATGTTTCTCAAACTGACCTAGTCAAACGAAGTCAGTCACCTTCATTTGTGTGAATATTTTGACAAAGTTCATAACGGGTGAGACTAGTGAAAGCAAAACATTCTCACAAAACGGTGGGATATATATCTGAAAGAGAGATGGGATATATGTATATATATGTGTGTGTGTGTGTGTGTATGTGTGTGTGTATATGTATATGTGTATATGTATATATGTATATATGTATATGTATATGTCTATATGTATATCTCTATATATGTATATGTATATGTATATATATGTATATGTATATGTATATGTATATGTATATGTATATGTATATGTATATGTATATGTATACACTACAGTAAAATTAGAGAAAGCCGACCCTTTTTTGCCGATGCTAGGAAAAGCGTCGGCAAAATTTTCTGCCGCGCCAAATTTTGCCGACGCTTTTTAAGAGCGTCGGCAATTTGAAAGAATTGACGACGCTTAAATGCGTCGTCACAGTCCTCTAGCGAAATTCTTGTTGGGAAGCGTGGGAACTGGACCTAGGACGACGCTTATACACGACGCGTATAAGCGTCGATCAAAGACGACACTTATAAGCGTCGTCTAAGGTTAGAATCCCTCAAAACCCAGCACCCGACCCCGATCGAGCCCTATTTCTCCTCTCCGGCTTCCGTCTTCCTCCTCTCTGGCACTGCCCTAGCTTCCGTCTTCCTCCTCTCCGGTGCCGACCATCCGACTCCAACCTCCTCTCCTCCTCCCTCCTCTCCGGCGCCGACTGACCAACGCCGACCTCCTCCACCTGAGGTATTTTTCTCCTCCTCCCTCCTCTCCGGCGCCGACCGACTAACGCCGACCTCCTCCACCTGAGGTATTTTTCTCCTCCTCCCTCCTCTCCCTCCTTCTCGCTTGTTCTCATCCTTCTCCGCCTCTTCTTGTTCGTGTGTTCGTGGGTGTTTTTTTCTTTTTTTACAGATTCTCTAGCTTTGCCTCCGCCCGAGGATCTCCTCCTCCTCCTTCCTCTCCGACGCCGTCCGAGCAGCCCTCAAACCTCGATCGAGCGGCAACCCTGATAAGTATGATCGTTGAGAGATATAGGAAAGAGCTACAACTCTTATTTCAGAGCGCGTCGGGGAGTCATCATCATCTGACGCGGCTAGTCACGTCGAGGCTCAGGTCTATGCCGAATTGATGGGCCCAGAACGTTATGGTCGCGTGAGGGGTTACGGTGTCGGAGTTACCCCTACTCAGTTGTCTGCAGTGAACCGATATACCAAGATGCCAGACAAGATACTAGCACATCAGAGGTTTGTAGTTTGAAGACAGAGATGGCACTAAAAAATCAGTCATATGAGACAAGAATAGAGGAGATGAGGCAGTCATATGATTGATATGGCGGAGTTGAAGCAGAGCCAAGAGTTGAAGATACAATCTTTGCAGGATCAGCTTGACCATATTTCATCTTTTTTGCAGAGATTTGCTCCTCCGGTACATAACTAAATCTATTTGAATATTTTATGTAATTATAATTTATTCTTGTATGAGCATGATGACTTCCGTATTTTTAGTTTCAAAAGTATTTTTTTTCTTGTAGGTTGCTGATACTTCATCTACTCATAGAGATGATGATGCCATCGACCCTTGATACATCGTAGATTGTGTACTTAGAATTTGAGATGTATGTTTTTAGAATGTTTTTTAAGTACAATGTAATCAAATATGATAATATGAATATTTTGAATGAAAAGTTCTTGTTTGTGACGTGTATTTTGTTGTCTATGTGATTTAGTGTATTTGTTTTGTTAGAATTTAATGTATACAGGGTATTAAAAATTGCTTTTACGAAATATTTTTTTTAAAAAAATTTCTATTGCCGACGCTTTTAAGCATCGGAAGTAGCAAGTGGCACGAACCTGGCACGCCTTTAACGACGCTTTACAGCGTCGCTCAAGAACCATAAGTCGACGCTTTTAAGCGTCGGTTTAGTCCGACAGAAACCAACCATTTGAAGCGTCGGTCCAAGTTCGCCGACACTCTTAAGCGTCGGTTACCTCGAGGAAGAACGACGCTTAAAAGCGTCGGCATAGATCCACGACGCTTTTCTGACGCGTCGGCCTAAACCGAGCCCACGCCCACCTGCCCGACCTCTTACCCACGCTTTGGGGGGCGTTGGCAGAAAATCTACCGACGCTTAAAAATGTCGGTAAAGACCAAACAAAGCGCAGGAAGATATCCTTTCTTTTGTAGTGATATGTATATGTATATGTATATATATATGTATATATATATATATGTGTATATGTATATGTATATGTATGTATGTGTATATATGTATATGTATATGTATGTATGTGTATATATGTATATGTATATGTATGTATGTGTATATATGTATATGTATATGTATGTGTATATATGTATATGTATATGTATGTGTATATATGTATATGTATATGTATGTGTATATATGTATGTGTATATATGTATATGTATGTGTATATATGTATGTGTATATATGTATATATATGTATATATATATATATATATATATATATATATATATATATATATGTATGTATGTATGTATGTATGTATATACACACACGCGGTCAGTTGATCACCAAAGCAGCAGGTTATGCTGTTAAAATTTTGATTAAAAATATTTATGACCATGCTGAACTTGAGTTGGGATAAGATGGGATCAGGTAAAGTGGAAGCAACTGCACATGGAACGGCAGCCATGGACCTGGATGGTTGGATGGACCAGCAAAAGTTGTTTTTTGGTTTTGCCCTTTTGCAAAGAGGTCCTGAGTTCAAATTTATTTTTGGAAGATAAAAATAAAAATAAAAAAAATAAAGAGATTAGGTAGGGTCCGTGGTGAGGGGAGGTCGGACAGACGCGTTAACTTCCGCGAGAAAGAAGGATTCACCAATCCACGATTGCGCAAAGATCGCTTCGGGTTGCAGACGGGATGCACCCGTCGGGGCGCCATCCACCCGTCGGCGTCGCGAAATCTTCTTTCGCGCGAAAGATGCAACCCAAACCCGGATGGGGGATCCAAGATTTTACCTATACGGGGTACGTAATGGACAGGGCGTGAGGGAATTCGGCAGACATTTTGGTTTGAGAGAGAGAAGTTAAACGGTTGGGCGGACTTGCAGACGGAATCGGCGGTTTTTCTGCGGGAGAGGAGCGAGAGGAGAGAGAAAGAGGGGAGGGAGAGGAGGATTTGGTGGGGCACAGGATTGGGACTACTCGCAATTGTTTTGATAAGTTCTTTCAAAAATTCAGTTTTCTTTCTGCAATACAGAGGAGATTTGCTTGATTCCTCGGACAGGTGGGATCGGATGGATTCTTGGACGAGAAATGGCGTCCACCCTTGTGTCGTGACAGCTGGGATCGATCATCTCCACCTTATCATCATCATCCTTCGTCGGTGGTGTTGACAAAAAGAGGGACTGAGATCGCGCATCCTTTTGGCATCTTCGCAAGCCATCAACAGATCGCATCATCTGACAATATAGAGGGAGAGATAGATTGATAGGGAGGGACGGTGCGTTGTTTCCTCCGACTTCGAACCTCTTCCTACCTGATGGGGCACTGGCAGCCCTGGTTCCCTCCCCGGTAAGTGACAAGACCATTTTTATTCACCATTGACGAATTAATTATCAGCGTATTTAAACAATCTCGCAATGAAATCAACCTTGCGCTTGCGTCTTATGTCTCTTTCCTGGGCTTGTTTGATTCAGGGTTCCTTCGTGAATTTATATGAAGAAATTCGTTGTGTGAGATTTCTCTTTTATAATAAGTTAAGAGCCTCATAATTTATACATTAGCCCGATGCGCATAACCAGAAGAATCCAGATTCCAGACACGGGAACATTTAAAACTATGACACCAAGAAATGTGTATGCCTTTCAGATGTTTGTAAATATGTATTGGTGTGTACATATCATAATTGATCGGCTAGGCCTATTACTCCTTAATTTTACAAGATTGATAAAATATCTACAATATGTCATTATAGACTTGATGACTTACATGTACAGAATGCCAGAGGTTGATATGCAATGTCAATGGCCTCGTGTTGATATTTAAATTGTCAAGGTCCATCACAAATTGTCCAAGTATCCATGACATCTTGAAGCCCAAACCTTACGTGTCTGGGTAACATCAAAATGTGTTAATGCTCTGATAGTGCATAGCACTTATACTGGTGTAGAGTGCAATGACCACCTCACCAGCATTTGATTCATTGCTGTTTTCCCCCTATTATTTGCTTTAAATTTCCATCAACCTGGTTAATTGGAACGTTGCATTCCTTGTGCTAATATGAACTCAATGTTTCAAATATCGAAGACCATACTGCGATTAAATGTCAATTTTAGTTACACAAGTGGACTAGCATTTCCATGTCAAATTTACAATTTGTTGGAGATATGACAAATGCTGGTCTAGCCAGCTTTGTGGCCTCATGATGCATGACATGCTGCTAGCTGTTATAATAACAAACGTAGTTAGAGACAACTCTTATCTAGCAAGATTGAAATAGTCTCCAGAAAAGAGTTTTTTGTTTCCCCAATTTGTGGAAAATCCTTTTTTGAAAGCAAAAAAGGAAATGCAAGAAAGAAAAACTCCAGTTTGCCTAAACTTTTGTTCCCTCAAAAAAAAAAAAGAGTCCAAACTTTTGATGTCCATGGAAGGCTGCTACTGTTGCAAAGTTTGCTTCAAGTAACGTTGAGATAGGTGGTCCTATGAGAAATATAAGCAGGTAGCCTCATCCTCCCAGTTTGAGTCCAACCTACTGACAGTATCTGAGCAATGGGTTAGCTTTGCTTACCAAAATCCCACAAGTTAAAGCATTCTTTTGACAAATGACATGTAGCTCACTTATGGTCATGGATTACAGAGTCAAGCATATGTTTCAAAGACTGAAGTTTTGTTTTTGTACTTATCTTTCAGTCTCTTATCAAATGATCTTACTTGCTTTTCAGAGCACTTGTTCCTTTTAAAACAATGTTTTTACTACTTATATTTGGTTTTAACCCTGATTTAAGTCTCGGCAGTTTTACGATGTTTTGGTTTGCTGTAAATGGCTCAAAATGAAAGGAAGCCGGATCACAGAAGCGGCTTCCATGTTTTTGGTCTGGTGGAAGTGGTCATCAAAGTGCCTAATTTATGCCTTGATTTTCAGAAAAAGTTCCAAAGTGACTTCAGCTATGGGTGGTCTGAAGTCACTTCGGGCAATTTACAGCCTTCACTTCCAACCACCTATGCTGAGCCAAACACAACCTTATTGGTTTTAGTTCCAATTTTGTCAATTTTATTTTTAAATTATAGAGTGTTCTAATAAAATCAACTAAAATTAGTGAAGATGTTAGAAATAATAAAAAGTAGATTATTTTTTAAATATATCTGTTATTTAGGACATTGCATATGTCAGCAGTTATGCACTAAAATAATCAAAAACAGTAAAAAAATAATAGTTCAAAAAACATGTCTTTAATTATAATATTTCAATTTACTGTTTGGTGCCAATCTGAAAAATTATATTATATTGGAGCTTCAAATGGTAAATATATCAAAAGTTTTACTTTTTTCCTTTATATTTCTTTGGAAATTTATGTTGCAAAGCTTCCATCTGAAAACTTGTAATTGATGTTTCTTTTCTAGAATAAAATGTTACTCAACATTTAAAGAGATGAAAAGACGGCAATAGAATAGCATAAACACCCCATATATACAACAAATTTGGCCCTATAGGTTAGTGTCAGTGAGAACTCTAAAATTGACCTCAAATTTGGACTGATTCTGACCCATGTCAACATATTTTTGTTTCAGATGAATAATAAAACCATGTGTAACATTACACCATAGGTAGCAAATATGAAAATTGTGTGGCATTTTTAAAGGAATTTTAAATAAATATTATTTTTTATTTAGATATGTTGTTTTAAATATTAAGACAGTTAATCAGAGACTGCCATCAGCAACTTTCCTCTTTCCATATTTGATATATGTTAAGACCTTGAGTTCGCATTGGAATATGACCCTAAATTGATGGCCAGATAGTCCCTATGCCATTATCTATAAGAAGACGACTAGGTAGCCTATCCAGTCCAAACTTTAGATTAGAGCTCAAAAATTATGATCAGTGATGATATCAACTATTAGGCAAATTTTATAGTTGGACCAATTGTTTTGTCTAAGACCCCCACCCCCCAACTCCAATGCAAAAAACAAAAGAAGAAGGAGAAAACAAATGGTTCTAAGCTTTTTTGCCTCTTGTTGCTAGTACACCTACATGGCCTACTCTAGCCAAGATTTAAGGCTTCGTTTGGCAGTAGAGCTTTCGAAAATAGAACTTTTTGAAGTAGAGCTTTTTGAAGTAGAACTTTTATAAAAAGCTATTTGCAATTTGGTAACTATATTTCTAAAGTACTGTGGAACTTTAATATATCTTTGGTAAACAAATTGAGAAAGCACTTTTGGTATGACAAAATGACCATAAAGGACATTGCATAATATTATACAACATAACATAATAAAATATAATATGTATTAATACGTAAATATATGATATATTATAATATTACTATAATATAATATTATATTATATTTATAGTATAATACGATAATAAAGATATAAAATATTATAGTTATTATTATATATTAATAAATTTAAAGGGATATTTTATGTAATTATAGTATTTTATTATGATTTTTTGGTCTAAAAAAAATTTTATAAATCAAAACAGCTTTTCGACGTATGCTAAAAGTGCTTTTCCGGAGAAGCTCCGCTTCTTCCCAAAAGTTGTTTTGACTTTCTAACAAAGCTAAAATAGCTTTTCGATTTTTTTACGAAACACCTCTATTTCATCCAAAAGTACTTTTGAAGGGTCAGAAAGTGCTTTTTGACCCACCAAAAGCTCTACCAAACGGAGCTTAAATAATTTTTTATTATGTACTATCAATGTTTAGATCTTGATTTTGGGATCTTCAGTGAGCAGGTCTTTAATCATCAGATTTGTCATAATTGTGTTGTTCTTTACTTGAACACCAACCTCTCCTTGAGTAGCTCGATCAAACAGGGGAAGAACCCTTGGTGATGTACTATTCGTGCCTCCTATCCCTAATAATCTGATCCTATTGGGTGGTTGTATATCTTGATATTTTTTCATGTTTTGGTTTATTATAGTTAGTTTAATACCTAGCGTCATTAACTTATGGCCTTCATCTTTTGTGCAGATAACCTCTTTGTTCAGCCATGATAAACTTGGTAGTAGAAATACAAGATATTAATTTGAGATAAAGCACAGATGCAGGAAATTATTAGGAAGAAGAGGAATGAAGGAAAAAGATGATGATGGTGATGATGATGATGGTGGTGTTTTGTGGAACCCATCAATTAAAAATGTTGTTATTTATCCAATCAGGAATATTAAGATGTTTACACAACCCTGATGAATCTAAGACTTCTAAATCAACCTATTATCTAACTAGGTCATTTTTGATATAACTCTACTAAAAGTAAACTCCAATTTACACTAAACTTGACTTTCTTATTTAAAAAAAAAATCTCAACCACTATTTTGTAGTAACCTTTGTAAATTTCAGCTGTTTAATGAGTACAATTTAAAGTAGAGTAAATTTACATACAATTGAATTTACATGAGTTTTTCTTTGTTTATCTTCATTCCATTTGTGAGTTTGGAAAATCATTAATTACGATGAGACCATGCAACCTTTGATCGAGCTGGTAATGACCTTGTACTGTAAAAAATAAGTCTGCTTAAAGGCTAGCTTTGGACATTATGCAATAATATATTATTCTAGCTAATAAATTTATGGTTGTTGCAGCTGATGCTATGGTTGGACCCCGGTCATGGTTTTCGGGACTCTTTTACCGCTCTAGTAATAAACGTCAAAGTAGTGGCGAAAAAGATTTTACTCTAACCTTTGTTCAGGTAAGTTGCATTATAAGCAATCATATATCTTTTTAAGAAAAATATCCAACATTTTCATCTTTGATTCATGTTAATATGGTTTTGCCTTGTCTACCGTAAGCTATATGTATAACACTATTTTTCATCGTAACAATCAGCTTTTTGATCACTTCTTGTTACTTTATATTGAAGTCATTCTAACAGAAATTTCTAGGTTAAAAAGTTTACATAATGAGTAGCAAGGTCTACTCCGATACCGGGTGCCATATCAGTTGGTGATCGGTTCGGTACAGTACCAATTCAGTACCATACCAACAATCGATACACTGTAGTGTATCGCTACGCCTTGTTTTTTCATTTTTATGTCTTGAGGGATTATTTCAATGATTAGGGTTGGTTGAATTTCAATTATGATGCTACTTTGATGTTTTTTCATGTCAGGTTAGTTTCGAATATGATATAATTGACTAATGAATGCAATTATAATATAATCAAATGCGTGAGTACATATAATTGAATATGCATATGTCAAATATTTGAATTACAAAATATTTATTGGCATCTAATTTCTCGTAGAGTATCCATGTCACTCACAGATGTCAAGATCCGAGTTATAGTCTAGACTTGGGATCTGACTCCAACCTCAATAATCTGTCCACCACTACATCCAATAATCCGAGCCTCCTAGATAGCCAGCCTGATATTGATCCAATGTTTGATACTAGATTGGCCATCCTAAGGGAAGATTGAGGTAGCGAATATTCTAGCCCATAATCTGGCTGAGGCTACGAAGGACAGTATCCACTTGAATACAACTTCTCAGATGAAAAATATCCATACAAGTCATACCTTGGCCGTGTGGAATAGGATCCGATGTATGATTCAAATCTAGATACATCCAAGAATCCTACTTTGCAGGCTAGGTCATCTCCAACATCAGCCTCATGTTTGAAACCATCTTGAGGGGCCTATCTCCTATATGCAATCATATCCTCACAAGCTATAGATTGTATGCCATGGTTTGTATCCTGTGTGGTATGAGTGAATTGCAACTCATCGGTGAGCTGACCAGAACTATAGGGCTATGATTCATATGCATCTGTACCACATCCTTCCTATACATTAGATGCATTATCTCTCTATCATTATCATCATTGCCCATATCATAAGATGATATGGCAACCGTGTTAGAAGTATGCTCTAGAAACCAATTTGGCAGACGCATTGTAATTATTCTAGGACATACAATTTGTACTTAACCCTTTTATTAATTAATAAAATTGAACATTTTGTTCATTCATGTTATTATGTGTCCATGAATCGTCCTAGGAATTAATAAGATAATAACACATATTCTCAAGAGTTGAGAATTTAAGGCATGTGTCATTAGGTAGTTAATTTCTGAATTGCTCCTGAACAATGGATCATCACCAAGAATGGTGATCGATCCGATGAGATTAGTGCACAGATCACTTTTCTTGATGGACAAGTCTTAAGTCCACAGTGTGGGCACACTGGAGTGATTGTGCAAGTGTTCGTTAGAGAACAAGGATACTGAGCGTGACCAAAACAAGAAATCACTTGGATGTCTATCCACTCGTCAGTGACTTATTTGATGCTGCAGTTAGATGACTAGTACTTAGACCTGCGATGCCTCAGCTAATCATGGTGAGATTGTTGTAGTTTGACGAACACACAAACATGGGCCCTAAGGGTCCTTGTGCAAATTGGCTGCAGTAGGTTTACTGTCGGATAGGATTGCATCTAGATGGGATCTATCGACCTTGATAGATTAGGAGGGATCCTATGTGATTTATGAGACTAAGTACGAAAGATCTCGGCCAGGACAGTTCTGAAAAAAGAAATTTTCAATTTCGAACTTGAGTCAAATAAATTTGACATAAGACAGACGATGGGGTTTGACGAGTTATCCATAACCTCCATCATGTCGGGATCCACGATAGAGATACTGTATCATACGCTAACTGCACCTAGAGGTTCATCCATTCCATTCTGCTGGGTTGCCATTATATACTGCTAGGTATCACTAGTGGATTGTGGGACTCAAAGGCATTTACTTGATGATCAGTGAACCTTGATGAGTAGTGTTGAAAATTGTTTCAACCCATTGAAAGGAGTTTCAATGATATTGTGATAGAGATCACAATATATCTCACTACCAGACAGAATAGAACCTATGGGGTCACACACATTAGAGGTTTTGATTGTTCCGATGGTTGGATTGCGATTTAGAATCGCAATTGGTCTAGATTGTCAATTTGATTGACAATTGGTTTAACCCACTAAGAGTTAGTGAGTTAAAGAAGAAGGATTTGCAATTAGATTGTAATTTAATTGATTCAATTGGACCTAATTAAATTAGACTTAACCTTATTGGATAAGGATGGGAAGGTCTAATTAATTAGAACTCTTTGTTAGATAAGAAACTTAAATCATGAAGTCCAATTTGGATCCTAATTGGATTAGGATTCACATGAATCAAATTGGAGGACACATTGGGTTCTAATTGGATTAGAATTCAATTGATCAAGAGGGACCAAATATTTTCTAATTGGATTAGAAAATTTGAGCATGAAAGGATGGGATTGTCCCATCCTTCATGCGAGCCACACAAGGGAGAAAAGGAGGGGCGTCCGAAGCTTAAAGGTGGGGTCTTTTAGAGTTTTTTTTTAATAATACCAAAATGGTTTGTCGTAAGCCAGCTTTCAAATATCCATGAGCCGCAGGAATGGAACAATTTGCAGTGGTGAAAGCGCGCTACTGAGGCATCATCCGAAGCGGGAAGATTCTCCTTTTCTTTAGATAAGTTCTAATAAAAACGGTAGTGAAAGGGTAGTAAGGGATTTTTTTCATCGACCTTGTATTCCTTATCTCGCCGTATGAATTTATTTGTAAATGCGGGTTCTTACCCCTTATTCGTCAGTATGTGATTATTAAGAGTCGCGAAGGAAGGTTCCCTGAAGGGAGCCAGGGTAGGAAGGAATGTTTAGAGATAGAGCGAAAGACCGCACTCGAGGCAGAGAGCACTTGAAGACTTTACTTCCTTATTAGGATGTAGATCGAGATTGAGGGTAAGAAGCTCCAACTCAAGTTCGATAATGACATTTTAGCAGCCTGTAACACGTGTTAAACATGGGCGATGGGTGGGGAAGAGAATCGGGAATGAAGACCACAAGGTAGAAATTCTCCTTGCCGAAAGAGATCACTCAGAAGGGCTTAAATCTAACTCCGAAAATAAAGAGTTTTGATCCTGCCTGAGGCAGAAATGGAACGAAAGTCACAATTCCACGATTAGGGATCAGGCTTGTCAACGATCTTTTGTGGGATCTAGGGAAGCGCTTTTCTTATTGAAAAAAATAGGTATATCTAAACTTTCGACCCCTGGATAACCCATCTTTGGAGGTACACCGGCCATGCCACATAAAGCGCGGACTATAAATGTATCAAACCAAAGACAAGATGCGCAAGCAAGTCTATCAGAACGAGATACCGATACAAATACCGTCGGGGTAAGCCAATGGGATACCAAAGGGCTAACGCAATCCGATAGAGAGATGCCGTTCTTTTGTGCTCTAGCGTAGAGCTCCTGTTACTCGAGTCACAGAACCCGAGGGAAAGAGCTCATCAGCATGCAAGTCGATAAAACCTAAAGGCAAGATGCGAAGATACGAGCTTGAAGTGTAGGACAAAAATCCACTGAAAATACATACATGTTAGTTAGTACCTCAAGGGCCGGACAGAAAAGGAAGTCGTAGACACTTTCTTTCAATTCGAAAGGGCTGACTTCCCGTATTCCTTAACTGTCAAATACTATGTGAGAGCTTACTCGGACTATTCCTTAACTGTCAAATATTGATTTTATCTCGGACAATACCTTAGGCCGGATTATTCTATCGACTACCTTATTCACTCGAACTATTCCTGATTGGAAGAGTTTTGAGTAGCAATTCCTTATTCAAATTATCGTCTTATAAGGAAGAGCAATTCCATCCCAGGGAAGGAAAAGTCGAATTCCATCTTTCTTTTTCCAGAGAGGACAATTCCTTTTTACAGTAATTCATGTAATTCCACCAATTCCTTATAAGATGGTGCATCTTAGGAAAAGGTATTCCTTATCTTAGGAAAAGGGGTAACACTCTTCTTCGGAAAGAGGACAAGACCTTATTCCTTAACTTACCTGTGACATTTTGAGGAGGAGATCCGTAAGGTTACGGTTGCTATTCTTAGTCTTGAATTTCTACAAACTCAAAAATTCTTTATATAAAAGGAAGAGGAAAAGGTATAAAAGACAATTCCGACAATTCCTAGCAAATTCCTTAGGTTAGACCAATTCCTTAATTGAAAGAGTGACAATTCAAAACTATAATTCCAGAGTTGACTATTTCAAAGTAAATAAAAACTATTCCATCTTTCGTGCCAGTTGAGTGACAGTATTCCTTACTAAAATGGAAAGAGGACAATTCCCACCTGTGACAATTCCGCCACCATTATTTGGAAATGGAAAGAGGAAAAGCCTTATCTTTAATGGAAAGAGGTAATTCCTTATTGTATTCCTTATGCCAATTCCTTCTTCGGGACTATTCCATAAGAGTTACAATTCCTTATTCCTAGCAAATTCTCATGGAGCTTTTAGCGGAGAAAGGATTTCCCTATCGGAGAATGAAAAGTTGTAATTCCGTCCTTAACCTTACAGGAAAGGGGTGACTTCATTTACCTTATTCAAATTCTCATAGAGTTTTTAGTAATTCCTTCTCCGGAGAGAAAGATAGCTTCCGAGAACCTCCCTTGCTCTTAGCCCAGTACTGGAGGTCGAGTGGAACTAGTTTTTCGGAAGCAAAGGTGCCCGCCCGCCACACTCCCCTTTCTCCTGTTCCATTGCAAAATCAGGGCCTCGCCTTACGTCTTCAGATAGGGCAATGATAGAATTTCTTCTACCGTGCAACAAGACTACAAATGCAAATTTCAAACTCGCCTTTGTTTGCTCTCTTCATCGTCAGAGTGCCCCGCCCCGGGACGTTGGGCACGATGTGACCCAACTTCCACATAATGGATGCCGACTCCCCAAAAAACGTCGTGTTCAGATAGTTCCAACCATTTTTGAATCTCCATTTTCACTTGACAAGAAACAATTCCGAAAAAAATCTGACTCGGAAAGGAGGCTAGACTAATTGACTGAGCGAGACTCCATCCAACTATTCTGCATCCATCTAGCAAAGCCGCATGAGTGAAGCACCCTAAACTTTGTAGTCAAGGCGAAGCTCCATTGTAGACGTGAGGATCCCGTTCTATTGAGCCTTCCCGCTTATCCTAAATACAACTCAGTCAGATTAGGACCTCAAGCTATTACCTCGACGTTTTGAGCTAGCCTATGACATCTAGTTTTTTTAGCTGCGTCTGCTTATGCTCTAGTTGTCGGGGGGCTAATTGGCTTACTGCTTTCTTTCTCTTCTTACTGCTCACTCTAGCCTATGTGCATTTTGAAGCTTGTTTAGGATTGGAGTAAGCAGCAATATTTATATCTTTAAATCGGGCATGGCGTCATTTTCGCGTAACACAATCTATCGTATTTGTCATGCAGAAACTAAACAGCAAGGTTCATCTTCGACCTGCAACTGTTCTCTATGCAATTGCCACTTCTGAAGCTAGGGATTCTTTGGCCTGCCTATGAATTGTAAGCTTTCCAAAAGTGAGAAAATATGCCTACCTCAAATAGTAGTAAAATCCTTGCAGCTTTCATCTCCGGGCTAGGGGCTGGGTTTGCAACAAGGCGAAGAAAAACTCCTAAATGGGCGGTTCCGAAGCTCCGGGGGTCCTTGGCTTAACAGCCCGGATATCTCAACACTTCGCATTTGAATAGAGGATGAACGACTAATGCTTGCTTCAAGGTCGACCCTGACCTATCCTATGAGACCACGTTTGCGCGGGCTTTCTATTTTATAAAAAGGTTCCTGCATCGAACTTTTATGGGTGGCCCTTGGCCCTGGAAGCGCGAAGAGAGAGCAGCGCGCGCAGAGAGAGCACAGCTCGAAGGAAGAGCTCGAAGAGCAAAGCAAGCCAAGAAGCAAAGGGCTATAGGAGTATCAGCTGAACCATAAGAAGAGGATAAAGGTCTTGGAGAAGCAGACGAAACATCCGATTCAAGACCCGACGAAGCAGACGCTAGAGCAGCAACCTGAGAATCTGAAAAAAAATATGATGAATTTTCTACAGTCTACGAAAAAGGCATCTTCCAAGCTTTCTGGGCTTCGAGACACTGTCGAATCAGTAGATCCGAACGTGGAAGGCCGGCAGGATCGATTGTAGCTATTTCGAAAAAAGGTGTAACGATCTATTTCACGGAACCAGCAAGATGAACAATCAGACTAAGCAGGAGTACTGGTCGCACTAGACCCCCAAACCATGGTCTGCCGTACTGGTCCGTACCAGCTGGTACAGGCCGGTACATACCAGTCCGGCTTGGGACCGGTACCGGATCAGCGTGAAATCCGGTACCAGTAGCTTATCATTGGAGAACCGATATGGGATCGGTACAGACCAGTATGGGACCAGTACGTACTGGTCCGGGCTGCCATCGGTACGCCGACCGGTATCGGTATGACGGATCTTGCCCCAAACACATTGTATGGCAAATTAAAGAAAAGGCACGTTTGCAAGCCTCAAGAGTTCCACCCAAAGATAAGGTAAATCGTGAGTTTAAAGGCTCTTTCATTGCCGTACATCATAGAATCTATCAATCAATCCAGTCCAGTAAGGAGCCTATCTTACACCTTCCATGTGTCAAATTAGGATTATATTCACTAGCATTGACTTACCTCACCTTCTAATTGAAAAGGATTCGGAGCGGAAGATACTTGAGCCGAAAGCACTCGGCACCATATGGCTATCGTTGTCGAAGTATGTTGCTTTCACCATAAAAAATGAGAAGACGACTACATCTCTCATGGCAGCCCTTTCCAGTATGTATGAACAGCCATCTACAGCAAACAAGGTACATTTAATTAAGGTATCGTTCAATTTGAAGATGTCCGAAGGAGGGAGTTTCAGACAGCATCTTAACGAAGTCAATGAAGTGACGGACCAGTTAGAATCAGTTCATTTTGACTGATGAGATCCGAGCTTTGTTAATTCTTGGGACTTGAGAAGGCTTTGGCCTTACCTTCTAGTTCTAATTCAAAGGCTCGATCGAGCTCAATTAAATTAATTCAAATTTCAATCCCGAAAGTCTTTTATTTTATTTTAAGGCGCATATACACCTATTCTCTCTGGAATTTTTATTGTTAGTATACAACCTGTTACCAAAATGCTCCCAACAACGGGAAAGAGAGCTGGTGTCATTGGGAAAGCCTTCGTTTAAGTTGCAGGTTTGGTTTGTTCCTTGTGAGTGTTAGTGAGTGGGGAATTGTAAGCTTTGAGCTTCAACAGGTTATACTTTAACATTAGCTTAGCAAATAAAGGGCGACTAGAAAAAAAAGGCTTTCCTTCCTTTTTCCCTTTGACATATATCCCAAGTACTTCTAAATAGAACTAGTGCCAAAGGTCAATCAATTACTTTATAAAAGAGATGCAAGCATTTTCCTATTTCCGCGAGTCAGCCTGATCCGTGCGCTGATCCTTCTATAGTAACTAGGAAGACAAGATCGCAAGGGAATCAGTAGTTCCATGCCTTCTACTTAGGCAACCCGAATCCACATATACCTACTCTAGCAAGAGAGCAAACTATCAACGAATCCTTCCACTTCTATAACAAAGGCTAAAAGGTGCGAACGAAGAAAGCTTGTTTGGGCTTTGAAAGGCTTCGCACCTACTTCTTGCGTCTCTCGTAAGTAAGAGAGCCGGGCGATATGAGGGATTGAGCAGCAGGAAAAAAAAGTATTTTTGTACCGACCTTATGGTTATTATTCTTTGATGGTTCACACACGAGCCGTGGTTTTGGAGTCGACATAGCTCTTTATTTACCCATGGGGCCATGAGTTTTCTAGTTAGACGAGCGGATCCAGTAATTACTCATCCTCAAAACAGTCCTTCCTTTTCTGGAGTATTATCTCAACAAATAAATAATTGTAGGAGTAAAGCGTTGATATAATTAGAAGAAGCAAACAGCAATTCTGAGTTAATAAAATAAGAAAAAAGTATAGCGAGTGAAATTCAAAAAATAAGAAAAAGGTTTGGCAGCTTGGCTGGATCGACGAATCCACTTTCCTTTTGAAAAACGTACCGGAAGGTAGAACCCAGAAAACCGCATATAAGTGAACTCAAACTACATCGAAGAGAAATGGCCTGCAAACCATTAGCCTAAGGATAGAATAGATTCCCTATCTCTTCCTTTTACTTTGGGGAATGAGACTCAGAACTACTGGTACTCTTATCCGTTATACCGTTAGCGCTCTTTCCAGTCTGGTTTGCTATCTTACCCGCTGGCTAGAAAAGTGTGCTTTCAAACTCACTTGCGCTTACTTCATTGCCCCTTCGAAGGGCTAAACAATTGGACCATTGAGTGATTGCTCTGTAAGACTACTGAACGACTAGTCCGTGGGGCTAGACCATTGTTCCACGGGGGATTCTTACTCCACTGCAGATACTGACCTTCTTTCTTTGAGGAGCACAATCAACAGCACTTCCAATGCCTTCATCGGAGCAAAAGCGGGCAAGGGAAGTCGCCGGGTAGTACTCTAGGGTAATTTACTTCCCCCTTACCCAACTGTGGGAGAAGAAGGATTTTGGAAGCAGTCCCCTCCTACGGTTTGATGATTGCTTTAATCAAGAATGGGTTATGCATTCAATCATCGTGCCCTGAAATCCTTCCCCACTAGATTTCTATCGAGTGAAATCTAGCCTTGCCCACCATTGGATATATCAGAGCCGCATTTTTGGGATTTTAAATTAAGATTAATAAGCTTGATTAGGATTTAATTAAGATCTGAATTTTTTATATGCTTGCTGAAATTTCTGCGTGTTGAAATTTCTGCGTGCTGAAATTTCAACATGCAGATTTTTGTTTTAAAATCTTGATCTTGCATGTTGTTTTTAATTAACAATGAGATTGCAATAATTAAAATCATATCTTGCATGATCAAAATTTTAGTTGATAGCATATTATAATTAAAACTTTCAGATCTGAAATTATATGCATGAGATGCATGTGATAAGGCTCAATCAAAGATTCATGATCATAAAAAGATAAATTTCTCTTTATACCTATGCTTAAAAGGAAATTGATATATGCATAAGATGCATAAGGTATGATCAAATCATGGATTCATGATCATTAAAGGATAATTTTGTTTAGGCTTATGCTTAAAAGAAAATTGATATATGCATGAGATGTGTATGTATGTTAAACAATCTTTACACGAGATGTGAATAAAAACCCACATAGGTTAGGTCATTTACATAAGATGTAAACGTAAACTAAAATGTCATTTACATAAGATGTAAACACATGACATATGAAAGGGTTTCATATTTACATAGGGTGTAAATCTAAACAAATAAGTCATTTTACATAAGATGTAAACGCATAACATATGAAGGGAGTTTCATATTTACATAAGATATAAACCCTAATCGAGATCTAAAATCTTCTCAAACAGTCGAGAGTGAATGATATATTGAGCTAGCCATATTTGATTAATTGATCTAATTGGTGTCTACAAAAGCATTAAAGGTGGTTACTTAATTAGGACCTTACTCTCTGAGTAAGAAGAGCCTCCCACCTGCTTATCTGGCCAATTGATTGATTACCTTCTATGAAGAGCTCAAAGTTGGAATCACTAAAGACTTGATTACCTAATATTAAGTCTAGAGGACTTCCACTGTAGTAGAGTTGCTAAGGTCTTTTCGGTGTTAATTTGTCTCGGCTGGACACAGTGGGCAAGTTGCATCGGAGGACTGGACTTTTCTATTAGCATGAGATGTTGTGGGGGTAAAGGTGGGGTTGGACGCCAATAACTATTAAGTGAGGACCCAATGACGACTTTACTTCTGCAAAAAATATGGTGGGACTGACTTAACCAAGAAACGGGACCAATAACTGTTAGGTGAGGCCCTTATGACTTGGAGACCAAGTAGGCTACAACTTGCTTAAGAAGCATTGTACAAAAAGTTGTACACTCATCGTTTATGTATCACCAATAACTATTAGGTGAGGTGACATGTAAATTGGTGGAACCGTAGCACCCCACTTGAAACCTAGAGTCGCAAGTTTTCGTTTCTCTACTAAAGGAGTGTAGGAGATTCGAAGAAATAGTGGAAGATGTTTGTTTTAAAAGTTTCTAAAATAAATATAAATTTAAATTCAAGTATAAAATTCTAACTAGAATCTTTACTCTGCAAATAAAAATGTCAGCCTATAATTCCTTGACCCGTATCCTTGAGAACAACTGATTGACCGGACCCAATTATAAGGATTGGCTCTGCAACTTGAAAATTGTTTTAAGTTGTGAGAAATTAGGTTATGTACTGGACCATGATACTCCGGTGTTACCAGCCCGTCCGACTGCTGAACAGCGTGAGACGCATGCTAAGTGGACGGATGATGACAATAAAGTTAGATGATACATTTTGGCATCCATGTCCAATGAACTACAATACCAGCATGAGAACATGAAGACTGCCAGGGATATTGAATCACTTGCAAGAGTTGTATGGTAAACAGAGTCGCACAGCTCGGTTTGAAGTGTCCAAGAGGCTCTTCAAGGCTAAGATGCACGATGGGCAGTCTGTCCATGATCATGGTCTGTCCATGATAAAGGACTTGGAAGAGCTTGAGAAGCTCGGCATAAACATGCACAAGGAATTGCAAACCGATTTGATCCTGCAATCCCTTCCTTTTTTATATGGGTAGTTTATAGTAAACTATCACATGAACAAGATTGAATGCACCAAACTTGAATTGTTAAACATGTTGGTAACAATTGAGGGAGCCTTGAAGAGTTCAAGGGGCACAGTTCTTGCTGTCGAGTTGACTTCTACTTCCAAGAAAAAGTCTACCTGGAAGAAAAAGTCTGCGAAGAAGCAGAAGATCGAGAAGAAGCCAAGAAAGGATGTTCGAAAGAAAAAGGCCGAAGACAAGGTGTTGCCCAGTAGACAGCCCAAGAGGGGGGGGGGGGGAATTGGGTTTTAATAAAATTTTGATACTTTTTAAGTAATCTTATAAAAGCTTTCTTGATTTTAATCTAGAAAGATAAATCAACTTATGAATAAAGCAATGCGGAAGAGACACTCAAAAACACACAAAATTTTATAGTGGTTCGGAGCCAACCTTGCTCCTACATCCGCTCCCCAAGCCTCACTTAGGAGTTCACTGTAATTCCTAGGATTACACCCAATTGTTTTACAAGTTCACAACCTAATTTGTTTTCACGAGATCACAACGAACTCGGTTGGTTTTCACAGGCTCACCGACTAGAACCAACCTGATTGTTTTCACGGGCTCACAATCCAACCCAGTTGGTTTTCTCCGGATTACCAACTATAACCTACACAATGTTGATTTTACACAGGCTTACCCACAACCATTAAACCCCTTGATTTAATCCCCTGATCAAATCAAGAACAAAAAAAAATAGAGTATATAAGTTACAGCAATATATAAACAATATAAAAGGGATAGAAGCTCTCAAACAGATTTTATGCTAGAGAAAAATGTGGCTTCTCCTTTTTTGGATCCTCTCTTGAATGCTCCGGTGGTTGAGGATCGGATAAATGAGCCTTGAATGTGAGGAGTAATTCTGAAATTAATATGAGCGTAGTAACTCCCCTTTCTCTTTTCAAAAAAAGCTCTTAACTTTCTTTTGGGAAGATGTAAACTTGAATGCTCTTCAATGGATATTTTATTCTTGTCTCCCATCTCCTTTTAAACACTTTTCAAGGCTCTCCTTTTTGAAAAATAGCTGTTGGAGAGGGTAATAGAGCCGTTCTGACATTACTGTGTAGCCTGACAATATGACCGTTGAGATTGGAATCGACTCGCGTGACTAGGAGATAGTTCGGCTGAAACTGGAGACGACTCGTGTTCTTTAGGAGATGACTCGCTTATTCTATCTCTTAATAGTAATGTCCAGGTATTTCTTTCAGGAGACGGTTCGTGATATTTAGGAGTCGACTCGCCAAACGAGAGTCGACTCGCAGCCTTCAGGTGTTGACTTGGTCTCAGTGTGCAGAACCTGATTTTGATTTTTTATCTTCTCTTGTTGGAGTCGACTCGAGCACAGTTGGAGTCGACTCGAACACAGTTGGAATCGACTCGATCTCAGTGTATTAGAAACTGACCTTCTGTCTTTCGTATTGGAGGCGGCTCGATTCTCTGACTTGGTCCTTGGAGTCGACTTGAATCTGTGTGGGGTCGACTCTAAAGCTTGGATGTTTTCGGCTGCCTTTCTGTTTTTTGTTAGAGACCGTTCTGGGGTCGACTCGCATCTGTATGTGGTCGACTCATGATCTTCTCGAGTCGGCTTGTGAAATTCTTGAGTTGGCTTGGTCTCAGTCGGACAGAAACCATTCTTCTGTCTTTCTTGTTGGAGTCGACTCGTCCATAGCTGGAGGCGACTCGATACTAATCGGAGACGACTCGATGTCTGCTGGAGACGACTTATTATCAATTGGCTTAAAAACTGGTCTTCTGTCTTTTGGTAGGAGTCGACTCGACTATAGTTGGAGTCAACTCGATATTAGTCGGAGACGACTCGATATCAGTTGGAGACGACTCACTATCAGTTAGCTCAAAAGCTGGTCTTCTGTCTTTTTGTAGGAGTCGACTCGTCCATAGTTGGAGTCGACTCGGGCACTGTACTTCAGAAAATACTTCTCTGTCTTTGCTCTTGGAGTCGACTCGCGCTCTGTGCTTAGAAATTCTTCTTTCTGTCAATCCATCGGGGGTCGACTCGCCCGAAGTAAGAGTCGGCTCGAGTGTGTGCCATTTAACAGCCTTTGTGCCAGAGTCGACTCGAGAATCTTTCAGAGTCAACTCGAGTGCAGGGTGAAAATTGAGATTGGTTCCAAACATAGTAATGGTGGAATTAAAAGCCCCTTGAACCAATTTTTAAAATCATTCGAGCACATTCAACAATATTTTTCCTGAAACACTTATTTGAATTCATTAGTATAATATAAAATATACTCAAGTGTTTTGGGCTCATCAAAATCAAATAGGGGAACAACAATCACTCAACAATCTTTTCCTTTTTAATGATAACAAAACACTGAGTATATGCAAATTAATTTACACATACTATGAGTTAAGTCAAAAGAATTAAAATGAATTCAATGTTTGTTGATTTAGTTTATCCAAAAAGTTGAAAGGTATGAACAATAAACTTCAAACTTAAAGCTCCCCCTTTCATTTGGAATTGTATAAGTATTGATAATATGCAATCAATTGTTTTGCTTATACTTTACTTAATGAGTTGCTTTTAGTCACATACTATAGTCTTGTCTTTTCATTCGTAATTATCAAGGGTCTTTCAGTCTGAATTTATGCTTTTAGTTCATTATAATTCATCCATTGTTTTTGCTTCTCCCCCTCAATCTATGCATTCTTATATTTAATTCTTCTCCTTCTTTTTGTCATCAGCAAAAATTGAAGTAGATTTCATTCAAGTCAAATAAGAATAAGAGAGATGATCTCAAAATAAGTTAAATTGCCCAAACGGATATTCATTGCATTGCAAAAGAGGGACTACATCGGTGATGTATAAGTGAGTACAAAATGCTCATCACATGATGGTGACAGTAAAAGCTTAGTGGATCTATACATGAGATAGTAGTCCAAAAACAGTTGCATTCAAGTCAACCTATTCTTCATCTGAAGTAATGTTTTCAGGACTACTAGCCCTAGAAGGAGGACCTCTAGGAAAATACCTAAGATATCTAGTATGGGAGGCAATCCATGTGCACTGAGGAGGCCGAGAATGCCTGCCAGCTATCGCTCTAGAAGGACGACCTTTGAAAGATGATGCTGCTGGCTGTCGCCCCAGACTGGTGGCAATCCTTTCTACATCGGTCGCAAGGCGTTGGAGTCGGTCCTCTTGGAGATGAGCTATGGTCTCAATCCTCTGGATACCCTGTTCTATCTTTTCTGTCAGTTTGGTATCCACTTCATCTGTAGTTATTCTGATCATTTTCTTCATCTGATCATCATCCAATCTCATAGATGATGCCGCCGGCTGTTTAGATGATTCTGAAGATTAGCTATAGGGAGAGTCAGATGATGAAGGTGAGGGGTGCAGTCTTTGCTTGTGCTCGGCTAGGCTCACCTTCTTCTAGTTGTCTAGATTCTTTTCGTTGCCATTTTCTATTCATTTTTCTGAACCCCATTATGTGCAAGGATTTTTCATTATATACATCAGCATGATGGAGTACTATCTGTGGCTCCTTCTCGGGGATGACGATTTCAAATACTCTAAACAATAAAGTGAGAGTCATTCCATAGGGTAGACTCAGCATGGTCTTTGTGGCTGCCTCTCATATAGATCATCATCATTCTAGGTAAGTTTAGCTGAGAACCTATCAACACAGGGTGCATGACTGCAATGTCTCTCTCCGTCAATCTTTCAAAACGTCCCGTCTTGGGGAGCAAGATTCTCCCTAGGATGCTGTGAAGAAGCCTCATTTCGACAGGTAGATGGGCTGCTGTAATGGCTTCCAAAGGACCTATTTCATTCTTTCCCAGTACCCAATATTGCTCTAAGAGCCGCACCTTTATCAGCATGTATTGAAGCAGTGATTCCTTCATTTGGCATCTTCAGAGTTCGAGCAAACAATTGTGCAATCACTATCATTTCAATTCCTCTAACAGAGCTAATTAACATTCCTATTTTGGTATCCGTCTTCAAGGAACTATAAAAATCTCTAACTAGGTCAGGGTAGATGGGTAAATCCAATGAGCAAATGAAATTCCAACCCAAGGCTTTCAACTTTTCTCCTATTGTAAATCCTTCCCTTTCCAGAAATTTAAAATCGATTCTCCTACCTTTGGTTATGACTCTCTCGGCCAAGGGCGAAGGGGAGATCGGGATTACGGACTCTGTTGGGTTGGTTTTTTGGCGCGTGGACCTTCTTTCATCTGGAGTCGCTTGTGCCGGATTTTTCCTACGGAATGTTTTTATTTTTGAGAAATCTAGGAAGAACCGAAGGAGATCTAGGTCACGAATGGAAGGAGGCTTGAAAGAGAAGAGGAACAGTCGGCTTCGTATCTAAAGTAAATGTCCCATCACTGAGTCAGCTCAAGCTTTAATATGGACAGCTCATTCCTATTACCGATAACAGCTTTTTCCAAGAAAATCGTCCACCCGTCCTCGAGACGACTCGCACAATGGCTCGAGTCGACTCGCAGTCCCATCTCGTGTCGGCTCGAACCCTATCTAGTCTAAACATGTTCTAGATTCTTGAATTCAAATATTTCTAGATTGAATTCTAATAATTTCTCTAGGCTTATATGACAAAGATGAACTCATATTAAATTGAGATATGTCATCGAAAGATTTAAGTCAATAGGAGTAAAGGATAAATTATTGAAATGGGTCAATCACTCCTATTCTTCTTCTAAGGAAAAAAAATCTTTCCTCACTCAAGGATTTTGTGAGGATATCAGCTAGTTGATTTTCAGTATATACAAATTCAAGCAATACATCACTATTCAAAACATGATCTCTTATGAAATGGTGTCTTATCTCGATATGCTTAGTTCTTGAATGTTGAATTGGATTTTTAGTTAAGTTTATGGCACCGGTATTATCACAATTTATGGGAACTTTGTGTTGGGAATTGTGTCCTAAATCCAATCAATTTTTGATTGTAAATGTATTTGAATCAATTATAAATAACATGGTATTTATTCATCACCAGAACATCTTCACAAACTCCGATGTGATGAAGTCCTTAGGACTGCTTTGTGTAATGAAATATGATTTTGTCACACAGGTCCTTAAATGTTCATGACCGTATGATATACTATTAATAGGACGATAGTATTATCGGGCGTAGGTGATTGTGTATCATATTTGTTGGTTGTCTTCCAAACCAAAGAGTATAGAGATACTAGTATGATATACAAGTGAATGGTAGTGTACGTTCACTGAACGTGACCAATTGACGGACTCTCTCTTGTCAAGAGTTGTTCCGAGTGGATATGGGTATATGTATCCTTTAGACCTGTGATTGCAACCGGTGGCTTGCAAGCAACTCACTGTACTTTGGTGCCGAACTACTTGGATTTCTAATCCAGCGACAGAAGGTTTCTGGGTCCAGTCAAGTACTTGTGGTAGTCAGTTGCAGATCAAGATAGGATTGACCTCCCTTAGAAATAAGGGTGAATGCCTTGTGTTTTCAATTAAGTAGTACCCTGGCCAGAGAAAGTCAAATCACTATCACTTGACTTATTGAATTGAAACATATTTCTGGATGGATCGTTTCAGGGTAGACAGATTCTGAATCCACCCTGGACATTTTCTGATCAAGAGGATGAATTATGCGGTAACCATAGTCCATAGGTTCTAGAATGTTGCTTTGCATCTATTCGGCCTATCCGGTCGTCGGGTTCCATTGCTAGATGGTTACTTCGGTTAGTGCAGAAAGTGTTCTTGTACTACCGGCTTAGGTTCGAACCTGTGAGGTCACACGCTTAGAAGTTTTTGGATTGATCAAATGGCTGATGGACGATTGAGAATCGTCTAGAGGTAAAATAGTCAATGTGATTGACTGATTGCCCTAAGCAATTGTTGCTTGGAGAAGTTAATTGGTGATTGGATCACTGATTAGACTCAATTTGATTGAGTAATAGAGATTGGGCTTGACCAAATTTAAATATGATTTGAAATTGGTAAAACAGTAATTGACACCAAAATTGGTTTGGTGAAAATGTCTAATTTGCTCCCAACCAAATCAGATTTGGCTTGAGTCAAATTGGATTAAAATCAATTATGATCCTAGTATGAGGAGGACTCCCTTCTCTTTGTGGGACCCACGTCCTGCCTAGGCGGGACCCACATACTATATGTGGGACCCACGTCCTGCATTTATGGAACCCACATACTGTATGTGGGACCCACATCCCGGCCACCTCATCCCTTTGCATGCGTGACACGTGGTGGAGCAGGACACCTCTTTTGCTTGTATGCGTGACACGTGGCGAAGCAGGACACCTCTTTTGCTTGCATGTGTGACATGTGGCAGGCCTAGACACCTCACACTCCTGATGTCATCCATGACCTCATCTGCCTCATGAGGTCATCCATGACATCGTCCTCCAGGCTACCTCACCCCTTTGCATGCATGATACGTGGCGGAGCAGGACACCTCTTTTCCTTGCATGTGTGACATGTGTCCTAGCAGGACACCTCATAGGGACACCTCACCTTCTTCTTGGCCTATAAATAGGCCACCCCTCTTCTTTCTTCTTTAGATGAAGAGCACTAGAGAAAGAGAGTGAGAGGAGAGAAAAGCTCTAAAGGTGAAAGCCCAAGAAGGAGTTCTTGAGTTGTGAAGGTCCATCTTCTTCCTTCTTCTCCCTTTCAGCCAACCTTCTGCCTCCCTGCGAGCTAGCACTCCACGGAAAGCTGATCATTTCGGAGCTTCGCATGGACGAGTCATCGAGGCCGGACACTTGTGCGGCTGCGAAGCATCCTTGAAGGAACCCCTTTCTAAAGGTAAGAGATCTGATCTCTTTTACGGTTGAAATGTGATCTCAATCTTCAAATCACAAGAAGTTGTGATTTATGCATATTTATTTGAATCACACAATCCTCGAAATCTGAGGGCTTTGTGATATTTGGTGTCAAAGCAAAGGATTAGTGGAGACTATCCGATTCCTGGAAACTCTCACGCGTGATCATGTGATGAAGCGTGGCTCTCCACCCGGGGGCTCATGTGATGAATGCTTTGATAGGCACGCGCGGGTGTCACCCTATGTATTGGGACTGAGCCCGCGCCACATGCGATGTGCAGTTGAAGACTGTCTTCGACTGGTACCAGAGTTAAAATATCTAAAATATTAAGCATGTTTTGGGTTAAAATGTTTAACCCGTTCTTTCCGCATAAAATTTTCTAAAATTCATGCTTAGCCCTCTGCACGCACACCATCACTTTGTTTTGATTAATGCCATAGTCTTCAAGTTGTTTAATCCATAAATTTTGAGCACAACTTCCTGCTGCAATATATTCGGCTTTCGCCGTAGATAATGCAACTGAACTTTGTTTCTTGCTAAACCACGAAATTAAGTTTTCTTCTAAGAATTGACATGTACCACTGGTGCTTTTTCCATCTAATTTACAACCAACAAAATCAGCATCAGTGTATCCTATTAAGTCTATATTTGAGTCTTTAGAGTACCATAATCCTACATTCATTGTTCCAATTAAGTACTTAAAGATTCTCTTAACAACAAGCAAGTGTGATTCTTTTGGATTTGATTGATATCTAGCACACATGCAAATACTAAATACGATATCAGGTCTACTTGCTGTAAGATATAAAAGTGATCCAATCATGCCTCTATATAACTTTTGATCTATACTCTTACCTGATTCATCTTTATCCAATTTGCAAGAAGAGCTCATAGGTGTACCAATTGCTTTGCTAGTCTTCATCTCAAACTTGTTTAACATCTCTTTGATGTACTTTGCTTGATTGATGAAAATTCCTTCCTCTAATTATTTGATTTGAAGCTCAAGGAAGTAGTTTAGTTTGCCCATCATGTTCATTTTAAATTCTCCCTCTATGAGCTCAGCAAATTCTTTGCAAAGATAATTGTTAGTAGCACCGAATATGATATCATCAACATAAATCTGAACTATTAGCATGTCTATGTTTTTCTTTTTCAGAAATAAGGTAGTGTCTACATGTCCTCTAATGAAACCATTATCCAAAAGAAACTTGCTTAACCTTTCATACCAAGCCCTAGGGGCTTGCTTCAAACCATATAAGGCTTTGTTAAGTTTATAAACATGATTCGGATAATTATGATTTTCAAAACCAGGTGGTTGTTCAACATAGACTTATTCAGTTATATATCCATTCAAAAATACACTTTTAACATCCATTTGAAATAGTTTGAAATCCATATGACATGCAAATGCAAGTAGAAGTCTTATGGCTTCAAATCTAGCAATCGGAGCAAAGATTTCACCAAAATCTATTCCTTCCTTTTGATTATATCCTTTTGCGACTAGTCTAGCCTTGTTTCTTATTACTAATCCATTCTCATCAAGTTTGTTTTTGAAAATCCATTTTGTTCCAATTACAAAAAATTCAGTGGATCTTTCAATTAAGTTCCAAACATTGTTTCGTTTAAACTGATTTAGTTCCTCTTGCATAGCATTAATCCAATCAGTATCTTTTTCAGCTTCTTTGATATTTTTAGATTCAAACTGAGAAACAAAAGCCAAGTGATTATTCAAATTCCTAAGAGATGCTCTAGTTCGTACTGGTTGAGATGCATCACCAAGAATTAATTTCTTAGGATGACCATAAGCGTACCTCCAAACCTTGGTAAGATCATGCTCAGTTGTTTCCTCTTGGATTATAGGAGTTTCTTCATTTTGCCTTTGTTCTTCCTCGTGAATGCTTACCTTTTCAAGTTTGTCTTCTAGAAATCCTGCATCATCATCAACAACTACTTCCTTGCTAGAGAAAGTATCATTAGTTTCATCAAAGACAATATGTATAGATTCTTCAACCATAAGAGTTCTTTTGTTGAATACTCTATATGCTCTACTAGACCAAGAGTACCCTAAAAAGATCCCTTCATCTGATTTGGCATCAAATTTTTCTACGTTGTCTTTGTTGTCTTTTCCATTATTATGAATAAAGCATCTACAACCAAACACATGAAAGTAATTTAATTTTGGTTTTCTTTCTTTCCAAAGCTTATAAGGAGTTTTCTTTAAAATAGGCCTTAACAAAATCCTGTTTAGGATATGGCATGAAGTGTTAATTGCTTCAGCCCAAAAGTACTTTAGGAGATTATTTTCACATAGCATGGTTCTTGCCATTTCTTCCAAAATTCTGTTTTTCTTTTTACCATACTATTTTGTTGTGGAGTTCTAGGTGCAGAAAAATTATGTTCTATTCCCTTTTCACTATAGAAATTTTCAAAATGTTGATTTTCAAATTTCATGCCATGATCACTTCTTATTGCAATAATAGTGGTATTCTTTTCGTTTGTTATTTTCTTATAGAATTTCTTGAATAAGTTAAATGCCTCATCTTTGTGCCAAAAACAAAACCTATGTGAACCTAGAGTAGTCATCTATTATCACAAGATCATATCTCTTTTCACCTAAACTAGTAGTTCTAGTTGGCCCAAAGAAATCCATGTGGAGTAATTCTAATGGTCTAGCAGTTGAGATTGCATTTTTAGTTTTAAAAGAATTCCTTGTTTGTTTACCAAATTGGCATGCATTGCAAACTTTATCTTTCTCAAATTTGAGTTTTGGTAAACCAACTACTAATTCCTTTTTGATTAGTTTAGAGAATGTATCCATGCTAGTATGACCTAACCTACGATGCCACAACCAACTTGCCTCATTGACTTTGTCATTATTAACTACTAAGCAGTGGCTATTTTTAGTGAGATCATCTAGATCTACCATGTATACGTTGCCACGTCTAAGTCTTTTGAATATTATACTATTGTCAATTGGATTTGTTACTATGCATAACGATGATTTAAATGAAACATCGAATCCTCTATCACATAATTGACTGATACTAATTAAATTATGCTTAAGACCATCAACATACAATACATTATCAATATAGGTAGAAGGGGTGATTTGAATTTTACCAATGCCTATCACACGACCTTGGTTATTATCACCGAAAGTTACTACACCTCCTTTTGCTTCAAGGATGAAGAAATATTTTTTGTCACTCGTCATATGCTTTGAGCAGCCACTGTCTAAATACCAACTTTTTTCATTGCATTTGGCCGCAAGACATTCCTAGAGGTACACATCAAATGAATTTAGGTACCCAAGCTTTCTTGGGTCCTTCATGGTTAGTATATGTGGTCCCTTTTGGAACCCATACATGTTTTTCTTTCTTTTGATTTTCTGTTTTTCTGTGATTAGCAATGTTTGTCTTATGTCCCATTTTATCACTGCAAAAATACGTTAAGCTTTCAGTTTGAGTATCTTTAGCTTTAACAAAAATTTTTTTAAGTAATTTGTGTTTGTCTTTAGGTTTGTATCCTAAACCAGCTTTATTAGAAACAACTCTTTGACTTTTAAAAATTATTTGTAATCTTTCTGAACTAAAGGTAAACTTTTCAACAATTGATTCATATTTATTAACTTTCTTACTTAAATTCCGATTTTCAGTTAGTAAGTTTATGTTATTGGTTAATTCATCTTTTAGGGATTAATTACTTGTTTTTAATTCAAAAGCTTCTTTAATTAGTTTTTCTTTTTCTTTTGACAAGATTTCTGTTTTACGCATGATAGATTGATTAGATAGCTTTAATTCGTTATTCTTTAGAGTTCTATATGCATCTATTAGTTCATTAAATGCATCATATAACTCTTCAAAGGTAAAATCGGGATGAAATTCAAAGCTTATTTTGGTTTCATTAACCATAAGGCAGTGATTTTTCTTTTCTTGTGATTCTTCTTCTGATGATGAACTTTCAGTTTCGGTCAAGGAGGTGAGGAGTGCCTTCTTTTTCTTCTTTCCAAACTTCTTCACTAATGGGCAGTCAGCTCTAATGTGTCCCGATTTTCCGCATTCATAGCATATGGTTGGCTCTTTTTCTTTTTTCTTACCTTTCTCTTTGTCAAAGGTATGAGAGGTATATCTCTTCTTGTAGTAAGGCTTTCTTTTGTTCATAAACTTCCTTAACTTCCTCACAAGTAGAGCTTTTTTCTCATCTTCCTCATTCTCGTCTTCACTACTGTTGCTGCAATTATTTCTTTGTTAGTAATAGATTTGAGGGCTATTACCTTTCTTCTTTGGCTTTCATCCTCGGTATGTTGCTTCATAATTAGCTCGTGGGTCATCAGGGATTTAAAAAGTTCTTCCAATGGAAGTACGTTGAGGTCCTTGGCTTCTTTAATCGTTGTTACCTTTGCCTCCTATGTCTGAGGTAGAGAGCGCAGCACTTTCCCAATAAGTCCGCTATTAGAATATGATTTACCTAAGCTTTTTAGCCCATTAATAATATCAGTGAACCGAGTAAACATGCAAGTAATGGTTTCAGTTGGTTCCATCTTAAAAAGCTCATATTTGTGTACTAACATGTTTATCTTAGACTCTTTCACTTGATTAGTATCCTCATGCGTAACTTCAAGTCTATCTCATATTTCTTTGGCTGAAACACAAGAGGAGATCCTATTGAACTCATTAGGGTCTAAGGCACAATATAAGACATTCATAGCCTTAGCATTTAATTGGGCTTTTCTCCTATCATTGTCGTCCCAATCTTTTTCATGCTTGGAAATTGGGATGTTATCTACTGTGTATGTAGGATGTGTAGTCCATTTATAATGATGCTCCATACATCGTAATCTTGGGCTTGAATGAAAATTCTCATCTTAGTCTTCTAATAGATATAGTTGGCTCCGTTAAACAGTGGTGGTCTATTGGTTGATTGTCCCTCTACAAAGGAAGATCTGAATTGGGTTGACATCTAATCTTTTACTCTTGTTTGATTGGAACAACAATCACTATAAGAGCACCCGCTTTGATACCACTTGGTTGCCCAGTAGACAGCCCAAAAGGGGGGTCAATTGGGTTTTAATAAAACTTTGTTACTTTTTAAGTAATCTTATGAAAGCTTTCTTGATTTTAATCTAGGAAGATAAATCAACTTATGAATAAAGCAATACGGAAGAGACACTCAAAGAACCACAACACAAACACAGAATTTTATAGTGGTTCGGAGTCAACCTTGCTCCTACGTCTACTCCCCAAGCCTCACTTGGGAGTTCACTATAATCCCTAGGATTACACCCACTTGTTTTACAAGCTCACAATCTAATTTGTTGTTTTCACGAGATCATAATGAATTCGGTCGGTTTTCACAGGCTCACCGACTAGAACCAACCCAATTGTTTTCACGGGCTCACAATCCAACTCGGTTTTTTTCGGATTACCAACTACAACCTACACAATGTTGATTTTACACAGGCTTACCAACTACCCTTAAATCTCTTGATTTAATCTCCTGATCAAATCAAGAACCAAAGAAAACAGAGTATATAAGTTACAACAATATATAAACAATATAAAAGGGATAGAAGCTCTCAAACAGATTTTATGTTGAAGAAAAATATGGCTTCTTCTTTTCTGGATCCTCTCTTGAATGCTCCGTTGGTTGAGGATCGGATAAATGAGCCTTGAATGTGAGGAGTAATCCTGAAATTAATGTGAGCGTAGTAACTCCCCTTTCTTTTTTCAAAAAAGGCTCTTTAACTTTCTTTTGGAAAGATGTAAACTTGAATGCTCTTCAATGGATACTTTATTCTTGTCTCCCATCTCCTTTTAAACACTTTTCAGGGCTCTTCTTTTTGAAAAATAGCTGTTGGAGAGGGTAATAAAGCCGTTCTGACTTCTGACATTACTGTGTAGCCTGACAATATGACCGTTGAGATTGGAGTCGACTCGCGCAACTAGGAGACGGCTCGACTGAAACTGGAGACGATTCGTGTTCTTCGGGAGACGACTCGCTCATTGTATCTTTTAATAGTACTGTCCAGGTATTTCTTTTAGGAGACAGCTCGCGACATTTAGGAGTCGACTCGCCAAACGAGAGTCGACTCGCAGCCTTCAGGTGTCGACTCGGTCTCAGTGTACCAGAACCTGATTTTTTGTCTTTTCTTATTGGAGTCGACTCGAGCACAGTTGGAGTCAACTCAATCTCAGTGTATCAAAAACTGACCTTCTGTCTTTCGTGTTGGAGGCGACTCATTCTCAGTTGGAGGCGGCTCAATTCTCTGACTTGGTCCTTGGAGTCGACTCGAATCTATGTGGGGTCGACTCTAAAGCTTGGATGTTTTCGGCTGCCTTTCTGTCTTTTGTCTGAGACAGTTCTGGGGTCGACTCGCATCTGTATGGGGTTGACTCGTGATCTTCTCGAGTCGGCTAGTGAAATCCTTGAGTCGGCTCGGTCTGAGTCGGAAAGAAACCATTCTTCTGTCTTTCTTGATGGAGTCGACTCGTCCCTAGCTGGAGTCGACTGGATACTAGTCGGAGACGACTCACTATCAGTTGGCTTAAAAACTGGTCTTCTGTCTTTTTGTAGGAGTCGACTCGACCATAGTTGGAGTCGACTCGATATTGGTCGGAGACGACTCGATATCAGTTGGAGATGACTCACTATCAGTTGGCTCAAAAGCTGGTCTTCTGTCTTTTTGTAGGAGTCGACTCGGGCACTGTACTTCAGAAAATACTTCTCTGTCTTTGCTCTTGGAGTCGACTCGTCCATAGTTGGAGTCGACTCGGGCACTGTACTCAGAAAATACTTCTCTGTCTTTGCTCTTGGAGTCGGCTCGGTCTCGGACGGAGTCGACCCGCGCTCTGTACATAGAAATCCTTCTTTCTGTCAATCCATCGGGAGTCGACTCGCCCGAAGTGGGAGTCGGCTCGAGTGTGTGCTATTTAACAGCCTTTGTGCTAGAGTCGACTCGAGAATCTTTCAGAGTTGACTCGAACGCAGGGTGAAAATTGAGATTGGTTCTAAACATAGTAATGGTGGAATTAAAAGCCCCTTGAACCAATTATTTAAATTATTCTAGCACATTCAACAATATTTTCCTGAAACACTCATTTGAATTCATTAGTATAATATGAAATATACTTAAGTGTTTTGGGCTCATCAAAATCAAATAGGGAAATAACAATCACTCAACACAAGGAAAAATATTTCCATTGCAACGAAGACGGCCATTGGAAGAAGAACTGTCCTATCTACATGGGGAGTATAAAGAGCAAGAAGGAAGACACGCCTTCTGAAGGTATGTCAGATATGCTCATTATTGAAACTAATCTGACAGTTTCTTCTACTTTCAGTTGGGATATAGATTCTGGTTCTAGTGCTCACTTGTGCACTACTATGCAGGGTCTAAAGAAAAGTAGAAGGCTCACGGAAGGTGCGATAACCATCCGGGTTGGCAATAGAGCAAGAGTTGCTGCTGTTGCTATGGGCACCTATTCTCTACAATTACCGTCTGGATTTAGTTTGATACTAAAGGACTGTTATTTTGTACCTGTTGCCAGCAGAAATCTGATTTCTGTATTTTGTCTAGCATAGAAAGATTTTGAATTCAATTTTAATAAAGACTACTGTTCCGTTTATTTGAGAAATAAAATGGTTGCACGTGGTTTTATGATTGACAGTCTCTATCACTTACATTTGGATGTATCTGTGAATGTATCTGAGCGAACAGTGAGTACCATAGGATCTAAAAGATCTAGAGATGAGATAAATCAAAAGTATTTGTGGCACCTTAGGCTTGGCCATATAGAAGAAGACAGAATAAACAAATTGGAGAAACATGGGCTTTTAGGCTCATTGACTTCCGAGTCATATCCGATTTGTGAATCTTGCCTTCAAGAAAAAATAGCTAAATTACCCTTTGTAGGACATGGGGAGAGGTCCACTGAAATACTTACCCTAGTACACACTAATGTGTGCGGCCCATTCGATGTGCAGGCTAGGAAAGGTTAGTCTTACTTCATAACATTTACCGATGATTGCTCTCGGTATGGGTTTGTGTATTTTATGAGATATAAGTCTGAAGCTTTTGAAAAGTTCAAAGAGTTTAGATATGAATTAGAAAAACAAACAGGAAAACTCATTAAGATTCTTCGATCAGATCGAGGAGGTGAATACCTTAGTGGGAGTTTCGAGATTATCTCAAAAAAAATGGTATAGTTTCACAATGGACTCCTCCTGGTACACCTCAGCTCAACGGGGTGTTAGAGAGGAGGAATCAGACCTTATTAGATATGGTCAGGTCCATGATGAACTTCACTGATTTATCCTTATTCTTTTGGGGAGATACCCTACTTTCAGCAATATACATATTGAATAGAGTACCCTCTAAGTCTTCCTACCACACCATATGAGATATGGCATGGTAAGAAACTAAGTCTTAGTCATCTCAAGATTTGGGGATGTCGGCCCACGTCAAGCGACAACAGGCAGACAAGTTAGAGGCTAGGACAGTGCTCGTTTTATAAGATATCCTAAAGAGTCATTTAGATACAATTTTTACGTCCCAGAGTATCACAAAGTGTTTGTGAGTCGACATGAAAAAATAGTTTATCTATAATAAAGACAGTGAGAGAAAAATTAAGCTCGAAGAGAAAGTCTCTGAGGAGCAACGAGCCACTGTACCTATAAAATATATTCATATTGAGCCAGTACACGTAGAACCTCCACCTCGTAGATCTAGTAGGATTTTCCATCCTCCTGAAAGGTATTTAGGTATGCTTACAGATAAAGTAGAGAGTGTTCCTCAGGGAATTGGGGATCATTGTAAGGATCTCAATACCTACAACGAGGCGATGTTAGACATCGATTCCGAAAAATGGCTGGAAGCGATGAAGTCAGAGATGGACTCCATGTATACCAATCAAGTTTGGACCTTAGTAAATCCACCAGAAGGTATAGTACCTATTGGATGTAAATGGATCTACAAGAAAAAAAATTTGGATGTCCAGGTAGAGATCTATAAGGCAAGGCTAGTGGCGAAAGATTATAGTCAGCACGAAGGCATTGACTATCAAAAAAATTTTTCACATGTAGACATACTAAAGTCCATTCGAACATTGCTTGCCATTGCAGCATATCATGATTATGAGATATGGCAGATGGATGTGAAAACTGCATTCTTAAATGGATATCTTGAGGAAGATATTTATATGAAGCAGCCTTTAGGTTTTACTTTCTGTGATGGTGATCGCAAGGTTTGCAAACTGCAAAGGTCCATCTATGGACTAAAGCAAGCATCTCGAAGTTGGAACATTCGTTTCAACGATGTAATCAAATCGTTTGATTTTATCAAGAACGAAGAGGAACCATGTGTTTATAAAAATGTTAATGGAAGAGCTGTTGTATTCCTCGTATTGTACGTGGATGATATCCTCCTAATTGGGAATGATATTTCCATGCTTCAGTCAAGGTATGGTTGTCTAAGGAATTCTCCATGAAAGACCTTGGGGAAGCATCCTATATTTTGGATATTAAGGTCTATAGAGATAGATCTAAAAGGATGCTTGGCCTGTCACAGAAAATGTACATAGAGAAAGTGCTGAAGAGGTTCAGCATGAAAAACTCTAAAAGGGGATTGCTACCCCTTAGGCATGGGATTCATCTCTTCAAGAAAATGTGCCCCAACACATCTGAAGAGATTCAATGCATAAGCAAGATCCCTTATACTTCGGCTATGGGGAGCCTCATGTATGCCATGCTATGTACACGACCTAATATAGCACATGCTGTGAGTGTCACGAGCAGATATCAGTGGAATCCAAGCGAGGAGCATTGGACAACTGTGAAGAACATTCTTAAGTACTTAAGAAGAATTAAAGATATGTTCTTGCTCTTTGAAGGAGGATCAGAATTAAAGGTAGAAGGATACACAGATTCAGACTTTATGACTGACGTTGATGATAGAAAGTCTACATCTGGGTATGTGTTCTTGTGCAATGGTGGTTCGGTAAATTGGAAGAGTTCCAAACAACTGATCATTGCAGATTCTACCATGGAAGCTGAGTACATTGTCGTCTCTGAAGCTGCAAAAAAAGCATTCTGTACAAAACGTTTGTTGAAGAGTTAGACGTGATGTCATCAGATGCCATCACACTCTACTGCGACAACAATGACGCCATAGCACTGGCTAAGGAGCTGAGGTCTCACAGACAACGTGGCAGACCCCTTCACTAAGCAGCTGAGTCAACAGAAGATAGAAGCACATCTTGAGAAGATGGGGCTTAAATATATGTTTGATTGGTTTTAGTGCAAGTGGGAGATTGTTAGAAGTATACCCTAGAAGCCAATTTGGCAGGCGCATTGTAATTATTCTGGGACATAAAATTTGTACTTGATCTTTTTATTGATTAATAAAATTGAGCATTTTGTTCATTTATGATATTATGTATCCATGAATCGTCCTAGAAATTAATACGATAATAACACATATTCTCAAGAGCTGAAAATTTAAGACATGTATCATGAGGATGATAGTGTTATTTCGATGATTAATACAACCATTGAGGGAATATCAAATTAATAATACAGTTTAACGTGATACATCACTAATGAATACGACACCCTCGATACATTCATGATATATTAAGAGAATAAGATCAAGACGTCTTCCAATGATTAACAACGAGATAAAATTTGTAGTAGAAAAGGGATAGAGAACTCTTAATTCTAATTCAGCAAAGTTTCAAGTGAAATATACTCTTAAGGGCAAAATAGTGATTTTCAATGTTAAGGGTATGTAGCTCTATCGTGGCATACACTCAAAATTGTTTGAAATATGTTTCATTGATTATATGAATTAGTCTAACCTTAAGATGCAGGAAAGTGTGGATTGAGTCGACCCCAAGCTAGGTGGAGTCGATCCTGGCACACCATGGAATCATCTGGCACACACCTGCAAGAATGGCACAGATGAACAGTAAGTGGAGTCGACCCCATGTATCTTTGAGTCGACCCCAGGAGAGGAGCCGACCCCAAAGAACCTTGAGCTAACCCCAGTTTCAAGCCTCAAGAAAACAACTCTCTGGAATTTATTGAGAGGGCCGACCCCAAGTTTCCTTGAGCCGACCCCAGATGGAGCTAATCCCAGGAACACTTGAGTCGACCCCAATGGAGCCGACCCCAACTGTACATGAGTCGACCCCAAGGATTTGTGCTCAAAAATCATGTCTCTAGAATCCCTGAGAGGGTCGACCCCAATGGAGCTTGAGTCGGCCCCACTGTAGCTTGGGTCGATCCCAAGAAAGATTGAGTCGATCCCAGTGAAAACAGCCGAAAATGCAAGGTTCTGTGGTTCCTGAGAAGGCCGACCCCACTGTAGCAGGGGTCGACCCCAGCACGGACAAGGGCATAACGGCTAGTTCTGCAGAAGTGCTTTTTTACCTTCCAACGGTTAGTAATGGCTAGTTTTTCAAATCTAACCAATGGGGAGTGACCAATAGAGGTGGGGAAGTATTTAAAGTGACACTATTCATCAGAGGAAGTATCTTTTGCCAAGAAATCAATAGCATATTCAAGAGAAAACAAGTCCAAGTGTTCTTCATTAAGGTTCTTCATTCAAGTCTCGAAAAGGAGGTGGTTGAGCAATCTGAGAGTGCATTCAACAGCTCCACCAACCCATTGTGAAGTGAAGCAACCTTAGCAAAGAAGAGAAGAGGATCCTCAAAGCGATAACTATTTTTCTCCTCTCTTCTATTAGTGTAAAATTGTTATATTTGCTTTTCTAGGAGTTTCAAACTCTTTCTTCTTTATTACTTTGTAAGGTTTGTTGGTGAGCCCGTAAAACCAACGGTGAAGGTTTGTTGGTGAGCCCGCAAAACCAACATAGGTTTTTGGTGATCCCAGAAAACCAAAGTGTAAAGGTTTTTAGATTGTGAGTCCGGAAAACAATCCAACTGTAATCCGCGGGATTATAGTGAATTTCCAAAGGGACGCTTGGAGAGTGGACGTAGGTGCTTAGGAGAGCACCGAACCACTATACTTCTTGTGTGTTTGTATTGTGTATTGTTTTAACTTCAGTACACGCACTCAATTAATATTAACTAAACCACTCACTCATCAATTGATTTAATTAAAGAATTGAAAAATTTAGAAAAACCAGTTCACCCCCCTCTTGGCTTGTCACCTTGAGTAACAAGTGGTATCAAAACAAGGTGCTCTCATAATATTTGTTGATCTCACGATCAAGAGTCAAAGATCATGATAACCCAAGTAGGATGTTCTATGAGCGAGGGGCAATCCACAAATAGACCTTCTTTGTTTAATGGCACTAATTACATATTGGAAAGCTAGGATGAGGATATTCATTCAAGCTCTAGATTATGACTTGTGGAATATCGTAACTAGAGGACCACACACACCCACAAGTAGTATAGAGGGCACAATCATTCCTAAACCAGAAATGGATTGGAATGATAGTGATAGAAGACTAGCACAATTAAATGCTAAAACAATTAATGTACTTTACTGCTCTCTAGATGTAAATGAATTTAATAGAATATCTACATGCATCTCCGCGAAAGAAATTTGGGATAAACTAGAGGTCACACATGAAGAAACTAATCAGGTTAAAGAGTCAAAAATAAATATATTAGTACATAGGTATGAATTGTTTAAAATGGAATCCACGGAGTCCATAACTAAAATGTTCACTCGATTCATGGAAATCATAAATGGACTAAAGAGTTTAGAAAAGTCTTATACTAACTCAGAACTAGTGTGAAAAATTCTCAGGTCACTACCAAGAGTTTGGGAGGCCAAGGTAACTGCAATTCAAGAAGCAAAGGACCTCAATACACTACAATTGGAAGAACTTCTAGGATCACTCATAACCCATGAGTTGACCATGAAGCAAAATTCAGAAGAGGAGGTCAAGAAAAAGAAGACCATTGCCTTGAAGTCTACGACTCCAAAACAGAAAATTGAATCAGAGGAGTCCGATGATGAGGAGGAATATGATGAAGGAATGGCTATGCTCGCAAGAAAATTCAAAAAATTTATGAGAGGGAAGAAGAAATTTCATAAAAGAAAGCCCTTCCTCAAAGGTAGCTCGAGCAAGAAAAAGAGAAAGGACAAGGAAAAAGAAAAAGAAATGCCAATTTGCTATGAATGTAACAAGTCCGGGCATTTCAAGATAGACTGTCCGGAATTGAAATGGATGGCAAGAAAGCTTAAAAAGAGGAACCTCATGGCTGAATGGAGTGAAAGTGAGGAGTCGAGTTCGGAAGAGGAAGATCAACAAGAGACGGCCCAAATCTACTACATGGCCAATGACGATTAGGTAGAACACAAGAAGCTAATCAATAAAAATAAAATTCTAAAAGATGAAAATCAATCTCTTATCAAAGAAAAGCTGAAACTATCTAATAACTATAAAACATTAAGTAGAAAGTTCACCAATGAAACTAAAAGTCTAATTACGGAAAATTTCAAGTTAAAAGAAGATACAGAAAAATACAAATCATTAGTGGACAAGTTTACACTTAGCTCAACTAAATTAAATATGATTCTTGATAGTCAAAAAACTGTATATAATAAAGCAAGGTTAGGATATAAAATAAATAGGAAGCAAAAATACTTAAAGAACATATTTGTGAAAGCCAAAAATGAAATATAACTTGTCATTGCTGCAATAAAGTAGGACACAAAGCATATGAATGTAATTTCATAAAGTTCAACTATAACAAATTGAGTGAAAAGAGTAAGCTAAAATCCAAGAAAATTTAGGTTCCAAAAGGAACATCAAGTACTAACCCTAAAGGACCCAACATAGTTTGGGTACCTAAAGTACATTCTTGATTTTGATTACAGGAGTGTCTTACAGCTAATAAGAGGGATAGACGATGGTATTTAGATAGCGGCTGTTCAAGACACATGACCGATGATATAGAACAATTTGTCACTTTGGAATCTAAGGAGGGTGGAGTGGTAACCTATGGAGACAATGGAAAAAGACTTATCATTGGAAAGGGTAAAATTTATATTACTCCATCCACTTTTATAGAAAATGTTTTATTAGTTAATGGTCTGAAACACAACTTAGCATAAGTCAATTTTGTGATAAAGGTCTTAAAGTCACATTTGAAGCCTCAATATGCATAATCACAAATTCTAAAGTTAATAGCATTGTACTTATGGAACATAGGCATAGAAACATTTATATGGTAGATCTTCATGACTTAGGCAAGAAAAATGGATTATGCTTAATCACTAATGAAGAAAGGAATAGTGAAACAAGTTGGCTTTGGCACCGTAGACTAGGACATGCTAGTATGGACTTAATATCAAAACTAGTCAAAAAGGATTTGATAAAAGATGTGCCAAAATTGATTTTTGAAAAAGACAAAATCTGTGGATCATGCTCATTAGGAAAGCAAACAAAATCATCTTTCAAATCAAAGAATGTAGTATCAACCACTAAGCCTTTTGAACTCATACACATGGATCTATTTGGGCCTACTAGAACTGCAAGTCTAGGAGGAAAAAAGTATGGACTAGTTATAGTAAATGAATTCTCAAGATATACATGCGTTTCATTTCTTGCACATAAGAATGAAGCATTTTCAGCATTCTTGAAGTATTATAAAAATATCATAACTAAAAAGAAGCTCACCTTAATTGTAATTCGAAGTGATCATGGAACTGAATTTGAAAATCGACACTTTAAAGAATTCTGTAATGAAAATGGTATTTCTCATCAATTTTCAGCACCTAAAACACCTCAACAAAATGGGATTGTTGAAAGAAAAAATAGGACATTGGCAGAAATGGCACGCACAATGTTGTGAGTCAAATCTTCCAAAGTACTTTTGGGCTGAAGCCATAAATACTACTTGCCATATTTTAAATCGTGTTTTAATACGTTCTATAACAAAAAAAACTTCCTATGAACTTTGGAAGAATAAAAAACCAACTGTTAAATATTTTACAGTATTTGGGTGTAGATGCTTATTTTAAACAATGGCAAGGAGGATCTACGTAAATTTGATGTCAAGTCAGATGAAGGTATCTTCTTAGGATACTCTACTTCTAGCAAGGCATATAGAGTATTCAACAAAAGAACTTTTGTAGTTGAAGAGTCAATTAATATTATTTTTGATAAGTCTGATAGTGAGTCTCCTAGGAAAGAAAGTACTTTTGATGATGATGCAGAAATTATTGAGTTTGAAAAATTGAATCTTAATGACGTGCCAAATCAAGAAAAGGAAGATAATCGTGTGCCACCACAATCTCAAGACTTGCTAAAGGAATGGAGGTACGCACATGGATATTCCAAAGACTTAATCATTGATGATCCATCTCAAGGGGTAAGAACTCGATCCTCTCTTAGAAATTTAAATGACTATCTTGCTTTTGTTTCACAAATAGAACCTAAGACTTATGAAGAAGTTGAGAATGACATAAATTGGATTAATGCTATACAAGAAGAATTAAATCAATTTAAAAGAAGCAATGTATGGATTTTTAGAAAGAAATTAGATGAAAATGGGATAATTATAAGAAATAAAGCTAGACTTGTAGCTAAGGGATACAATTAAGAAGAAGGGATAGATTTTGAGGAAACATTTGCTCCCGTGGCCAGATTAGAAGCTATTAGATTACTTCTAGCTTTTGCATGCTTCATGGATTTCAAATTATATCAAATGGTTGTAAAAAGTGCCTTCTTAAATAGTTATATAGAAGAAGAAGTATATGTAGAGCAACCTCCTGGTTTTGAGAATCATGAATTTTCTTATCATGTATTTAGATTACATAAGGCACTATATGGATTGAAACAAGCACCTAGGGCATGGTATGATCAACTAAGCAAATTTCTGTTAAATAATAATTTTAGTAGAGAAAATGTAGATAAAACACTTTTTCTCAAGAGAAAAAACAAAAATTTGCTAGTAGTACAAATATATGTAGATGACATAATGATAGTCTTTGCAAAGAATTTGCTGAATTAATGCAAGGAGAATTCGAGATGAGAATGATGGAAGAACTAAATTTCTTTCTCGGATTACAAATCAAGCAAACTAAGGAAGGCATCTTTATTCATCAAACTAAGTACACAAAGGAAATACTAAAGAAGTTTGGAAATGAAAATTACAAGGGAATAGGCACCCCAATGAACCCCACTAGTAAACTAGACAAAGATGAAAAAGAAAAAAGTGTAAATATGAAGCTCTATAGAGGCTTAATTGGATCTTTGCTTTACCTCACTGCTAGTAGGCCTGACATAGTATTTAGTGTGAGAAGGTGTGCTAGATACCAATCAGATCCTAAGGAGTCACATCTAAATGCTGTCAAAAGAATCCTTAAATATCTGAGAGGAACCATTAACATAGGATTATGGTACTCTAGAGACTTTTGTCTAGACTTGCTTGCATATTTTGTTGCAGATTTTGTTGGATGCAAATTAGATAGGAAGAGCACTAGTTGAACATGTCAATTCTTTGGGAATAACTTGGTATCATGGTTTAGCAAAAAGGAGAATTCAGTAGCATTGTCAACGGCTGAGGCCGAATACATAGCTGCCAGGAGTTGTGCTCAAGTACTATGGCTCAAGCAACAACTAGAGGACTATGGCACTAGTGTTGTCTCATGATACTCTCCTTCCATTTTGAAAATTCCATGAAACATTAGTAAAATCATTTATTTATAGATTCCTTACTCACATATCAATGTCCCATAAAGATTTGGTAAGGATCAGAAAGGAGGAATTAAAAAAAAAATTTGGCCTGAACTGGGGCCGACCCGAGCCAGAATGAGGTCGACCCCTCCTTGAGTCAACCCAAGAAAAATCTGGGGTCGACCCAACGGTGGGACCCCGTTTTTAAAAAGGGACCCGTGAGCCATTCTAGGGCATTCTTTCCCTTTGTCCTCTTTCTAAAATTCTATTTTTCACTTTCCAATCCCTTCCAATCATCTCCAAACAGTACTAGATTGCTTCCCTAAGCCGTTAGATCAAGACCTAAAGAAGCACTTGGTGAAAATGGGACCCAAGCGAGCCGTTGCTAAGAGATCCGGGAGAGTCTCACGGCCAACCATTGTAGAAAGGCATGCTAGAGATTCTTTTACAGTGCCTCCACAAGGTGAGACATGTGTAGAGCCTCCTCCACCTTCCCCTTCAATTCAACTTGCTAAATATGCGGGAAGATCAGTAACCACTGGGAGAAGGATCCATTCTGAATTTTTGGATCAAGAAGGGTTCCAGTTGGGTGATTGGATCCGAAGGCAAGGATGGGAGTATCTTTGCTCCCTAGATTTGGTGATCTACCCGGGCTTAGTTCGTGAGTTCTATGCCTTCCTAAAAGTTGGACCGGGAGGGCTTGTGTCTGAGGTCCGAGAAGTACAGGTTTGTGTTTCAAAAGAAAGCCTAAGTGAGTTGTTTCATCTCCCCTGCGAAGGAGCCACACCAGAAAGACCAGAGAACAAGTTGAGGGCTCTACAGATAATTTTTGAGAGAGATGACTTTGACTATTCAGAAAACTTAGTAGCTAACTCTCTATCAGCTGAGATGAGGTTATTGCATAACTTCATAGGTCGGATATTGTTTCCGAAGAGTGGGAGATTCGATCACATATCTGAGCGAGACATGGTCATTATGGAGCATGTCATTCAAGGCATTCCCCTGAATCTTCCAGCTATGATGATCAGGCAGATGCGAGAGGCCATATGCAAATCGAGAGTTTCTTTGCCCTACGGTATGATACCCTGATATTCAGGCAGCATGACATATGTGTGGAGGGAGAGATATCCAGGCATCTGCTATTTACCGACACCTACACTGCACGGTCCTTAGTTCGCATGGGTTATGAGAAGGTGGACGGTCAGTGGGTACATAGAGGTGCAGGGATACATGCACCGGAGGGTGATGCACTAGAGATTGGAGACTCTATCCCTGAGCCTGAGATACCTGCGGATCATCCTACAGCACCTTCAGAGGCTGGACCTTCGTCATCCACACCTATGGGATGTACTGAGGAGTTTTGGAGTAGGATGACTGAGCTTGTATCAGCTCAGGTGAGGACCCTCTCTGATGGCATGATGCGCAGGATGGACAGTATGACTGCTGAGATTAGAGGCCTCAGAGATCAGGTGACAGTATTAGAGAGAGAGGCTCATGGTCCATTTGTGCCCCGAGCAGCTGAGTCAGAGGTTTTGACACAGATCACCCAGCTCACCGAGGTCCACGACAGACTCAGTCCCATCAGGCCAGACCTCTCCTCGCCACTTATGCTAGGAGGATGAGGACTAGATCACAGCCCTTAGATCCCCCCTAGGCCCGATGATAGCGCTACAGGAGTCCATCATGATTAGTGCCTAGGATTTATCTAGTTCTCATATGCATTTTGCTTTGTTGTACTTTGCACCTTAATTAAAGAACATTGTACTTTTGGCATTAGTGTACTACAATTTTTCATTTTGATCAATGAAATTTAGATTTTATCGTTTATTGCTTCTACCTATCTATTGCTATACACTCTTTTGATGATAACAAAATGGGGGAGAAGTAAGAAAAGAAAGAAGTTGCGATATAGGGGGAGAAAAGAAATAAGTTTGCAAATTATAGGAAGAGATGATATTCACTTAAGGGAGAGCAATATGTAACAATGAAAATTTTCAAAACAAGAAAGTCTAAATTTTCAATCAAAATTTCTGAATTTGGCACATACTTCTCATGCCTCGATACATAACCTGAAACTCTTGCTTAATCTCAAATTTTTGAAGTTTCATCTTTAATAAAATACAAAAGAAAGGGGGAGAAAATCAAAAGTTCAAATTGGCAATGTTTGGATGAAAGAGGGAGAGTCTTTACTTTCAAATTTTTGAAAAGCTGAAATTCAGCAACTTGAGCTCTTTCTAGAACAAAACTCCTAATTTTAATATAAGTGTCAATCTGCTCATGCTTAATGTTTTGTAATCATCAAAAAGGAAGAGATTGAGGATGATAGTATTATTTCGATGATTAACACAACCATTGAGGGAATATTAAATTAATAATACAGTTTAACATGATACATCACTAATGAATACGACACCCTTAATACATTCATGATATATTAAGAGAATGAGATCAAGACGTCTTCCAATGATTAACAACGAAATAAAATTTGTAGTAGAAAAGGGATAGAGAACTCTTAATTCTAATTTAGCAAAGTTTAAAATGAAATATACTCTTAAGTGCAAAACAGTGATTTTCAATGTTCAGGGTATGTAACTCTATCGTGGCATACACTCAAAATTGCTTGAAATATGTTTCATTGATTATATGAATTAGTCTAACCTTTTTAAGATGCAGGAAAGTGTGGATTGAGTCGACCCCAAGCTAAGTGGAGTCGACCCTGGCACACTATGGAATCATCTGGCACACCCATGCAAGAATGGCACAGATGAACAGTAAGTGGAGTCGACCCCATGTATCTTTGAGTCGACCCCAGGAGAGGAGTCGACCCTAGATGGAGCCGACCCCAGGAACACTTGAGTCGACCCCAATGGAGCCGACCCCAACTGTACATGAGTCGACCCCAAGGATTTGTGCTCAAAAATCACGTCTCTGGAATCCCTGAGAGGGTCGACCCCAATGGAGCTTGAGTCGACCCCATTGTAGCTTGGGTCGACCCCAAGAAAGGTTGAGTCGACCCCAGTGAAAACAGCCGAAAATGCAAGGTTATGTGGTTCCTGTGAAGGCCGACCCCACTATAACAGAGGTCGACCCCAGTGAAGTTTGAGTCGACCCCAGTGTGAGTTGGGTCGACCCCAAATCCAATGAACAGTAAGTTGAGTCGACCCCAGGAAAGTTTGGGTCGACCCCAGCACGGACAAGGGCATAACGGCTAGTTCTGCAGAAGTACTTTTTTACCTTCCAACGGTTAGTAATGGCTAGTTTTTCAAATCTAACCAATGGGGAGTGACCAATAGAGGTGGGGAAGTATTTAAAGTGACACTATTCATCAGAGGAAGTATCTTTTGCCAAGAAATCAATAGCATATTCAAGAGAAAGCAAGTCCAAGTGTTCTTCATTAAGGTTCTTCATTCAAGTCTCGAAAAGGAGGTGGTTGAGCAATCTGAGAGTGCATTCAACAGCTCCACCAACCCATTGTGAAGTGAAGCAACCTTAGCAAAGAAGAGAAGAGGATCCTCAAAGCGATAACTATTTTTCTCCTCTCTTCTATTAGTGTAAAATTGTTATATTTGCTCTTTTAGAAGTTTCAAACTCTTTCTTCTTTATTACTTTGTAAGGTTTTTTGGTGAGCCCGTAAAACCAATGGTAAAGGTTTGTTGGTGAGCCCACAAAACCAACATAGGTATTTGGTGATTCCGGAAAACCAAAGTATAAAGGTTTTTGGATTGTAAGCCCAGAAACAATCCAACTGTAATCCGCGGGATTATAGTGAATTTCCAAGGGGACGCTTGGGGAGTGGATGTAGGTGCTTAGGAGAGCACCAAACCACTATACTTCTTGTGTGTTTGTATTGTGTATTGTTCTAACTTCACTACACGCACTCAATTAAAATTAACTAAACCACTCACTCATCAGTTGATTTAATTAAAGGATTGAAAAATTTAGAAAAACCAATTCACCCCCCCTCTTGGCTTGTCACCTTGGGCAACATATCATTTGGTAGTTAATTTCTAAATTGCTCCTGATCGATGGATCATCACCAAGAACGGTGATTGATCTGATGAGATTAGTGCACGGATCACTTTTCTTGATGGACGAGTCTTAAGTCTACAGTGTGGGGACATTGGAGAGATTGTGCAAGTACTTGTTAGAGAACAAGGGTACTGAGCGTGACCAAAGCAAAAAGTTACTTAGATGTCTATCCACTCGTCAGTGACTTAATGCTGCAGTTGTATGACTAGTACTTAGACCTGCGATGCCTCAGCTAATCACGGTGAGATTGTTGTAGTTTGACGAGCACACAAATATGAGCCCTAAGGGTCCTTGTGGTGCAAATTGGCTGCAGTAGGTTTACTGTCGGATTAGGGTTGCATGTAGATGGAATCTATCGATCTTGATAGATTAGGAGTGATCCTATGTGATTTATGAGACTAAGTTCGAAAGACCTTGGCCAGGGCAATTTTGGAAAAAAGAGTTTTTCAATCTCGAACTTGAGTCAAATAAATTTGATATAAGACAGACGATGGGGTTTTACGAGTTATCCATAACCTCCATCATGTCGGAATCCACAATATAGGTACTGTATCATACGCTAGCTGCACCTAGAGATTCATCCATTCCGTTCTGCTGGGTTGTCATTATATGCTGCTAGGCATCACTAGTGGATTGTGGGACTTAAAGGCATTCACTTGATGATCAGTGAACCCTGATGAGTAGAGTTGAAATTGTTTCAAGTTTCAACCTATTGAAAGGAGTTTCAATGATATTGTAATAGAGATCACAATATATCTCACTACCAGACAGAATAGAACCTATGGGGTCACACACATTAGAGGTTTTGATCGTTCCGACGGTTGGATTGCGATTTAGAATCGCAATTGGTCTAGATTGTCAATTTGATTGACAATTAGTTTAACCCACTAAGAGTTAGTGAGTTAAAGAAGAAGGATTTGCAATTGGATTGTAATTTAATTGATTCAATTGGACCTAATTAAATTAAGCTTAACCTTATTGGATAAGAATGGGAAGGCCTAATTAATTAGAACTCCTTATTAGATAAGGAACTTAAATCATGAAGTCCAATTTGGATCCTAATTGGATTAGGATTCACATGAATCAAATTGGAGGACACATTGGGTTCTAATTGGATTAGAATTCAATTGAACAAGAAGGACCAAATATTTTCTAATTGGATTAGAAAATTTGAGCATGAAAGGATGAGATTGTCCCATCCTTCATGCGGGCCACACAAGGGAGAAAAGGAGGGGCGTCCCCCTCCTTTCCTACTTTGGTCCCACACGCCACATGGAGGTTCATCCGCCCCTCCCTCTTTCACACGGATTGCCACACAGCGCAAGGTGAGCCCTTAGATTCTCTCCAATTTCTTTTAAGTAAGGGGTGTGATAGAATTAAGTAAGATGTGGTAGAATTTGGAGGGATGAATCAAGGAGTGATTTCTCATTGAAGTTATTCCTTGTTTAGCTAGGCATGAGATGCCTATAAAAGGAGGGGTGGCGTGGGACATTAGAGAGCATTGGATGCATTGGAGCTCTCTTGATTTCGGCCGCCCCACCATCTTCCTCTTCTTCCTCCAGTCGTGAGCAAGAAAGAAGAGCTGGTCTTCTTCTTCTTCCTCCTTCTCAAAGCGGTCAAAGGGTTGATTGAAGAAAGAGGAAATCAGCTATCAAAGGTGATCTCTGCAAGGGAGCTAGCACCCCGGTGAGATCTTGGAGCGATCTATACCTCGTATGGATACCTGTAGAGGCCAGACGCTTGTGCGGCTTCAAGCGAACCAAATTCAACCATCATCAGATAGCGGTGAAGATCTACCCACTCAAAGGTAAAGATATGATTTTTATAAATTTGAATAGTAGATCTGAAATTAATCAAGTTAATAATTTTAATCTTTCCTTTAGATTTCATAATTTTCTGAGTTAGAGAACTTAAGAAAATTTTTGAAATCTACGTTTTCTAGGACGTTCATGAGATGAACGACCCCGTGCGTATCTTTCCGCTGCAATCGTTGCAACGCGTGCGGGGGTAACCCGACAAACCGATCATCCAAGAACTCACCGATCTCAAAATCAAAGTGCACAGACTTCTCATCCACTGGCTCCAATGGTTCTATAGTTCTCTTTCCTTTTCCTTTGTAATTGATTAATTAACGAGCAAATGATTGGATTTGAATTTTATTTTATAAGAATGAACAAGCGTAAGAAGTATACTTGTTCGCCAAGCGTAAATAAATGATTACCTGCTAGATGTAAGTTCCAGGTCATCTGGTAATCCCATCTTTGCTCAAAATTCTTAGTGTACTAATCAGCATGCCTCGGATCTGCCTATCTGGCTTTAGTAGTCCTCGTCATATGATACAGAAAACCTATTTGAGGGTATCTTTCACTATCCATGGCCCTGAGCACTTAATATAATGGTGCAATAGTCTTAACTATTTTCTTGGCCTCCTTCCAAACTGCTGGCTTGTCGCTAAGCCTTTCATGTGACTGCCCTCCATGCCACTATGAGCATATATACTCTTTGGCCGCTCAACTCTCACAAATATCTAACAGGGGTATGCCTTCTTTTCAATAAAGGTATCGAGTATACTATAGTACACGATAAAGCGGATGATTGTTGGCCTTAATATCTCACCTTAGTGCGCTTTCTCATTAAAGATAAAACCCATGTGTGGTTATATATGGACTTTGTAAAGGGCTAGTTGTCTCCATAACCTGCTTTACCCTATAATCTTGCCATCCATCAAAACCAAGTTTATATAGTAGGCAGCACATGGGGTCTAAAAAAAATATGTAACCTAATCATCAGAATCTCCCAGGTAGTCTTATATTATGGTCCATTATTCGTAACCACCTGCACAGTATGATGCTCCCTTATATGATCAATTACTTCATCAAGCTAAGGATGTCATTGGATATTGTGCACTTTTTTTGAAGCATCAACAGACTTATGGAAAAAAAAATTATCACAATATGTCAAGAAATTAATGATGCTTCGCTTGCTAGGCCTCGTCCAACCAATTAGATGTTAGAGTCACACCATAGGTGTACCATTTACTCTAATAGGAAGCTATCTATCTCGCGAGCTTCTTTTTATTGTCCAGCAACTCACCATACATGTCTTTAGTCCAATAGGATCTACATCCTGACTGGCTCTCTGAATGGTGTCGATAACATATCGGTAATACGTATTGTCTACGGCATTGGCAAGGATGTGGCCGAAGTTAAACCAAAAAGTAATAACTCTCCATGTACCCTTTTCTTATCCTTTACAAGCATAGTATCAATCCTTTACTGCTTAAAATCTCTGATAAAAATGGCATGTAGAGCTACATCATGAATGGTGGCCCTTTCTGGTATATCTCTGAACTTCTTTTTCTTTTTCTTACCAAAGGTCCCAAACATAGATGCAATTCTGCTGCCACATTTTCCTACAATCTCTCTGCTTCCTGGATCTATGCTAGCAAACTTAGAACCAGAACCTCTCAAACTATGAGGGCCTAAATCGAGACTTGTGACCAGCAACCTCCTCCTTGTGCCACTAATCATTTAGATTCTCCCATATGTAGCCCGAATCTGCATCTCTTCCATGTTATCTATATTCAACATCTCATGATCCTCTAGATCCTTGGAGTAGTATGGATATGGCTCAGCGGCATGACGTTTGATCCCTACTCTTTTCTCAGCATTTCTACGCTTGCTCTCCTTAAAATCAGTGAAGTGCTTTTTAAACATCTTGCAGACATCCTGTGAAACATTTGCTATAAGCAGCCACATCGTGGTAACCACCGGACCGATTTTGCTTTAATCTCGACTCTGCATCACACAACTTGCACCTCCAATGGTGCCTGCCCGAAATCATCACCCGTGCTCCCAGTCTATGGCATGTTCTATTTCTTCTTTTCTAGATTCATTTCTACAAGTTTCACAAACACATATCATATAGTTTTAGTTAAATTAATAATCATTTAAAAATTATATAATCTATATTATAATGCAAAAAATGGCTGAATTATTTTAGAAAATACTACAATATTATCTATACATAACATTAATTTTTATATTTTTATGATTTTTAAATATTTTAGTCAATTTTTAATTAATAAATTATTATATAATTGTAATATATCTAGAAAATTGATATTAATATAGCTTAACGTAGTATCCTACCGAGGTTGCTACTTATATGTTTCTCAATCCATGGATATGTAGTAATCACCACTTATTTTTTAAATTTATTTAGGTTTGTGCTTAGGTTCACATAGCAATGATCATGTCCATATTTAAATAAATTGCTATCAAATGAAATGTGGGTAGCATTAATATCTCCAAATATACTAGAAATTCTTTTGAACATTTTTTTTATTTATTACTTTTTTTAATCCAGAAATATATATTTTTAACTTTAAAAATTATATGATGAACAAAAAATTATAATTTCTTTGGCATTGTGTAGGTCATCCTTTGATCTACGGCATCACATAAAAATCGTGCCAAAATACAAAATTTTGGGACGATCTCTCTGCATTTTTCCCCTTTTTTCCTATTTTAGGCTTCAAAAAGAAAAAAACCTTGGGAGAGGGAAGGGAAGAGGGAGTTTTATCTACTAAGAGTTTGGATTTGGAATGAAATCTGCGAAGATCAGTCCTTCTCCGGCTTTTTTTTTGGATGGAAAGAAAATATAAGTGTGGGAGGAGTAAGAAGGCACGGGAGGCCTTCTTTTCACCTCCCCTCTATTATTAAGGGTGGAATAGGCCCCAAACCAGCCCGAACCACCCTAAACCAAGCAGAACCATCTGGTTTAGCTCTGTTCAAGCCAGTTCGATGCTTGTCCTAGCCTAGGAGGTTGTCCAGACCTGGAGCGGCTTGATATATCCGAAACTAGACGATTCAGGCAAGGCAATGAACACTGATGGGAGGGAACAATGACCATTTCGATTGGGAATGAATCTTCTGATATTGAGTGGCATTTAGGTGCATGATATATACTTGTGAATCCCAAATGTAGCTCAAGTTGGTCCTTTGGTTAACAAGGGTACATATTCAGAAAGCGAAAAATGGAAAAAGAAGTATTTAGATTCAACTTTGCACAAATAACTCTTCGTGTTGGGGATTAGGTAGCATAGTCATGATATGACAAAAGTTGAGTTAAATTGAAGGAAAGAGGAGAAGTTGTGTTTTAACTTGAATGGGAATTTTAGTGCCATAATTTATAAAAAGGGTGATCAAGAAGCTAAGGCAGGGATTTGGATATCTGTATTGGCTACGATGCTTGTTATTTTTAGTAATTGGAGGAATACCAGTATGATTAACTGATTTTAACATATCCACAGTGAAAAATTAATTTGAAGATATTCCATAGGCAATTTGGGTAGTTTAGAGACCTCTGTTATGGAATAGGCAGTAAGTCCAATATGTTAGCTGCCTTCTTGGTTGTTAAATGGAAAGTTTTGCTGAAGAATGAATGCAATATTCTATCAAAGTTTTTTTCTAATCATTTACTATAATGGCTCTTTTTAGTATTTTCATCCATTTTTAATGAATTCTGCAAAGAAATTATAAACTTTTTGCAGGAACAACGACTGCTAAAGCTCAAGGAACGGTTAAATGTACCCTTTGATGAGACTCGACCCGACCATCAAGTATATATCTTCTACCTCATCCAGGTTCATTGATACTCTGAAATTATAAATGTTTGAGGACCCTTTCCTTGTATAGAATTCATTTCTTATGAAAAATGTCACCTGAAATCCAAATATTTTTGCTATAAAATAAACAATGAAGTTGACTCATCCTCAACATAAATTGATATATCTCAGCTTGTTAGCTCAGTCCGGAATTTTATAGTGCCATATATAACATGGGCTCTTCCTTTGCAATACCGAGTAACAACATAGTACAAACAATAGCAACTTAACAAAAGGAACGAGCCTCATTCCATATAGTTTGGTTATTTTTTGGGCATCTTACCATCAGTCTTGTCAATGGACAAGTGCTTAGCAATGGAGATTTTAGAAACCTACTTCATATTTCCAAAATTGGTTCCTTAAGTGATAACTTCCTATGACTAATCTGAAAAATAGGGATATCATATATTTGATCTTGTTGTTACTTTTTATTATTCATCTTTTCTTCATTTTCAATATCCCGTCATGCTTCCTTATTGGCAGGAAGCTCTTAGAGCACTTTGGCATGCTTCCTTCCCAGAAACAGAAATCACAGGCTTGATCTCAGAGCAATGGAAGGATATGGGTTGGCAAGGTCCAAACCCATCAACCGACTTCAGGTATCTAGGCTGACCATGTGTTTCACTATATTCCTTCATAAATTAAATAGCATTTGAGGAGTCAAGATGGCTGTGTGATTAATATCTAATAATGTCTAAATATCCGCTAAACGTAACATATTTAAGTCTTGAATTGTTAATTTCACATATCTATATATTTATGACTCCATGTTTCATAAATGTACTTCTCAAAAAAAAATCTTCTAAACCAGGGTATGCCGTACCGGCCCGGGCTGGACTAGTACCGATCAGCGTGGGATCCGGTATTGGAAACTTTTCATTGGAAAACTGGCCGATATGACTGTCGTATCGGTATGAGACCGGTACGGACCGGTCCGGGCCGCCACCAGCACGCCGACCGGTACCGGTACGACGGACTTTGTTCTAAACTATATATTGCTCTATATGCATAATAATTTTTTTAAGAAAAAATCCTTTAGCATGAGATGTTATGAAGCGTACCTAGTTTGTGCAAGATTTCAAAACTGTGCCAGGAAAACTTTTCTTAAACATCTCAGCAAGCCATCCCTTAACACAAACAGGGAGATGGCAGCATGATCTTGAGCACAACACAACAGCAATTGAAAGCAAAAACCAATTTAATAATAGAACTATGAGCAATTAAAAGACAGCTCAGAAGTATCTACCTTATTAGGGAGAATGCCTTCCATAGTGGGTTATTGACCTTCGCTCAGTACAAAAATGGGTTCTGTACAAGAAAGAATTCTCTCTACCAATAAGGGATCTATAGCTTCAATTCAAGTGGTTTATGTATCTGCGGATATTTGACCGACCCTGTTCCTACCATGGCATTTGCTCATTTAGATGCTACTTCCATAGTATCAAGAGTATTAGCTGCTACAGGTATTTAACAAGCAATGGGTCTATTAGATCAACATCAATTATGTTACAACTATGAATCGTAGGTAAGGAACAATATGAGCCTGCAAAATGGGTAACCAAACTTGACAACAATGAACTTTAGACCAGGATATGCCGTATTGGCCGGTACAAACCGGTCCGGGAGCAAAACGGATTCAGTACCGCAGGCTTATTTTTGGAAAACCGACCGGTATGGATGCCATACTGGTTGGTACCGATCGGTACCCAGTTGTGTACTGGTGACATACCGGTGCGAAAGGCCACGCGTTGTGGCCCTTTCGGCCACAGTTCGTCAAAGCGCGTGGGTTTTTCGGCGACAGACCGTTTAAAAAAAAAACCTCCACAGACACGGTGAAAAGTTGCCACCTCTCATTCGGCATAAAAAACTGAACGAGAGCCTCAGCTATCCAACTTAAGTGAAGTGGCTCTGAGTCTCTGAATGGTAACCAAAGAAGAGCAAATTTAAGAGATAGCTCACAAATTGACAAGCAGGTCCTTTCCAAAAAATCAAACGAAGACTATTTAAGGTGTGATTTCTTTCTTCTATTTTATTCTTTAATTTTGTTAATAAGTAGCTTAAAAAAAATAGTTTAGAAATTGCCAAAAAAAAGAAACATCATGCCAAAATTTACTATTTGGCATAATTTTTTGATATGTTATAGATTTATCAGTAGGGAATGGAGCCATAAGGAAAACCAACCCCACAAAGCGTGATATTGGCTGGTCTTATGGCGAAGAGTCGGGAGCGGCACCAGTTTCAGTGCAACTTTTACAACAAGGTCTTCAAGGGAGGAAGGGTAACCAGTTGAAGTAACACTTAGCCGAAAATTCCGATGAGTTGCTATATGTCCGACTTGCCCAAACTGGAGAATCCGTGTGCTGATGAGATAGAATCTCGCTGAGGTCAAAGAAGCGAAGGAGAGGATTTTGAAGAAGAAGACGGAGGGATCGTCAAGCAGCAGAGCTACCTTCCCTATCACTCTAGGGAGCCAGAGGAGGTTGAGGATATAGATGAGGAGCAAAGATTCAGACTGCCATGTTGGCAAGCCTGGATGATCGGAGGCAGCAGGAGGAGGTGGCCAGGCATAGGGCTCGATTTGGGCTCTCTGCCTACGAAGAGCACCAGGCAAGATTCAGAGTTCTTGAGGACAACCTCAGTTAGAGAGGGCGTCGGCAGAGAACGTGGCCGGATTGCATCTATGCTGGGTGGTCTTGGTAGCCGTAAGAAGTCATCTAGAGGGATTCCACCAGAAGCGACAATTCATGATGTAGATCTGCATGCTCTTCCCAGCAAAGATATAAAGCAGCAGAGGATAGACTCAATATGGACGAAGGACAAGAAGAAAAATATGTGGCGAGCTACTGAATCCTGGTGGGACGATAAGGGATAAGAAGAAAAAATATGCTGGCGAGCTACTGAATCCTGGTTCCACTTTAGCCACATCCCAGCGAATATGGCGGACAATACGTACTACTGTCTGTCATTTCTGCCATACAAGCTTGCCGATCTCGTGTAGCTCTGCAGGCCCGAAGGACATCTACGGTGAGCTTCTTGACAATAATAAGAAGCTGGAGAAATGGATTGATTCCTACAAGAGTAAGTGGCCATATATGGACTAACCACATGTGCGATGGTTGACCAGTCCGACCAGGTGGAGCATCAACTTTCTGACATATTGTGATGCGAAGATCTTCACAAGTCGGCTAATGCTTCAGCTCAGGTGCACAACACGTTGTATATCCTGAACTATGGAGGATATGATTGATCTGGCAGGAGAGGAGAATGTCGTGTAGGTCGTCATTGATAGATGAGCCGCAATTTAAGGCCACCGGAGAGATCTTGGAGCGACAACCCTATATTTCTGGACCTTATGTGCTGCGCATTTTATCGATGTCATGCTGATGGACATTGAAAAGATCTGTAGGGTGCAGCAAACGGTGGAGACCACTCAACGCATTACCAAGTATATTTATTACCATACTTGGGTCCTTTCACTAATGAGAAAGTATGCAGGGGAAGAGATTTTGAGACCAGAAGTCACATAGTTTTGCTACCAACTTCATTGCACTTGATAGCATTCTCGAGAAGAAAGGAGTCCTAACGTCAGATGTTTGTCAGTCCCAAATGGCATGATAGTAGATATTCTTATGCCGGCAGTGAAGGAAGCAAGATAGAAGACTTGGTGACGAGACAATTATTCTGGCACGCGGCCACTTCAATAGTCAATGCTATCAAAACATTATATGGAAGTGCTGCGGGCCGTGGATAGCGAGATCTACCTCCAGATGGGTAAGGCAAAGGCTCGGATTATGGAGACAGATCCAACCCATGGCCAGTCGTACATCAACAATCATTGAGCGACGGTGGAGAGCGCAAATAGGTACGGAATTGCATCTAGCAAGTAGCAAGATCATTGACAATTATAGTGATGGATTGTACTATATAATTATGCTAAGATAGCTCTCATATATGTGCAGCATACTACCTAAACCCCCAGTTTTGTAGACAACGTAGATGGAATTTGGTATGATGACATACTTCTGGAGGCTTTGCATAATGTCATTTACAAGATGGAGCATGATCCAAAAACTACGGCCCTATGTCTTGAAGAGATAACTATGATTTAGTAAGTAGCAGCATGGTGTAAGTATACTAGCATCTTCAAACGATCAACATCGTAGAACATGCTTCTTTTTCATTAGAGCAAAATATTTAAAGAGAGCACCTACAGTTTTGGACAAGCGGCTGTCGTCAGCAAGCAAACTATGAATCTAGTACGTCACACATTAGAAAGACATTTACTTAGTGTTACTTGGTTACTAATATGGCACAATCATATATGTAATTTTCATAAATATTTTTGTAGCTGAATGGTGGGCGCATTTTGGCGGGGTCCGGCGAGCAATCTAAAGCGGATAGCTATCCGGATCCTCTGTCAAATGGTCTTCTCTAGTGGCTGTGGGCGCAACTGGTCCACCTTCGCCCTCATCCACAGCAAACAGAGAAACTGTTTTGACATAAAAACGCTCTCAACGACCTTGTTTATGTGCATGACAATCTGCAGTTGAGGCTAAGAGCATCCAGGAGGAAGTGGAGCTCAAGTATGCAGAATCCAATCTACGGAACCTTCACCGATGATGACAATGATCCACTGCCTCAACTGGCTTGTGGGCCAGTAGCAAAAGCCCGAGCTTGACGAGCCAGGATCGCCTCTTATGACCAGCCAGCTTCCATAGCCACCGAGGCTAGGGTTGATCCAGAGCAATGGGTAGAGCGCAATATTCCATGCACTTCCAGAAGCTGATCAGCCGCCAGGCACAGAAGAGCCAGTCACCACATGATTGGTACGAGACACCCTCTCAAAGATCTGATCGAGAGATGCTCAATAGAGAAGGGCGACATAACCAAGCACAGAGGGCAGAAAAGGGAAAACAAAGGGTCCTAATGAAGAATGTCGAGGAGAAGACTTCGACCAGTAGCGATGAAGGTTCGGTGGTGATGGATCTTCTAGCCATGGAAGGGAGCGAAGGACAGTATAGTACTTATGAGACACAGCCGAAGGGGTGGTATTCATTTCACTGATGAGTCCCCAATTATCCGTACTATACAGGATAACAGACCACGATCGATCATCTGATAGAGTTCGTGAAGATATCATTGATATAGAAGACGAACTCCTCGAGGTGATTCAGGAAGACAGAATACAGCTGCAGATGAACTCGCATACGGATACAGATTCTATTATCCAGAGCCTTAAGCATACGAATATGGATACGGTGCATTGGATTTTGCTTCCGCCATATTCGAATGGCCCCTACACATTCAGAAAGACACCTCTCAGACTCCGGTGAGCGAGAGATCCGACAGTTCTTATAACTTGGGCGCGCGTTCCTTCTAATTGGGGTTGATCTGCCTCCTCCTGACTATACTATAATCCGAATATCTACGAGAGCCATCGGTACTCGCCCGATTTTAGATATCCGAGAGTACTTTAAATGTATGTAAATGATTGTATCTTAATTTGAAGATATTTTATGTGTATCGTTTTATCATTTGTAATTATAATCATTTAGAACGGACTAAAGTAAAAAGATGCATCATCTATCTTTTAACCCTAAACTAAATATAGAAACATCAAAAATCATTAAAAAAACGATAAAAAACATCAAACTTCACTAATTTCACAAAATAAGATCCACAGAGAAAGAACTCAAGAAAAAAAAACCACCGAAACTTAAACCCAACTATTCAACCGGGACCGGTATGGGACCAGACCGGGACTGATACGTACTGGTCCGGGCCACCATCGGTACGCTGATGGTATCAGGTATGGCGGATCTTGTTTAGGACATTATAGCTTTCCTTGGGTTGGAGAAATTATCGCAAGAAGTTTAATTGTATCAAGAGCACAAAAAATTGGTGTTTCTTATTGGGAAACTTTCTTTGTGGGGGAAGTATTTACTGGTTTCTAGGAAAATATGTTGTTCTTGCAAAAACAATTAGGGGTTTCAATTTGATCCTTTTCCAGAGAATTAGATGGTCTTCTCATGCAGGCCATTTATTTATTTTGATGGTAACATTGATGAAGCTACCACGAAAGCTCATGAACTTAGAAGTGGAGGGAAAATTTAAGAAATGGCCTTAAATTTTTGTGTTTTTGACTTTTAATCAAATTATTTAGAAGTGAAAGAAATTCATTTTATCTGCTAATAGTGGCTAAAGTGCATATTACCAAACCACGCCCCTATTTCCATGGTTGTATGTATAGTCTTTTGAGAATATGTCTCAACGACCCTTGATTTTTGTTTCACAACTTGTAATCAGATTTTTTTTTATGGAAAAAATTTCAGTTGCTACAATTATATGATCTATCCACCTAATCTATAGTGATTGTTTCTGGGATCTTAACAATTATGAAGCAATAAGTTGGTTATAATTTATATGGTTACTAAATTCATAGTAAGGGTAGTCTTTTTTATTTTTTGAATCTCAAAAACTAGAAGCAAAAATTAACTGAAGAGCAAAGGGTAATTAGCAACTCTTTACCTTGCTACCAAGAGGGCTTCATTTTCATCGGTATCTACCAGGCTTCTTTGAAGCGAGCTGGACCAAGGACTCACCAACTAGCTGGAGTTGGTCTCCTCGAAGTCTATTAACCGAAGCACATGCAAAAATCTACCACGCGAAAATATTTTGAGAGCTAACATGGGTTAACACGCACTCAAGAGAATAGACATTCATTCATGATGAATTCTAAGGTCACAAGGAGCATTTATATCTTTCTAGTGCCCCTTACATTTAGCAGGACTGTGTGGGTAAACTCTAGAAATTGACTAGGCCTTGAGTAACTTGCAACTAAAGCTTGTAGAACGATTCCCAATGTTATAAGGGTACTTTTGGATGCAAAAATCCTTTGGAGATTACTGGAAAAGTATAGAAAAGGAGGACAAGACCTTCACATGATTTTATTTATTTAAAGAAAGCATGTGATAAGAGTCTTAGAGAAGTCTTATGGTGGGAGTTAGGAAAGAAAGGAGCTTCTATAGATATATTAATCTGTTGAAGGATATGTATGATGAAGTGATTACTAGTGTGTTAAACTATTGATTGTAATATAAATGAGTTTCCAATTGTAATAGGTTTATACCAAGGATTTGCTCTATGTCCTTATCTTGTTGCACTAGTTATGGATGAGCTTATTAGACATATTTAGGATGATATTCCTTGGTGCATGTTATTTACAGATAATAGGTCTTAATGGATGAAACCAAAGTTGGGTTAAATGCATCAAAGATAAAGAACAAATTTTTGGTTAAGAGGACAAGATTAAAGAATTCGGATTTGGATCCTCCAATAAAAACAATTCTCTAAAATAAATATTAAATGCTGGGATTTGAATTCAGGGACTTTTTGACTCATGTTTCTAAGTGCTCAACCACCAGATAATTGATATTTTATGTTCATATTTTATTTTATTTATTCATATGAGTTTGAATAATTAAATGAAATTTGATGCATATCATGATAATTTATATTTTGATCATGTTTTTAAAATAAATCCTTTTTCTTGGGATAAAAAATAAAAATGAATATGCTTTATTTTATTTTATGTGATATAACCTGTTAATGAAAAAAGTCTAGAAGGTGTTGATTCTCTCATACTCACAATCATGGAAGTTGCACATGTGAATTCAAAGTGATCAACAAATTGGTTAATATTTCAATATTGATTCAGTTATTTAGTCACTATGAAATAATTTGAAGTATTTATTAAATATGAAAATATTTATCATTCAGTTAAATTAATTAAATTCTAAATATATGCATAATAATAATATAATAATAAATAAATATAAGAAATATAAATAAAATAAAAATATAATACAATAATATTAAATAAGTATAATAGTTATTATCTAATATTATGTAATAATATGGTAATATAATAAAATATTAATAAATGTCATATGAAATAATTTTGAAAATTAGGTTACAATAAATTTTGATTCTATATAAAATACCAATTGATTCAAAACTTTATTGTATAAATATTTAAAATATTAGTAAATTATACATGTTCCTACTTTTATATAAGATTTTCATACAAAATCCTAAAAAATATATAATTTATAATTATTTTATTATGCTATAATTACAAAGTAATAATGGTATTTTTTAAAAAATTTAATAATATTTTTATACAATTTTTATTTAAAAAAATTTGATTTTTAATATTTTTAATATGAACATGGTCAAACTAGTGACCTAAACGACCAGGTGAGTCTTGACATAGGTATAATAACTATGGCTTAGATCCTTAGTTGCTTGTATCATGTGCTATCTGCATAGTAAATTATGTCCCATCCTTATAATTATATAATGATGTTTATTTTCATCATGGAATTTTGCTAAAATTCGATTTATCTTTGAACTGTATTTAACTTATATCCGTATTTAAATAAAAAAATATAGATTTAACTAATATCCGACTTGTATGCATGTCCATTCAACACAAATATGGATATGCTTAGTATCCAATTCGTTATTTATAGCCGATCACAACAAATATGGATATGCTTAATAGTCGATTCGTATTCGTATATGCTTAGAACAAATATGGCTACTAACTTTGGTATCTATTTAATATTTATATCTGTATTTGTATTCGTGAAAAAGATATGGATAAAATATGCATATGCTAGTATCCGATCCGTTTTTGCCCTAGCAATTTGTTACAACTCAAAACCTCACCTAGAGTAGGCTAGGTAGAAGGTATTAAATTAGGGTCCTTTGGGCTACTTAAATATCCAAAGCCTCCCCAATGTACAATGGATGTGGGACTCAACACATGTAGCATGAGTCCTCACATACTCTCCACTGTTGAAGCCTTGATGTCTTTACCAAGAAAGGGTCCATCAAAACAAAAGCTCCACAAGTAGCTAATGGTCAGTTCCAGAAATGGCTCATGCTTTAGTGTTTCCTAGTACACGAGGGCCATGAGTCAGGTTGGCTTTAATACCACACCACTGTTGAAGCTCTGTCATCTTTGCCAAGAAAGGGTCCATCAAAATAAAAGCACCACAGGCATATAATGGTCAATTCCAAAAATGGCTCATGCTACGGTATTTCTTAGTCCACGAGGGCCATGAGTTAGTTTGGCTTTAATACCATTTGGAATGACCCAATGCCTCCCCTAGAATGGGTAGCCATAAAGCTTTTATTTGGAGTCCTTTGCCTTGCTTATGCATGTTGTTGCATAACAAGGAGGATGGACCTTTTAATTAGATTAGTACTTCAAACTAATATGTATTCAATGCAAAACTCATAAATGTGCTAATCTACACACAAGAAGTAAAAAAAGTGTCCACATAAGTTCTAGACATGGAGTTCACTTGGAATTTGTCAAGAATCTGATATAGCATAACTATGTGTGACTTGGTCGTGCTTAGTAGTTTGAATAATTGGGTGGGCTTCACAAACATGCCAATTCAATGACTGTCAATCTTAGCATGCATAGTCTACACACCGAGCACCTCATTTTTGTTAGTTTCTGTGTGTTTTTTTCATCATTGCATAGTCGTAAAGACATCATTATAAAATGTTGTCACTTCACAAAAAAGCTCGAAAATTAGAACCCCAAAATTAAATTCTCCTCAGTAATGTCTATCATAACACAGTTCTCAACATTTATGCTAGATTGTGCAACACAAATAATTATTTGGTGCTCTTCTGAGATTCTACTTAAGATTGATTCATGCCATGGACATAATTAAGAATAATAACTCAGATGAGGTGCAACCAAGCTGGGATAAATGTAGGATTTTGGTAATTCTTTAGTCACTAAAAGAATGCTTCAGAAGCTTTCAAGATTGGCTTGATGAGCTGCAATCATGAGGAACATATACTGAGGCAATAAATGAATTGAAAAGAGTAAATAACTCAGATGGATGATATAGGGCTGATTGCAAGTGAGAATAATGTACATAGATTCATATCAGAATCCAACATGTTTTTGATAAATGACAGTCAAGCGTGTTAAGATCTGAAAACAATAAAAATTTGCAGAAAGGATTATACAGGATAAAGTGTCCATCATTCATAAAGGGTGATTGGGAGAGGAAGAAGGAAATAATTTTATTTTGAAAATTGCTTCGCCACACCACTCCATTTCCCACTTCAGCCACTGCCATGCAGTGATTGGTGGGGATGCTACATGGGACCCGCCTGTCACCCCATGTACTGCACCCATTCCCAACTGCCATGGGAAACTAGTGCTCTCTGTGGGGAGTAGTGGTGCTGGGAGGCAACTCTTTTATTTCTTATCAAAGTGGTCTAATATTAAAGCGGTAAGTCGTTTCAAAAATGCAAATAACTCCGATTATATAGACATCGGACGTCTATTGAGATGAAATGGCTGTGGCTAATATTACAGGACAAAAGTGCAGAGCCAGATAAAAAGAAAATTGGGGCAGCTTAATGGACAGCCCTTCTTTCTTTTCATTCTTTTGTTTTCTTCTTTCCCTTTTTTCTCCTTTCATTTCTTTTGCTTTATGCTCTCTGTATGTCTTTTGGTGGACTATTTCTCCATATCTACCAAGTCTTCTATGCAACTTCTCATACTCACTAGCCTCTTAAGGCATGGAATGGATCAGGGCATCTCACCTTGGGAATGACCCAACACAAGTAGCTAGCCTTTTAGCCACTGTGGTATAATTTTCTGCCAACATAGATTGAATAACAGCCATTTTTTTTATTAAAAAAAAAGACAATGGTAACCTCTTTCTCTCTCTCTCTCTCCTTATCTTTCTCATGCAAAGCAAATGCTTACAGCAATTTTCACTCCTCTCTAGAAACCCTGATTTATAAGTCATGAACTGGTGAGGTGCTTGAACAAGTACAGTTGGTAACATCTTTGGTTGTTTGTGCCAGTGACCTTCACCCGCTTTTGGCTGGGCTTCATCTAATCCTAGTTCTCAAAAAAGAAAAGAGTCATGAACTTGTATCTCTAGCACTGGAAGTTGTATACTAGATTCATGGTTCCCTCTTGATTGACATAATCGCTACTTGGAAAGCTGTAATTTGTTTCTCTGGGATTCAAGTTATATGCTAGTTTCATGATTCTCATCTATATAGCTATGAAAAAACTAATACTATTATCTATCTAAACTACTACTTTTCTGAGCTTCAGAGTATAAGTTAGTGATAGTACTTTTAATTTCTGTTTCATGTTCTTGCAATTAAATCTGGACTATATGCTATATGCTTACTTTTGACTTGTGTAGTATTGCTCTTCATTTTTAAAGTGAGACTAGTCATACTCGTCCCATTATGAATCTGTGAAGGGTCACTAAGTTCAGCTTCTCTCTTCAGGGGCTGTGGATTTGTTTCACTTGAGAATCTATTATTTTATGCCAGGACCTATCCGGTATGCAAAACTGCTTTCACTAGGCCTCTCATAAATCTTTTCTTAATCTAAAAAAAAAAAAAAAACCTAACTCTGTTTTATGAGTGTTAATGGTGGAAGTAAGACACTTCCCCATAAAGAAACATTTAATTCAAAGTGAGAAAATGCCATGTTATCGATGTTTGCTGATATTTATTGTATTTTCAACATAAAGGCTTCTTTTCAAAGGTTACTATTCAAGCAAGATGGAATGCGAGCCACATGGGAATACCCCTTTGCTGTTGCCGGTGTTAATGTTTCATTCATGTTGATTCAGATGCTGGAATTGCAGTCAGGTCAGCAGATAAGCATGTAGTTTGCCATTAGAAATGATGGTGTTTACTGTTTAGATTACCATGAGGTTGATCCCGCACAATATAATGATCCCACCTTTCAAAAATATCATGTTGAAACTAGAGTGAATAAACATTCCATTGTCCAACAGATTACAAGAAAATTGCCATCCACTCTTTAGCTAAAGCTTTTAAAGCTAAATTAAATATTCTAAAAGAGTGCGTCTCACTCTCAAAGCAGAATGGTTATTCGTATGTCCCATTTTCAAAAAAAATAAATAGATAAATAAATAAAATCTGGTACAATTCCCAGAGGCGGAAGCCTCATGGCATACTTTCTATCACCTCTCCTTAAGTTGTAAGCTTGCTACACCACAAGGTTAGCTGTTTAATACCATGGTAGGACACTCCATTTTCTGAAAGCTAGCCATGTCTTGTCATGTCCAAGTCTCCAGGAATGTCAGTACTCTATAATTCCTAAAAAACTAATTTCTGTGCCACAGATCACTGGAGTCCACTGCAGCAAACTTAATTGGTAGTACCAAGGTTTTAAATTTCGTGGTTTGTGGTGGTTCTATTTTTTCCATGGTAGGATGTGCCACTGTTCTGCTCTATTCCGACACTTGGAATAGTGAATGTCCAAGACGTGCCGATTAGGATGCTATGACAATAGCGGGACTGATGCCAGACAGCAGGGAAGGGAAAGGAGAAAGAGAGGAGGGAGGAGGGAGGAGGGAAGGAGAACTAGGCTTCATGCCTAGCCCTAGCTCATGGTTTCACACCAAGGCTAAAGAAAGGGAACCAGATGATGGTGTGTGTGCAGAGGGCTAAGCATGAATTTCAGAAATTTTATGCGGAAAGAACGAGTTAAACATTTTAACCCAAAACATGCTTGATATTTTAAATATTTTGACTCTGGTACCAGTCGAAGACAATCTTCAACTGCACATCACATGTGGCACGGGCTCAGTCCCAATACATAGGGTGACACCCGCGCGTGCCTATCAAAGCACTCATCACATAAGCCCCCGGGTGGAGAGCTATGCTTCGTCACACGATCACGCGTGAGAGTTTCCGAAAATCGGATAGTCTCCACTAATCCTTTGCTTTGACACCAAATATCACAAAGCCCTCAGATCCCGAGGATTGTGTGATTCAAATAAATATGTATAAATCACAACTTCTTGTGATTTGAAGATTGAGATCATATCTCAACCGTAAAAGAGATCAGATCTCTTACCTTTAGAAGGAGGTTCCTTCAAGGATGCTTCGCAGCCGCACAAGCGTCCGGCCTCAATGACTCGTCCACGCGAAGCTCCGGAATGATCAACTTTTCGGGGAGTGCTAGCTTGCAGGGAGGCAGAAGGTTGGCTGAAAGGGAGAAGAAGGAAGAAGATGGACCTTCATAGCACAAGAACTCCTTGGGCTTTCACCTTTAGAGCTTCTCTCCTCTCACTCTCCTTCTCTGGTGCTCTTGATGTCTAAAGAAGAAGGAAGAAGGGTGGCCAATTTACAGGCCAAGAAGAGGGTGAGGTGTCCTACTAGGACACATATCACACATGCAAGGAAAAGATGTCTTGCTCCGCCACGTGTCACGCATACAAAGGGGTGAGGTGGCCTGGAGGGCAATGTCATGGATGACCTCATGAGGCAGATGAGGTCATGGATGACATCAGGAGTGTGAGGTGTCCAGGTCCGCCACATATCACACATGCAAGAAAAAAAGGTGTTTTGCTCCGCCACGTGTCACGCATGCAAAGGGGTGAGGTGGCCTGGAGGGCGATGTCATGGATGACCTCATGAGGCAAATGAGGTCATGGATGACATCAGGAGGAGTGTGAGGTGTCCAGACCCGCCACATGTCACACACAAGCAAAAGAGGTGTCCTGCTCCGCCACGTGTCACGCATGCAAAGGGGTGAGGTGGCCGGGATGTGGATCCCATAAATGCAGGACGTGGGTTCCACATACAGTATGTGGGTCCCACCTAGGCAAGATGTGGGTCCCACATACAGTATGTGGGTCCCACAAAGGGAAGGAAGTCCTAGTCATACTAGGATCATAATTGATTTCAATCCAATTTGACTCAAGCTAAATCTGATTTGGTTGGAGCAAATTAGACATTTTCACCAAACCAATTTTGGTGTCAATTACGGTTTTACCAATTTCAAATCATATTTGAATTTGGTCAAGCCCAATCTCTATTACTCAATCAAATTGAGTCTAATCAGTGATCCAATCACCAATTAACTTCTCCAAGCAACAATTGCTTAGGGCAATCAGTCAATCACATTGACTATTTTACCTCTAGACGATTCTCAATCGTCAATCAGCCATTTGATCAATCCAAAAACTTCTAAGCGTGTGACCTCACAGATTCGAACCTAAGCCGGTAGTACAAGAACACTTCCTGCACTAATCAAAGTAACCATCTAGCAATGGGATCCGACGACCGGATAGGCCGAATAGATGCAAAGCAACATTCTAGAACCTATGAACTATGGTTACCGCATAATTCATCCTCTTGACCAGAAAATGCCCAGGGTGGGTTCAGAGTCTGTCTACCCTGAAACAATCCATCCGAAAATATGTTTCAATTCAATAAGTCAAGTGATAGTGATTTGACTTTTCCTGGCCAGGGTACTACTTAATTGAAGACACAAGGCATTCACCCTTATTTCTAAGGGAGGTCAATCCCATCTTGATCTGCAACTGACTACCACAAGTACTTGACTGGATCCAGAAATCTTCCGTCGCTGGATTAGAAATCCAGGTAGTTCGGCACCAAAGTACAGTGAGTTGCTTGCAAGCCACCGGTTGCAATCTCAGGTCTAAAGGATACATATACCCATATCCACTCGGAACAACTCTTGACAAGAGAGTCCGTCAATTGGTCACGTTCAGTGAACGTACACTACCATTCACCTGTATATCATACTAGTATCTCTATACTCTTTGTTTGGAAGACAACCAACAAATGTGATACACAATGACCTACGCCCGATAATACTATCATCCTATTAATAGTATATCATACGGTCATGAACATTTAAGGACCTGTGTGACAAAATCATATTTCATTACACAAAGCAATCCTAAGGACTTCATCACATCGGAGTTTGTGAAGATGTTCTGGTGATGAATAAATACCATGTTATTTATAATTGATTCAAATACATTTTTCAATCAACAATTGATTGGATTTAGGACACAATTCCCAACACCATAAATTTTATTCGTAGCATACTCCATACGATGTATGGTCCAACATATTTATAAAACTCAAAAAATGCAAAGACCCTCTAAAAAGAAACTAATCTCACAAAGATCCTCAAAAATAACAAAATACCAAAATAAGCCCAAAGGCTATCAAATAACAAAATATCCTAATAAGTCCAAAGATTATCAAATAAAATAAAATTATTCCAACCATAATAAAATTGGTTGAACCATCTTCCTACGGCAGCTGTAGACCCGAGTGATGGGCGATCTGGCACTAGTGTCTGCACCAGCTTTTTTTGGATGGAAAGAAGTCGACCTCGATGAACGTGGCTCGGTATAGCTTTAGTAGTACTCCAACAGGTCCGAGTCAATCTGCTGAAGCCCGTCTTGCGTGATCCAAGTGGAGTCGGACTCTGATCGTCCTCGCCAATGAACCAAGAAGCGTTGGATGCCTCAATCACTGGTAAAAATTGTCTGATCGTCTAAAATAGCATCAATGTGCTCTTTTTGTGCTCGTTGGAGGGGTAAAAGAGTCGAAGCTGGTATGGGAGCAAGAATAGGGAAATCATCGGGCTCAGAAGAGGGCTCAGCAAAAGGGTCATCGAGGATTGTTGGTGGGCCCTTGTAAGCAACCAAATCTTCAACACTAAAAGTTGGGCTAATACCAAAATCAGATGGGAGATCAATGACATAGGCGTTAGTACTAATCCTGTGCAACACTCTAAATGGCCCAGCACTATGAGCCTGCAATTTCTTAACGGATTCAGGAGAAAACTATACAGGCCAAATACGGATCATTACATAATCTCCAGTTTGAAACTCCTTATCATGCCTGTGGAAATTAGCTTGCAGTTTATAGTAAGCATTACTTGCATGAATGTGCTTGTGGATTTTCGGATGCAACTCATGAATGCGTTGTGCAAATGCATGTTCAGACTCAGAAATTCTAACATGGAGTGGCATGGGTAAAAAATTTAGAGGTTTCCTAGCTATGTAATCTGCACTATCAAAAATGGACTCATGCCTATGGACCTATCGATTGAATTATGGGGGTGAACTTCTTTGACAAGTAGAGCAAACACCAAAGATTCGTTGAACACTTTCAGCTTAAATTCAGCGGGACATGGGATGTAGAGATCCTTGCTCTTTGACACTTCTCTTTTCTTGTTCTTGTCAGGTGCCTGGGCCGCAAAGGATTGAGTTTAATCGTTTTGCCCTCGAACACGAAAAAACAAGAGTTGGATCGACCATAGATGGTGATATCAAGGTCGAACAACCAAGGTCTCCCTAAAATTAGGTGTCCCACACCCATTGGGATTACATCACACCATATGGTGTCTTTATAAGAAAGGATATGAATGGGCACAAGACATCTTTTTTTGATGTGATAGAAGATGTGTCTATCCAAGAGACCTTATAGGGTTGTAGTTGGGGAACAAGAGTCAAACCTAAGCGGAAGACGATGCTGGAGGATATTGCATTAATGCAACTCCCGCTATCGATGATGACTTTACAATCTTTCTCTCCACACTTAATATAAGTATAAAAAATCGAGTTTCTTCTCCAGTCATCAATTTCTTTGGGTTGTGCGAGGGCACATCTGACTACACTCATGGTGGACTGGTCAGACTCTCTCTGGAGGTGCAAATGATATAAGTGTAGTGTGGATGCACCCTAGGTAGTGCAACTTATAATCGACTGCTACAGGTGTAGACTGATTTCATAATAATTAATTAAGATGTGATTGATTAGACACTTCAGCAAATGCTCATCATCCCAAAAAATCATCATAGATATATGTGAACACAACAAAACATAATAAATAGCTTATTAATGAAGCTTAATCAATGAAACGTAACAAGTGCAGCAAACTCAAAATAACTACAGCAGAAAAAAAAAATTGCCAGTAAATTCGGGTTCCAAGAATGTAATAGATGGCAATGCTGGTAATGATGATGGGTAGAGATAATGATTGATGGATGAAGAAACGAGAGTTGGATAAAAGATGGTGATAGAACTAGTCAGATAATTACCTCTGCGAGTTTGGTCTCTCCAATCCAATAAGAATCTTCAGGCCGCGCTCCACCAAAGTATCGAAACGAAGGATGACGGGGTCAAAAAAGTGGCTCCAAGAAAAAATAGGTCAAGAAACAGGATGAAAGTAGAAGAAAAAAGGATTTCTCAGGGCTTCGCCCACGGTGGCACTCACATTTCTAGGTTTTTTTCTTCTTTTTAATGGATGTTGTCCCTTCTTTTTATAGGCGCCAAAATAGCTGAACAATCTTTCTAAAATTCTCGAAAATGGTCCCTATAACTTTTTCACTTGTTCTTATCCAACAACTTCCCAATAGCCCTTATCTTTTCCCCACTCATCCTTATCTTCCGTCCAACCGTCTATTACTGTTTCGTGAACAGTAACTCGGGTTGGGTTACTGTACACGTGAACCATAACTTTTTTTAAATTTTTTTTTGTTCTCTTTTCTAACTTCTCCCCTTCTTCCATACATTCAGCATGCACAATTCTATCTCCAAGACTTTCACCCATCCTCCTCCGTTCCTAAAGATGAGTGATGGCCGTGCGCATTGAAGAAAGGCCAAGGCTCAAGCAATTAAGTGTAGTGGTTTGTGGTTGGGTTAGGCTTTCTATCATATTTAGGTGGACTCTTTTTGCTTGGCAGTCCTAGTACATGACTCGACTGAAAATTCAAGCCTAAACATGGCTTTGGATGAAAAATACAGAAACAACAAAAAACATAAACTATGTACTCCTCATTAATGTCCTGAATGTCATCGATGTTTGGTTCATAGACTTGCTCCTCCAAGTCATCTGTATCACCTTTCTGCTCTTGCTGATCAATAACGAGAGATTTGTTAGCATATTGGGAGGCAACGTGACCAAAACCTTGACATTTGTAGTACTAAATTCTGAAATGTGGTTTGCGAGGCTCACCAAAGACTTCCTTGCCTTTGATGTCTTGGCTTGGGACATGGGCGGTAGAAGGGGTTTTAGGGGTAGAGGACCCCACGGAAGTTTTGGGCCCCAAAGAATGAGGATTAGTGGAAGTGCTCCGTCGTCAGAGCGCCTCACAAACATGGACTTGGAGACCTGCTCATACTTCTACACGAATGTATAAGCCTGGTCTAAAGTGGACATCTTTCGGAGGATAAGTTTCTTCCTGAGTTCATCATTGAGACCTCTACGGAACCGACTTAGGACCATCCTCTTATCTCAATCACATTACATTGCATCATGTATTCATCAAATTGGGCAATGTAGTCAGTAGCTGATCGGGTGCCTTGTCTCAAGTTGTTCCATTGGTCAAGGGATTATCTTGGTAGCTAAGGGGTAAGTATTTGTTCTTAAGTTTTTTTTTCATTTCTATCCAGTTAGTTATGGCAGGTTGACATCTCCTAGCCAAGAGCTATTTGATGTACTTCATTCTGGCAAACCGAATTTTCTTTTCTTCAAACAAATTATACCACTCAAAAAAGTGGTCCATTTCATGCAACCATCTGAAAAAACTTTTAGATCAAGGCGACCATCAAAGGTAGGGGCTTCAACCCGAATGCCTTTCATCACATCTTCATCATGGTCACGAGGCTCTCTGGGTTCGACACTGTGTCGATAATCCCTATCGACATTAGGGAATGGTCCTGGTCCTCTGTGACGAGGATAGGTTGGAGGGTGGCTTGGGAAAGGATTAGTGTCAAGGTGGCCCTATCAAACAGATCCTAGATGGTCTAGGGTTTCATCCTCGACCTCTGGGCCTTCCAAATGGGAGACACTACCTTCTTTAGATCTCATAATCCTCTGAAGGAAAGCCTCAACTGAGTCTAATTGGGCATTGACCTGGGTGGACACTGTGATCAAGTCTTGGACAACCCTTAGCAAGGCTTCAATGTTGGAATCCATGGCGAGCTGGGTCGAACTAGGAGACGACACGATCACTACGAAAGCGCATATAATGAGTGTGCAAAGTTGTGCGTGGCCCTACAATGCTAAGGCAGTGGGCAGACCTAATACATAAAAATGATGCCTAGAGCTCAATGTATATGCTCCATATAAACAAAAAGCTAATTCGTAGCAAATGAAATTAAGCAAGGGATCACGTAATAGGTGCAAGCCACTACAGAGTTTTTTTTCCAGGTTGTTTGGGGTGTATGTGTTGAATTCAAAATAAGATAAGTCAATAGAGCATACAAGAGTTCATCGATGCTGAATTTAGACGAACAAATAGATTTTCTAATAAGAGAAGATATATGATTTGTGCTGGGGCGACAACTAGAAGTGCGGTCATAGCAAGCGGGCTCTTCAATTGGCTCAATAAGACTTGATCATAGCAGCTCGGTGGACCTGAACTCGGCAGCTCTGAAAAAGATGTGGTGGGCCTGATGAAAGTAGCCCGTTTGCGTAGAAGAGAGGGGGCCTTTAGGCTGTGGGCCTGATGGGAAGTGGAAGGAGGGGCGATGGGCCTGGCAAGAGGGGAAGGTTGTGTGGGCCTGCTAAGAAGGGGGGAGGGGGGGTTGGCGGACTGGGCCGAGGTGAGGTGGTTGTGGCCTGATGGTGGATTGGGCCGGCAGGGCCAAAGGCTGTTTGCGAAGGCCTGATGAGGGGGGGGTGATGGGCCTGACTAAAAAGGGAAGAGGCGGGCTCATGATGGTATGAGGGGGGTTTGGTGAGATGCGGTCGGGCCCGAGCGCCTGATGAAAAGTGGGATTTTGGGGGAGGAGTCAACCGGGGGGGGGGGGGGCGGTGAAGTAGGGTTTGAAACCCTCTGATCTCGGAATAGAGAGGGGAAGAAGAAGAAAAGCGGCGGAACACTGAGCCGGGCGGGGTGCTTGGTGGTGGAAACCCGACGCCAAACCCTCGAAGGGGTTGGGGGGGTGAAGGGAGTGGTGGGGCTCGGGCGGCAGCAACGGCAGAGGCAGCAACGAAGGGGAGGCGGCAAGGGCGGAGGCAGTCGCGAAGGAAGAAGAATAGTGAAGAAGATGAACAGATTTTTTTTTTTTTGAAGAAGAAGAAGATGATGAACTTTTTGGGGGGCGAACAACTTGGGGCTCACGGAGCCTTGAAGCTTGGAGTGGGCAGTCGAGATCAGAGGGATTCTTGTTCACTGTGGAGGGAGAACAAGGGCGCTACTCTATTCAGCCCCTGTTTATCCAAAGGAACAAGGGCTTGGGTGTCCACAAAAGAGGATTGGGTGCTTGGGGATTGGACTACCATGACTCCTTCGTGGAGAGAACCGTGCAGGTGATCTATGCCTCCTTGGACTGCTCTCCTTCGGGGTGGGGCTCACAGGGGAGAACACACTGCCACGGTACGACAAGGCACGCACAATCAGATCGTGCAGACGGTCGTAAAGGGCGAGAAGATAAAGGTGTTCACGTACCTCAGGATGGGCCAAGAATAAGTGGAAAGAGAAACAACGAGATAGATCTAAGGCTTCAGGCTTATGAGGGAAACGACAAGACGGAACAATCTCGCTCTGATACCAATGCTGATGCCGGACAGTAGGGAAGGAAAAGGAGAAAGAGAGGAGAGAGGAGGGAGGAAGGAAGGAGAACTAGGCTTCACGCCTAGCCCTAGCTCAGGGTTTCACACTAAGGCTAAAGAAAGAGAACCAGAAATTTTATTCATAGCATACCCCATACGATATATGGTCCAACATATTTATAAGATCCAGAAAATGCAAAGATCCCCTAAAAAGAAACTAATCTCACAAAGACCCTCAAAAATAACAAGATACCAAAATAAGCCCAAAGGCTATCAAATAACAAAATATCCTAATAAGCTCAAAGGCTATCAAATAAAATAAAATCACTCAAACTACAATGAAACTGGCTGAACCATCCTCCTGCGGCAACTGTATATCTGAGTGGTGAGTGGTCTGGCACTGGTGTCCGCACCGGGGACGGTTCTATCCCAACATTTTGGATAGTACCCAATCCTAGTGTCCTTCCGAGACTTGAACCCCTTGGGTAGTACCATGTCACACTTGCTGGAGGAAGAGTTGTGTGCAAATTATTTTGCAATTTAAATGCTCTTGCTCTAATTTAGCTGACCATTGGACTGCCACATCAAATATAAGGAACATATAAAAAAAAAGGTTTCTCTCATTCTTGGTGTTGTTTATATTCATCTTTTATATGTTGAATTGCTTCTGTGCTATATGTTGTTGAATTAGTTCAGATATTGAAATCTTCCTCTTCCACAGAAAGACCCAAATCTCTGCCAGGAATCAACTTCATAAAAATTCTATCAGGTGATTCACAAGTTTCCAAATTTTTTTCCAGAAACAAAGTTATAAAAAAATATCTCTTTCTCACATGCTTTGATAACTTAATTCATCTTTGTGATGATTGTAGAAGATGAAGAAGCATTTGATGTTTTATATTGTATAGCATTTGAGATGGTGGATGCTCAGTGGCTTGCTATGCGTGCTTCCTACATGCAGTTTAAAGTATTCTCCCTCTCATCCAATATCTGACTCTGATTCTTTTATGCACCTGTGCTTTTACTGTCATTTACTTATCTGCGCACTTTTTGGTGATGCTTCATTTAGGAGGTTTTGGAAGCAACAAAGATCCAACTAGAGAGGGAACTCTCTTTGGAAGACATCCATCGAATTCAAGATCTACCAGCTTACAACCTTCTGTACAAATAGGTTCACCACAATCTAATTTTAAAAGGTAACTATTAATATTTCAAAATCTTTGATTAGATGACCTTTTGAGATTGAGGATTTTATAGGTACCTCAAATGAATTGTAGCATCACTCGACTCTTAAGGCATGATTTAAATATCTTTTGGTGACGCATTGTGGCCATCTAAAAAAATCTAAAATCTGCAGTTTCTCTTGATATACACTATGTTCATGCTGTTTAGGAGCTCAAGTCGGGATTTTTTTTTCAATGATTTTTACCTTGCTTTACATTGGAACTAAGTTTTCGATAGCAGGACATAGTTTTAATCTGCTTCATAGTTCAGAGGCATCAAGGTAGCTGAATTTTTTTCAATGTATTTTAAGGTGTGTAGATCAATGATTCCTTAATTTAAATTGTTTGGAACATACATCATAAGATTACTCATTCTTACATTTAACCATTGGTGAAGCAACCAGACAAGTCCCTGAAGTTCTATAGCAATGGAGATCAAAATGACCACCATTGACCGCTAGTAAAATCAATAGTTATTATTTTTATGACAATCTTGGAGATTTAAAATGAACTCATCGCATGATTCTTGCAATTCATGCAAGCAGGCTGTCTTGTAAACAATCCTCTGGAGCAATATCTATCAAATCCTCTTCAGTTCTCAATCTTCTAAAGCTCATTTATCATGTGGAAAACATGCCGCATGCCTAGAGATCAATGTTTGGTCCGTTGTTTGGCCCATACAGGAAGTTAGGCCGACCTGTTGCATGGCGCTTCACTGTTCCTGGTTGACTACCTACAAGAGACTACCTGCGGACTGTGGATCTCACTGTCCCTTTGGGGCGAAGCAACTCTGAGCTCATGCGGGATCTCGCTTCAACTCCATTTTGGGCCAGCCAAATACTCAAAACGTGCTCCTCTTCGGCTGAAGTGAAGCGGATGCCCAGTTTCGGTCATCCAAACGGCCCCTCAGTCTCTTTTTTTTAAATTATTTTTTGATTATTATTTTGCGCCTCTATTTTACCAAGAAAATGTATCTATGCATATGAAATCAAGAAAATTAGGAAAAGAAAAGCACTGAGGGCGATGTTGGTGTTTGTCTTCTGGTCTTTTTTACCCCGTTCCACCTCTGCGCTCGTTGATACAAAATCAAATCATCGGGTATGGTCTGTTAAGCTCATTATGTTCCGAATCCGCAACACCAACCCAGCGCCGAAGGGGCCAATTCTGATTAATGAATTTCAAGGACTACATCAAATGATGATCAACGGAATTTGAAGACTCTCGGGTTTCTTTTGGAAACTGGGTTCCAAAGAGTTTAACAAGAGCAAAGGACTTGATTTAACGTACTGAGTCGAGACAGGGCTTCCCGTTTGGGGGGTGTAGAGAGCAATTTAGGTGAGGGGGTGGGGAGGGTGGGGGGTAATTTAGAAATTTTTAATTTTTTAGGGGTGTCCTTAGCAAATGGGGGGGTGTAGAGAGTATTTAATTTTTTTTTAATTTTTGGGGGGTGTCCTGAGCAATAGGGGGGGTGTATATAGAACCACCCCATCATATTTTAGGACTGTTGAAGCCCCCAGTGGAATGCGACCCCTTTCATCCTGTAAATTACGGCGCACTTGATGTATGCATCTATTCCAAGGACGTAAGTTGGTGAGTAAATTTATTCAGCTCATCTGTCTCCTGTACTTTCGCATCACTGGTTTCGTCCATTGGAAAAATTCTCGGTACCTTGTATAGTGCAACTCGCAAAGCCTTTTCTACTCTGTTGTGTTGCACCAAGCCTTGCGGAAGTCGGCCGTTTGATTTTGATAGACCAAAGGAAAATTTCACCCTTGCCATTTAACCTTCTCCTTGATGAATTGAATGTGGACCAAATTCGCATGGCTAACAATAACTTGCCATGTCTAAATTTCTCCAACAAGATGCAAAACAGCATTAAATATATGAAAGGAACCTGCTATAACCTATCTGGAGAACAAAAATAATATGGGATAGGCACCAAAGAATAAAATATGGTGTATTTTTTATTTTGTAATATTTTCTCTAGTGGCTATCTTAAAAAAAAAAAAAAAATCTAAAAGTCGTAGACTCTTTCTACTAATGAAATTATCAATCTCGTGATTAAAAAATACTAAAAAAAAGAAATTGCATGTGGCATCTTTTTTTTCCTCATTTCCAAAATATACTTTTTACCAGTATAATACATAACCAAGTAATGTACACCAAATAAATTAATCATCTAGCAAGCTAATACTTGCATTTAGATATATTGATACACAATTTCTATCAAATGATGTTCGTCTATATATTGTATATAGTCAGATGATATACACAGAAAATTAATTATCTAACAACCTAATATACACTTTCAAGCAAATTGATATATAGTTTCCAAAATATCATGATCATTGGTGCACACTACATGGCTGATGATACATACTTGTTGACTTTCTAATAGATGCAAGCTTATTTGATATATATCCAACAGTTATCCAATACATATTTTAAGATAAATCGATACATAGTTTTTAGAATATGCTTTTTATCAGTACATATGATATGGACAGATGAAACACACCAAATAAATTAATCATCTAGCTAGCTAATATACACTTTTCCATAATTTTTAGAACATGATATAAACTCTTAGGTACAAAAGTTTCTAAAAAAGAGAAATTTAGAAGGAAAAAAAAAGAAAAGACTCGAGAGGAAAAGAAAGATCTCCTAGATGGGGTAGACGATTTAATAAAAAAAAAGAATAGATTGAGAGACTTGATGATGAAGAAAAAAATATGGACAATCTCTCTTCATAGATTATCTCTCTTGAGACATATTTTATTTTATTTAAAGTTACTAGATTGACGGATGGTAGAAGTTTTGTCCCCATTTGATTTTAGAATTTTTATTTTAAGATGACTCTTAAAAAAAAAAAAGTAGCAAAATAGAAGTTCCGCCTTATATGATATTTTATAATGTCTGCCTCATATAATTTTTGTTTCTACTTTGAATGATGATACATTGATGGCCTGTTCAAAAATGTCATCCATGTTGACAAGATCCACTTCCCGCTCAAAAAAAAAAAAAAAAAAACATGTAAATTATGTTTGAATAGACTGAATCTATGAACAAGATCAAAAACTCTGCAACTCGATGGTCATTTGGGGGCAGCTAGTTGGTATTAAAAACCTTGTCCTTCTTCCCTGGGCCCTGATTTAGATCGCTGCCACTACAGACCCGCAAGCCATACATGAGACTTGAAGATATGTGTTCACGTTTGTGTTAAGGGGTGCGCATTTCCTCAGTCTGCCACGCGTTCCAAGCAGGACTTGCACCGAACCATGCCCTTGATTGTGAATAGAACAAGGCCGCCGTCTCACAGTTAACCAGCAAGATCAATCTAGCGAGGCAGCCGTATTCGTCAATATAATTGAAGGACCGGACCATCTCATTACTTGACGGACTCGAGGGGATTTGAAGTCCATATTGCCCTGTTAGGATCCACCATCGGTTTGATTTTGAATGACTTGCTATTGGCTATATATCTATATAAGGATCAAACAAACAAACAAAAAAAAAACGAACGAGGAGAATGGTAGCTATTTCAACTCTCATTATTTAATATTTTAAAGCTTTTAAAAATTCTGGTCCCCCGACCTGGCCGACCGCCCACGTTCGCCAGGGTCCGGTCTTTTCACTAGAACCGGGCATTCTCGAACCCGTGCAGATCACTGACCCGGTTTAGCGACTTCCGCATGATAGCCACCTTGGCCAGCTGCTCGGCCGCCCGCCAAGCCGAAGTGGGCGTCAACTGCTGCTCGCCGCCCGGAATCGCAGTTTCTCTCCTCCTCTGGCACGGAGAAGGCGGCTGCTGCTGCTGGCCCTCTCGCCTCTGCTGGAGATCAGAAATCTCGGCCTCCAACCGGCGGATGAGGTCCTGATCCTGGTCGGAGGCGGCCAGGGCCTGCAGCAGCAGGGAGCGGGCGGAAAAGAGCAGGTGGAGGGCTGTGGCGTAGTCCGAGAGCTCGGCCAGCCGCCGTGACTCGGCCACAGCACGCGTGGTGACGAACAGGTTCCGGAGACGCAGCGAGATCAGGGAGGAAGAGCGGGCGAGCTGTGGGTGGCCCTGGAGCGGCGGCAGGAGCAGGGACCTCTCCCCGCCGCCGATCACCTCCTGCGTGGCCGGGTCCCTGTACGTGCACTTCACCGACAGGGAATGCTGGTGGTGGTCTGGTCCGGCCGCAGTCGGCACCCTGAGCTCCACCAGCAGCTCCCGCTCCTCCTCCGCGTAGAGGTCGCCGAGCCGGACGGAACTGCCGAGGGCCACCGCCCGCCCACCGCCACAGGAGTAGACGGCGGAGACCTCCCCAGACGGGAAGAAGAGCTGCAGGAGGACGTCCTGCAAGACCACGCTCACCAGTCCGCCCACGCACTTGGCGAAGGCGTGCTCCACCGGCGCCGCCTGGCTGCTGATCTGACTGGGCAGTTGCTGCTGCGGCGCGTTCCCAAAGCCGGTCTCGTGGATGGGGATCTCCAGGTGGGCGAACCGCGTCGTGGCCGCGGACGCCGTCGAAGGATACCGGCGGTAGTTGCGACCGTCTTTCTCGGCATCCTGCTGCTGCTGGACGTCGGACAGGAGCATGATGGTGGCAACCGGGTTGCGCTCCCGTCGGTCTTCCAATACCTTGGTGGCCTTTCGGAGGGCATCGCCCACGCACGAACCTTGGCCGCCGGTGGACGCAACCAGGCGTTCCACAATCTGCCAGGCGGAGCGCTGGCCGGACCGTGACATTCGACGGAGGGGGAGGAGGCGTTTGGCGGCGGCGGCCGAGAAGGCGACTACGGAGAGGCGATCGGCGGGGCCCAAGGACGATATGACCAAGCGCATAGCCCGCTTCAGCATCTGGATCTTGGCCCTCGTCATGCCCCCGCCCACGTCCAGAACCGTTACCAGGTCGATCGGGGCGCGGCGGCACCGGCTGAGCAGGGGCGCCACCGCAGGGGCCTTCACCTTGAGAGCCACCACGTAGTTCCGGTGTCTCCGCCCAGACGACACCAGGGCCGCCTCCGGCATCATTCTCACCTGTACTCCCCCGGCACAGGCCCTCATAGGGCCGACGCTAACCTTATAAGATGGGAATAGGGAGCGATTACCGTTATTATTATCCTTCGCCGAGAAATCATGGAACTTTTCCTCCCCCTCTGGCTCCAACTCGTCGTCCTCATTGCCGCCGCTTTCGTCGTCTTCGTTCGCTTCTGGAATGGGATTGAAGCGGACGCCAGCGCCGGTTTGGCTGGGCTTGGTGGGGAGCAGCGGCGGCTCGTCATCGTCGTAGACCTTATGGACAGCAGCCGCAGCAGAGACGGGTCTGGTCTCTGCTCCGCTTCCGCATTGCTTGTCTTCCCTGCTCATCCTCCGGCAGTGCAGCGGCTTCCTGTCTCCTACCAGCACGGGAGGCTGAGGCTCGTCGTCTTGAAGGTGACGGAGGGAGGAGAGAAAGGGGGCCTGGCGCCAGGCGGCGGAGCAGACGGGGCAGCCGAGGGTGCCGCCGCCGCCGCCATGAGTCCGCACGTGGGCAGCGATGCAGGGGAAGTGAAAAACGTGGGAGCATTCCGCCGTGAACACCGCCGTCCCCCCGCCCGCCTTCACGCTCTGCTCACATATCCCGCACCTGATCTGCACAGCCAACAACACTACAGTCCGACCGCAGAAAGGGAAAGGCAAGTGGTAAATAGCAAATAGTCACAGCACAATGGCACGGGCAAGAGGAGGGGGAAAAAAAGAAAGCGAAAAGTAGTGAAAACTGGGAGTAGCGATTTTGACGAGATTGGTAAAAGATGCCGTATCTGAAAATCCTTTCTGTTTTTCCCTCATCATTTACCAATCAAAGCGCGCACTCACAAGCGAAAGAAAAAGGAAAAAAAAAAGAAAAAAATCGGCCGAGTAATTATAGCATCAATAATTGAAGCGAGAAGAACCGGAGATGCGAACTGCCAAGGGCGATTATGAATCAAAGGGCGAGCAGCGCGTGAGGGGGGGAAAAAAATCTGCATTTGAGAAGGAGGGGCTGGTGGGGGAGGGAAGGAGGGAGGAAGTATATCATACGGACGAAATGCGTACCCGGGAAAGATGAACGGCTGCCTTTAAGAGGGCAAACGTGGATCGGGATCTGGGCGAAGACGGCTTGGAGGAACCCCGGTGGAACAGAGTGGGGCTCCGCTTCGGGCTGGTACGCGGTGGCGGCGTGGGGGAGCTTGCTACCGTCGCGGTCTTGCATTGCAGCTTCGGGCTTTCCGACGGCGTCGACTTGGTGCGGCACCGCAGGCTGCCCAACCTTGGCGTCGACGGATTGCTGCTGCCACTGCTGCCGGAGAAGAAGCTCAACTTGGCGCAGCTCCTGCGGCTGCGGTTGGGGTCAGGGCTCTTCTCCGCCACTGCCATATCCGAATCTCGACGAATCGATGTGCAGAAGGCTCTCCGCCACCCCGTTCCCATCTCTCCTCCTCGTTCTCACTCTCCTCTTTGTGTCTCTTTATCCCTGGGTCTGCTCGCTCTCGCTCTGTCTGTAGTCTATCTAAGGTCAATGTCCGGTCTATCTCGTTTCTTTTCCTGCTAAGGACAAAGGGAGGAGAGAGGGAGGACGAAAGGGTAGGGCGAGGATGGCGTTTGTCGCCTTTGCCTCTCCTGCAGCAGAAGACAAAAGGGTAGGATGGGTTTTTTATTCTAAAGGACTCTGGACGGATATGGGGACTTTTTAAGACCTCTCAAAACAAAATTGACAATGACGCGTGGGGAAGGGAGCGAGAGCGAGAGCGAGAGCGAGAGAGAGAGAGAGAGAGGGCGGCCATTATTTACTCAAGGTAAGTACGAGAGCGTGGTGAATTTTTGGGGAAGAAGAAATATTAACGAGCATTTACTCACGATGGTGGTGGTAAGAAGTCAGGCAGCCAACCTAGCTTTCCACTCTGCCCCATGATCCGTCTGAGTTTGTAGTATAGCCTGTGTCATCAGCGCCAGACTCCGAGATTCGAGTCACAGGTAGATCGTTTTTTACGGCACAAATCTCCAGGGCAAATTCCATCGTATTTGGTTATCTGACATGAGTTTTCCTCAATTTCCCTTATTTTTTTAAGAAATTTGAGCCCCAAAGCGTAACCATGGAAACTCTCCGTCACCTACTGCCTTTCCATATAAATTTGGCCTTTTTCCAGTTCTCACGTTTATTCCACCGCTTCTCTGTCATCTTTTCTTTTCTTTGTTCTGAAGCCCGAAAAGATCTCTCCGACCAAATTTATTTCTATATGCCAGCTAAATAAATAAAACGTTATAGTTTAGAATGACTCATGGTCTCCCTCCGTAAGCAATCACTGTTGCACACCCAGTAGATGTCTCTCGTTTATCCTCTGTCTCTCTATCTCAACCAGTGTTGCTGCGATGGCTGCCAGATTTTCCCGCACGAAGTCAAGATAGGGGTGGCGTGTGTGGACCTACATATTACGTTACGTGCGATGGAACTACCGCAAGACGCGAGGGGATGCTTCCGCGGGGTTTAATATTTGAAAGCAAACACAGACAACGCTTCTCTTTGCTTCATTCCTCTTGGTCACCGCGTGATGCATTTGTTTGACGACGACGTCGACCATGGAAGGCCCAAACCCAAGCAAACCATCTGCCCTGCTGCAATTCTATTATTATTTGACGAGGTTGGTAACTTGGTTCAAGACGAAGGGTTTGGCCGGTTCTTTGTCTTCACATTTTGCCCCTTTTCTTTCTATTGTTTATTCTAGACTGCTGCAGGACTTTGGCTCCCGACGAGCGAATTTTTACCTGTGAGATGCATGTGCGTGATCGATCTAATGGAGTATTTAATAGACTATTCGGATCCCATCGTTAAGAAACAAATGAAAGTTGGCTAGCAAATCCATGCATTTAAAAGTAATTCATGCCAACTAAAACTACCACCAAAATAAAATATTTCTCATAACAAAATATATTTAACAAATTTAAGTATGGGGTAGATTTAAGAGTTTTGTCAGTTTGTTGCTTATGGTTTGTTTGATTAGGATCAGAGGCGGCTCAATACATTCTGGGGCCTAAGGCGAATCCAATGAATGGAGCCTTTAATAATAATTTTTTTAATAAATATAAAATACTTAAAAAATATATAAAAATAGATAGCTATCAAATATATTATTTCAACAAAAATACATGAATCTAACAAAGATAGACAAGAAGCCTTTTCAATTTAATATAATTCTTGAATGGAAGCACATAAAAATAATTACTCTAAATGAAGGGCCATGAAACTGATTAAATAACTGAGATAATGCTTGGCAATACTGTGTACCATGAAAAGGTCATCCCATGGCACTTCATGGCCAAGGTAAAGAAAAGAATTTGTCCATAAAAGAACCTCTCTATAAAAGAAAGTAGGGTCATTATGGGAAATTCACCCCATCCCACCATCTCCCCTTCACGTGAGTACCCAAGCGGCAACTGCAACATCACAGCACAGCAGCCATTCAACCCCCTCCCTCCTTTTCTCTCTCAACCACCCAAGAGGGGAGAAGAAACCGAGAGGAGAAAACTCAAAGAATCTCCACCCTCCAAGAAGTCCATCTCCAATCCCCCTATCTTTCTTCCGGATGGCCCAGCTGGATCAGGAGCAATGTGAGGGAAGGAAAACCAAGACCAAAACTAAGAAAGAGAAGGGATGAAAGATAAGAGTGGCTTCAGGCGTCTATCAAGCCAACCAAATCCCTCCTCTCTCTCTCTCTCTCTCTCTCCCCCCACCCAAAACAAAACTACTGTCCCCAACTTCCCAAATTGCCCCTCTGCAGGCCAGGAAACTCTCCACCTCCCTTCCATCAAGGGGGACTCGTAGCCAGCTCCAGATCCCGTTTTATATGGGGCCTTTGCTTCCTTTTGGTTAGCCTCTCAGGGCCTTCCATTGGCCCGGGGCCTTAGGCCACCGAGGGGCGGTCTAGAGCTCGGGCCGGCCCTGATTAGGATACGCATCATTTATCTGGAAAAATAAGAAAAATAAATCTTACTATGTTCAGTTGGTGGAAATTTACTCCAAAAAAAATAGCATCAGAAAAACATTACCATGTTTAGTTAGAGATAATCTTATATAGAAATATTGTCATCCTTAAATTAAAAATTCTAATAATAAAATTTTTAATTTTTTAAATATTTATATGAGTTAATAAATATTTTAAGTTAAATATGTATTAGAAAATAAATTTTGTATTATAAATAAATTTTAATATATTTTGGTATATAAATAAATGTATTAATTAAAAATAAATTCTACATTAGATCTATTGATAATTAATAAATATTTATCAATTGTTTATTAGTAATTAATATTTATTAATAAATATATTAACATATTAATATATATTATTTATAAATATTATTATTCATAAATATGATAATGTAATATTAATATTATATATAATATACTAATTGTATAATATAATTAAAATAATATTAATATAATATAAGTGAGGTATTTTATAAAAAAATGATATTTTTATATTATTGCCACTCTATAATCTAGCATAATAAAATAAAATTCATCTCTCCAATGATATTTATTTTACTTTCTCTTTTAGTAAAATAAATATAGAACCATCATTTATTTTATAATTGTTCTTATTCATTTTTTTATTAGATATGGGAATTTGGTATATGATTGTTATGATCGGCCTATAGTAGGATAACAGCATATAAATTTATTTTTTAAAAAACATATATAGTGAGTTTTTGAACCATTTAAAATCCCGTAACTCTTATTTTTTAAAAACTCACAAATATGGGGTGCGACTCCAGTTGCCTGACAAGCTCACAAATTTATATCATTCTGATACGCCTCATACCATGCTGATGAGAAAATACAAAGCTTTTTGGATTCCCTTTGTTTTGTTTTGAGTTAGGCAGAACATGAGCATACTCAACCAAGACGGAAAAAAAGTGAAAAAGAAACAGAGAAAGGAAAATTACGCTTTTGCACATAAGCCACACGGCCCTTCCTCCCGAAGAGGACATACGTCCCATTCATGCTAGTCTGCTATCTTTCTCTTTTTTTTTTCTTTTTTTTTTTTGTGGATGAAAATGTTATAGTCTACTGTCAGGTGTTAAAGGTACGACGCACGCGTTCAATTCTGGTTACTGCTGCTAGAAGTCCCTCCCAAAGAGAAAAAAAAAAAAAAAGTCTTACAAGAAAATCCCATGGGGAATAAAGAAAGTCAGTTATTTTTTTATTGTTCAATAGGTGAAAAGCCTTCTAGACCCCGACTTAACACTTGCTAAATGTTTTCAGCTCAATGTTAGAAAAAGATGAGGAAACTTCAGCTCTAGTCTCATCTTCTTATAGAAGAATGGAGCATTTTTTTTCGATTCGGTGAGGTTGCTTGAATTAGAACAATGTTACAATTCTCTTTTTTCTGCCCAGATCCTGACTCTTTTTGTTTTTACCGACCAAAGGAGTAAGCGCCACCAAAAATAAACCAAAAAAAAAAGAAAGAGAGCTAGAGCGAAGGAGAGGGCGATCATCCTTGATCTCACTTTCTTTCGACTTTAGGTTTGGCACCATGCCCACTGAAATTCATATAGTCCAAGGTCCAAGTACAGCTAAATCTTATATTAGATTAACTTTATGTTTAAAAGTTATGTGCCCAAATTTAAGCCTTTTACTTGGTGTAATATGGTCAAATCAAGTCTCCTAGTTTGAGATTTAAGACTTACTTGGTTCAAGGAAAAGATGGGAGAGAAAAGCATGGTGAACAGAAAAATGACAAAAGAACTTATCTTCACATGGAATATGAGAAATATACTTTTTTTAATGAGCTAGGAATTAAGATAAAATTCTTTTTTATAATATATTATAATAATATTTTATTAATTATATTATCTAATAATATTAACTATTTTAGTATTATATCAATATATCAATTGATAATATTTATAAATAATAATACATTTAATATATTAATATATTTATTTATATTCTAAAATATATTAAAATTTATTTATAATGAAAATATATAATTAGTTTGAAAATATTTAATTTAAATAATATTTATGTAATTATTTGTATAACTCATGTAAACCAACATTGATAGTGTTTATGCAAGTAGAGCATAAAGAGATAAAAAATAGACTGAGAAAGAAAATATAATTAATTGAATTGTTTATTTAAGGGCAATGTTGAAAATTTGATAATATTCTTATATAAGATAATCTTCAACTAAACATCGTAATCTTTTTACATGCTATTTTTTATAGTAATTTTTTCATCAACCAAATATGGTAAAATTTATTTTTTTCAACTATTTTTATCAATAAATGATGCTTAGGAATCACCAAGTTACCTCATAATCTGATATATCCCAATCGAGCAAACATCTAATTTTGTTGCCGTGGAATTCAGGCTGAGGTCGGAAAGCAACTCGAATAACCCTAAGATCAGCTGGAGACGAGTTGAGCAGGCTGGCCAATGTGCAGGGGATATCCTCCAGAGATGGTTTGCAAAAAGTCTGCTTGCTGAAAAATTTTCGACCAGAAATATTTCGATGCCTAAGCCAAAATAACGATGCAACAACGTAAAAGAAAGAGAATTTCAGCAGAGTGTGGTCTCTGTAAGTAATATATCATACATACCTAAAAGTCTCATACGCTGTCCCTCTATATAGGAAAGCCAACTTTGGCATTACCTGATCTAACGCAGCGTACAATAATAGCTAGGTAACAGCCAATAGTACGATCAAGGCGTGGGTGTGAGTCCGCGTGGGTGGCAGGCAGCACTAGTGGGCGTATGCCGTGGTGCTGCCACGACTATGGGCTAGTAGAGCTGTCGATTGTTGGGATCGTTAGTCTTCTCTTCAACTTATGGTTATTTGGCTGATCGGCTTTTTGATCGAAGTCGAGGTAGCTTACTTTGGTTCGTTGCTGAGGCTGAGATTTTTTTTTTTTTGACTTATGTCAGAATAAAAAAAAATAAGTCCGATTTGAAACCGGGATATTTAATATTTATTATCAATAAATCTAATCCAGATACAGCCCGTCCAACTTAAACTTAGCTGGAGCTATTGGTTACTTCTCGAAAAGCACCCTCATCCAAATCGTAAAACTGTAACTCTACTTTCCATATGGAGCATTTTTTGCTGGAACCCTATATAGGTGATGTTTACATGTTATGGCAGTGATGTTTGAAGCACTAGCGTCGTACAGAGGGGATGGTGAGAAGGTGGGAGAACAGTGAAAAAACTGCTTAGGGAATAGGCAAAAGGACGACAGCGATAGGGTAAAGAATCAAGTCGGTGTCTTTTTTTTTTTTTTTTGTGTGAGGGGGGGGGGGGGGGCCGTGGATGTTTAATATAATATATGGATGGCAGGTTGCACTTCCGATTTACCTCAATCCCAAAGAAGCGGCGGAGGTGGGTTTGCTCCTCTCTCTTCGAACCCGAGAAATAGATTAGAGTAACAGCAAGAGAAAAAGGCTGTCAAAGATTGTAGAGCAGTTGGAGCTGCAGGGATGGCAGGCCGCCGTTGCCAAAAGTGGAAGGAAAGAAGGGAAGATGAAAAAGTGAAATAGGCATCGGGACCTGGAGAAACGGGCTGAGAACATTCTAATACTTTTTCATTCATACGAGATAGACTACTGAAAAACCGAAGTTAAAAAGACGACATGCTTCATCCACGAGAGGACCTGGAGATAGTTTGTGGGGGATGGGAATTGTATCTTCCCGCTTAAGAAGGATTTACCATTTGTACCAAATTTTTTTTTTTATCATCCTTAGAATCCACCATTGGATCACAGCCGAATCACACTTGTTGGGGGTGGAGGGGATATACCCTTTAATCCCATACTGCTTGAGTAGTGAAAAGGATTGTGCTTATAAGAAGTCTCAATTTCCCTTTTTCTCGCAAGGTGCCTTTTGGATAAAGCAATGAGGAAAACCTGAAACCATCCCAAAGCAGACAATATCTCGCATAGGGATACAACTCCTTTTTTTTCTCTAACAACACTCATGGTAACTTCGAGTTGTATCATGAAGCAATGATAGATTGTTGGATCAGATCCTAAGCAGATCTTAAAATAATTTGAACTCTTTCATTCATCAGCTTGCACCAATCTCAAAATGACTATTGCACGATCAACCTCTGCTGCACAGCAAGCATCACACCTTCTAGCATCTTCCTCACATGGGAATTCAACAACTGAATCAGTTTTCCTTAACAAACTGTAACAGATCTTCCTTCCGGAAGATTCATCTTTCAGTCTATATAAGCATCTCCCCTATATTCCATCTCATGGACTACTGAAATGAAACGAAATTCTTTTCCTCTTCTTCTTCTCTTTCTGCTACTATTCCAGAGGAGTATCAGTAACTGGCACCATGCCATGCCAGTTACTGTTCACTAATGTTTCAGCTGTGAACTTCTCAGTTCCCTTATTTCATCATGGTATTAGAGCAGGTCCCTGAACCTGTGACGGTCAAGTTCCTTCTCTTCTTCCTTGCAGAGAGTTCATGACCTCAGAATCAATTGAGCTTGAAGTGGTTCTTCCCACCCTTCTTGACGACGAAATGGTGTCTCCAGGATCCATAAATAGATCCAACGAAGCAGCCCAAAGCTTTTCCAATCCAGCCATCTCCCCAAATCTTAAGTTTCTCATTACCAGGATTCAATCACTGGTTCCAACCCAGCTAGCAGCTGACAACTACCTCACATGGTGTTCCCAGATCATTCGAATCTTCAAGGCAAGTGGATTTCTTGGGTTTTTGCTTGGAACATCAATTCCGTCTTCTTCCAACTCGGTGGAATATGATGTTTGGTCGTTTACAGACCAATTCCTGTCTACAGCACTAAATTCTACCATTTCCTCGCCATTACTGCCTTTTGTGATCAACCTTGATCATTGTCATCAAATATGGTCCACTCTAGACAACAGGTTGAATTCAGCTACCAGAACTCATATAATTCAATTGAAAAACGAACTTCACAACATCAGGAAAAACAACTTGTCAATGCAACAATTCTTGAATGAAGTTCGCTCTAGAGTTGATGCACTGGCAGCGGCTGGTTCCAATCCTGAGGTAGAAGATATCATTCTTCACATCCTCAATGGTTTACCTCCCTCTTACGACTCGTTTGCCACTGCAATTCGAGTCCGGTCCTCGTCCATTTCACTGGATGAGCTATATGCTCTCCTGTGCAGTGAAGAAATCATCATTAACACAAAGGAGAAACAAACCTCTGCAGTGGATTCCTCCTTCGCCTTAATGGCTATCAGAGGACGAGGTAGTGGACGATTCTCTTATGCAAATCGGGGACGCGGTCGAGCTCGACAAGGAGGATGGGTCAATTCTGGACAGGCTAAAGAATACAGAACTCCTGTTGAATGTCAGATCTGCCATAAGAGGGGACATTCTGCAGTTCGATGCTGGTTTCGATTGGATACCAGCTATCAGAGTCTTCCACAGCCAAATTCTAGTCCTCGGGCCAATTTAGCTCAATCATCCTCCAGATCGTCCCCTGGTGAATGGATCATGGACAGTGGCGCCTCCATACATATGACACCGGACTCCTCCCTGGTTCATCACTCGACTCCATACTCCGGTTCAGAATCTGTCACTCTGGGTGATGGCTCCTCCACCTCTATCAGTCATACAGGTTCTGGTACTCTTCACTCTCCCTCTCACACATTTCATCTTTCCACATTGCTATATACTCCCCACATCTCTCATAACCTACTCTCTGTTTATAAGTTAGCCTCTGATAACAACTGTATTCTTACATTTGACTCCCATGGTTGTGTTATCAAGGACAAGACAACCAATCGGATTCTCTTTCAAGGACGATGCTCTGAGGGACTATACAAAATTCCTTTCACATTTGTTCATCCGTGTTCTTCCCCTCAAGCCTACTCAGCATCAACTACTACCTCTCGCACTCTATGGCATCATCGCTTGGGACACCCAGCTGACGCAATGCTCACTCATTTGTCAAGACATCTACCACTTTTCAAGCTTTCCATCTCTTCCAGTCTCTGTGAATCATGCTGCAGAGCCAAGAGTCACCGTCTTCCTTTCAGTTCCCACTCTGTATCTACAAACCATCCACTAGAACTTGTTCATGCTGACGTCTGGGGACCATCTCCTCTCAGCAATGATAATGGTTTTCGTTTTTATGTTCTGTTTGTGGATGATTTCACACGCTTCTCCTGGGTTTATCCTATTGCTTTTAAATCAGATGTATATAATACCTTTCTTACATTCAAGACTCTTGTAGAAAAACAACTCCCTCATTCAATTAAACTGTTTAGGTATGATGGAGGAGGTGAGTTTGCAAACAGCAAATTCAGATCCCTTTTCTCTTCACTTGGGATCGTTCATCAATTTTCAGCTCCTTATACTCCTGAGCAGAACGGGTTAGCTGAAAGAAAACATAGACATCTTCTTGAAACTCTTCGATGTCTTCTTCTTCACTCATCTCTACCTGATAAATTTTGGGTAGATGCCTTACTCACTGCAACCTTCCTTATAAACAGGCTACCTACACCATCTCTTGGACATATATCACCTTTTGAAGCCCTTTACCATCGTTCCCCAGACTACAACTCCCTTAAAATTTTTGGTTGCCGCTGTTTTCCCTGGCTCCGCCCTCAAGCTTCCAGCAAACTCTCCCCTCAGTCAGCTCCTTGCGTCTTTGTGGGCTACTCCTCTCAACATAAAGCGTACCGGTGTTACAACCCAGCAACTGGCAATATTATCATCTCTAGACATGTCCGCTTTGATGAGAGTTGTTTTCCTTTTTCCTTAGCCAAATCTATCACCTCAACTCAGCCTCCACTGCTACCCATTCCCTGCTTAGTTCCTCCATCTTTGTCCTCTACTCTTACCTTCTCTCATTCCACACAATCGGCAACTCCAGTCAGTCCATCTCCTGTCAATTCTTCCCCATTACTAACCTCTCCACAGTCCTCCTCTCCACCTCCCACTACACTGCCAGCCATCCGTCACCCAATGGTTACCAGACAGCAAATCGGCTCCTTAAAGCCAAAACGAATCTTCTCCCTTCTGAGTACATCGTCCGACTCATCTGAACCCACTTGTTACACCAAAGCTGTCACTGATATAGAGCGGAGAAAAGCCATGTCTGTTGAGTTTGATGCACTGCTCCATCAGCACACATGGAAGCTTGTTCCACGACCTTCTTCCCAACAAGTTCTGGGATGTCGCTGGACATACAGACTTAAACGAAACTCAGATGGATCACTGGCTAGATATAAAGCACGTCTTGTGGCTCAGGGCTTCAAGCAACAATTTGGAGTTGATTACACAGAGACATTCAGTCCTGTTGCTAAGTTTCAAACGATTAGGCTGCTAATTGCCATAGCCATCACAAAGCAGTGGAAAATAAGGCAACTGGATGTGTCCAATGCCTTTCTTCATGGGGATTTACAAGAATCTGTTTACATGGAACAGCCTCAGGGATTTATTGATTCCCTTCATCCCGATTATGTCTGCAAACTTCACAAAGCAATCTATGGTCTTAAGCAAGAGCCTAGGCAATGGTTTGCCACCTTCACTGGCTTCCTACTTCAACAGGGCTTCACTGCAAGTGTGGCCGACCCATTATTATTTCTGTTCCATAGGAATAACATCTCCATCTACATTTTAATCTATGTAGATGATATTCTACTTACTGGGAACTGCCCTGAAGCTATGTCACAATTGTTCCTCCAATTGCAAGGTAGATTTCAGATGAAAGATCTAGGTATGCTGTCTCATTTCCTCGAAATCCAGGCCTCCATTACAGCATCTAGCATCACTCTCAGTCAGCATTCCTATGCTCTCAAAATTCTCAACAAGGCAGGAATGGCTGATTGCAAACCAGTTGCTTCACCTCTTCCCCTGAAAAGCTTAGTCACCTCACTCGACTCAGCTCCATTCTCTGATCCAGAACTTTACAGAAGCCTCGCAGGGTCACTACAATATCTAACTGTTACACGGCCAGATCTATCTTTTGCAGTCAATTACTTGTGTCAGTTTATGCACAATCCACTTGAGGTTCACTTTCAACTACTTAAGAGAGTTCTTCGATACATCAAGGGGACAACAGCACAAACTCTGTTTTTTCAACCAGGGTCTCTTCAGCTTGCTGCATTCTCTGACTCTAACTGGGCAGGAGACTCAACGGATCGACGGTCGACCACTGGCTACTGTGTTTATCTAGGCCCAAATCTCATCTCCTGGCTCGCCAAGAAGCAACCAACAGTAGCTCGATCGTCCACAGAGGCAGAGTATAGAGCACTAGCCGTGACTGCCTCCGAAGTCATTTGGCTTCGCCGCATGCTTTCTGAATTTCAGATCTCTTCATCCCTACCAACATCAATACACTGTGACAATATATCTGCTCTCGCCCTTGCCTCAAATCCTATATTTCATGCCAGAACTAAACATATCGAAGTGGATTACCACTTCGTTCGGGAAAAGGTGCACTCCGGCGAGCTTCGAATGTCACACATTGCTTCCGATGATCAACCGGCAGATATCTTTACAAAGTCTTTATCTGTCCAACGTCATCGTGCACTCTGCTCCAAGCTGAAATTGGCCAACCAATCTTCAGCTTGCGGGGGGATGTTACAACCCTCCGGTTTGTCACCAGCCTTACAGATGCACTCATCCAAATCAACCTCTGCTGCACAGCAAGCATCACACCTTCTAGCATCTTCCTCACATGGGAATTCAACAACTGAATCAGTTTTCCTTAACAAACTGTAACAGATCTTCCTTCCGGAAGATTCATCTTTCAGTCTATATAAGCATCTTCCCTGTATTCCATCTCATGGACTACTGAAATGAAACAAAATTCTTTTCCTCTTCTTCTTCTCTTTCTGCTACTATTCCAGAGGAGTATCAGTAACTGGCACCATGCCATGCCAGTTACTGTTCACTAATGTTTCAGCTGTGAACTTCTCAGTTCCCTTATTTCATCAGAGACAGCCGAATTACATACTATTTCTTCATCTTTCATTCAATCTTTTGAGCTTCGGTCGTCGGTACTTTCAGTCCCACATGCTCTATTTGAAGAAAATATGAAAGGGCTTGAGTTGTATCTTTCGAAAGAATTCTTAGTTTTCATCGACTAATGGATAATATCCTGCATTGATCTCAAAATACTTCAAACTTCTTCATACATAGATCTCAGAGCAACTATTGTATAATTCAATTGTGGGTTCACAAGAAAGATGTATTCTTCTTTCGTGCAAATGATACAGCCGATGGTTTCATATTTTTTTTCTGAATTTTTTTCCTCTGTAAAAGTAAAAATGTAGAGCACTTTTTTTATTATTTATTTTTTTGGCTCCCCAGAACCCAATCTCCAGATGTGATATCAGCAATACGTGCTGTTGAATTATTTGAGTTGGTGTGGGGGGCGAGGGAGGATTTATGAACGCGCAACTGATGTGGGATCGAAGACCCTGCGCTGCCTTCAGTGACACGCCACCAATGCCAGGCTTCACAACGAAGGCCGCCAGCCCCAACCCCTCGGCCATGCCTCGTTCCCAGGCCGTTCTCCGCGGTTATCCTTATTTTTTAATTTATCTGCTTGCTGGGTGTATATAAAATAAATAAAGTTTATAGACATTGAAAGATGGAGTTAATGGATTGCTTGGACATCAATCATCATCGTCGTCTCCATTATTAATTAGTTAATTGATTATGCTAAGATCTAACCTCAATTAGGTGGCGGGCCCCTGCCCATCCTCTGACTTGAATGCAGCTACCTTTTTTTTTTTTTTGCACATTATAGCAACTACTCTTCATGCACAAGATCGGAGGGAAAAAAAAAAGCAAAAGAATATCAATTTGGAAAATGCTAACTGAACCCAATTCGGAGAAGGATCTGTGGGACAGCTTAGATGGTAGTGTAAGATGTCTATCAAGTTGAATTAGACTTGTTGTCCCCGAATCCGAATCAAGATCAGAATGCAACTCAAAATGATTTTGAAGTTGGTTAGAGTCAAGCTGAACGAAGTGGTCGAAGTGTATTGGAGATGGCCTCTTCTGAATTGGCCAGCAAGAAAGTTCGCTTGCCAAAGAATTTTCAGCAGAAAGCTTTTCGATGCCTAAGTCAGAATAGAGCGGTACCAGTATGAAAAGAAAAAAGTTTAATAGAGTGCAGTGAATAATATCGCATGATATCATATTGCGTCGCATCGCATTGCGTACCTGAGGTCCTCAAAATCATCACTTTTATATAGAGGAGTCAATTTTGTTGTTACCTTCGTTGGCGTGGTGTGCATCAATCGCCAGGCTATGACCGATAGTATGGTTGCAGTGTGGGCGGTGTATAGTACTGTCGCACGTCAAATGCAAAGTTGTTGCAATGGTCAGTCGCTCTCACGGCGGCCGATTGCTAGGACTGTCAGTCTTCATTGGCACATGTCGATTTGCTCTTTGGTCGGTGGCGAAGTTGCTCACCTCGATCGATTGACTCCTCGGCTGAGGCCGAAATTGCCTACCTCGGTTTGTACCGAGGTCATCAAGGTTGGTTTGATCCAAGGTGGAGGTGTTCAATATTTCTTCAATTAAAATTGAGGACAAAAATGAAACTAAGCAACCCCTTTCCTTCCCCTTCATCCTCTCTACCTTCTAAGAAATAGAAAATGGAGAACTTTCTCTGGCCTCCATTATAAATCACAGAAATTACAGTATACTTTTAAATCACGAAAGACTCCTGAAGAAGGCATGAGGAACTATAAACTCCATGATTTCAAGGAACATTTAGAAACTCCTGTTAAGGACCATTTAGAAAAAATGCCTAAAATTTAGAGGACTAAAAGCACAATTAACCTTTTTTTTTTATGTTTGATCGAAGGGGAGGTGAAAAGCCACCCAAATTTGTTGACGCAGAAGTATTTACATCAGAAGAGGTTACAAGAAAAAGATATATACAAGGTAGGCTAAAGGAATCAACCTGCAAGAGGGAAGGAATCAATGCAAAACAAAAAGAGAAAAATTCAAGACGATTAAACAGCAACAGCATTAAAGATCAAATGAAGAGGCAGAGGCAAAAAACAACAGAGCTAACAAGGGCTTCTGAAAACACAACCTGTTAAATGAAGAGTCAGTCGAACAGGATGCTGATGAGCCCCGGTTGTCGCCAAATGACTTGCATTTACAGCGACCCAGCATCTCAATCCAACATTGATCAATATTAAGTAAGTAATGGCAATCCACCGTTTATCCAAAAATAGAGGAAAAGACTATGTAATAGACATGCCATAAACATAACCCTTCGTCCTCCTCTCCCCAAATAAATTTTTGACGGAGTACTCTGGGTCGTGGGATTGGGATCCACATGGGGAAAAGAACATAGTTTTAAAATTTTTCCTTTTATTAACGCCGATAGAGAAGAGAAAGCCCTTTGGGCTCTGTTGGCATGAAAGCAACTGGATTCCATGTTATTTGGGATTCGTCAAAACAGAGATCGATGATCGGAAAGAAGTAACGGCTGGTTTACTTCAATCTTCCTATCGCGTCTTTCTCTCGTGTTTTCAGTATGTCCAGTGAATGCGTTTGCATTGGTCGTCTCAGCTTCCACGTAAGTTTTATTCACCGTGGTCTCTCTCGTGTTTTCAGGGTGTGTTTGTGTTTGGGGGAAAACCCAAATCAAGCCAGTTTTAAGGCGCTCGGCCAGGTAGCTCGACCGAAGAGCACCGACTAGAGGGAGGCGCTCGACCGAAGAGCGCCGACCAGGGAGGCGCTCGACCGAAGAGCGCCGACCAGGGGCGCTCGACCGGAGAGCACCAGAGAGGTGCTCAACCAAGAAGCAACCCCGCCACATGACACTCCGCTAAGCAACCGGCTCGGCTCGGCATCCGTGCCGGGCCCGTGCCTTAGCCAAATTTCCACCTTATCCTCTAAAGGATCTGACAACTAAATACATGACTCCGCTGCAATCGGCCATCATCCTTAGGTCATCAAGGCACGTGATCTCCGCAGGCATTCGGCACGCCCTATCATTAATGCATGAGACCCCCTCAGGCCTCCGATGCACTCGATCATTAAATGAACGCGGCTCAAGGTGATCTCCGGATCACTGAACCATCAAAGCGTATGGCTCTCCCTAACCGCCGGTTCACTCAGCAATTAATACACTTACCATCCACGAACCCAAAGGCCACCACGGCCGGCGGTTCAACCACCCCAACGGGTCCGATCGACCGTGACAGCTCCCTGACTCTGGTCTGATCCGGCCTTATTCTCCACAACGCCATTAATGAGCGCGATCATGCCCAATTATCACAAAAGAAGACAAATTCCCCTGTCACCTCCCAGGTAACATAATATCTTCCTATAAAGGAGAACCTGGGGTGAAAGGAAAGGGGAGAGACTCAGGCAGACACACAAAAAAAGCATACACAGAAGCACACATCCTTCTCCTGGACCCCCCACATATTAGCCCCCTCTGACTTAAGCTTCGGAGGGCCGGCGCCGGAAAGCCCGGCCACCGGCTTTCTTGCAGGATTCTCCAGGAGGACGCCACCAGGCGACGCGCCGCCACCCACCGTCCCGGCAGCAGAGCTCCTTTCTTCTTGGTTCGCGGCAGCCCCCGGGTCCAATTTTCAGCAACAGTTTGCAATATTTGGTTATGACTTCAGCTCGTCGGTCCTCCATTAATTTCAGCTGCAGCCCCACGGTCTAATCTTTCTTTGGCGCTTCAATTGAAAACTACAAAAGAGTACGATAAGTTGGGCGGCCAACCCAGCAATTCTCTCCTAGATGAGGGGGTCGATGGGGGAAGCGATCCATGCCCTCCCAGGACCCGGGACTGGGGATACGTGAGGGCTTGGGGATTCCTCACAATGGTACGTGCAGTTAGGGGCTACATCCAATGCCTTAGTTACAGATGGCATGTGCCTCAATATGGTCACGGCCGGCGAACTCGGCGAAGAGGAGGAGAGGGAAAGAGGCGTCTATTGGGTCGGGCTAATGCTAAACCATTCTCTGGAATCTAACGGGACGTGAGAGATCAAGTCTCTTCGATTATTTTTTTCGGCGCCAAGTGACGTCCAAGGTAGGACAGGGCCGGTTCGCAGGGTGCGCACGCGTCTACCACTCGCGCGCCTGAAACGGCTTCCATGATGCCCAATGTCTGGTGGCGGTATCGGTTGTTCTCGCCTCTGGTTTTTTTGTCTGTATGCAATTGCAAAACGAGTATGGAAACGGCATCGCAAATCCTCCTTTTATTCATATTCTTTCCTCCGATTGACAGGATATTCGAATTCTCTTATATATATATATATGGATATTTCGTCTCATCTCTTCTTTTCCCTATTCTGAATCTTTTGCTCCTTCATGCACAGATTAACCAGATGAAGTCAGCTCATGGGTAACGGGTGCACCCATCATCAGCACCTAATCTGAGATATATGGTGGAACCGATGTTCTTGTCCGCGGGTAGGACAACAGCTGCAATGAGCGAGTTGGAATTATCCCCCATGCATATATTGATATATAGGAGCCCGTCATTCAGAGATCTTGAAGGGCAATCCTGGAACCTGCCACCTGCAGGGAACACATCACATGCACGGTGCATGCACGGCACGTGAATAAACCGGGCAGGCCCCCGGGAGATCCGCCGAATTCAAAAAAACTAATAGGGAATCGCTCTAAAAGTACTTGCATTTGGTCAATTGTACAGCCAATTTTCTCTACTGCACAAAGCACCTAGCTACTTGCTAGATCCAAGTAAAGATGCAGCACGTTGCGGCTGGTGGCTTCGTCGGTTGGTTGGATCGATCGAATCTTTAGACAAGCCGGGCATCTTCCCTGGAAGGTTCGACGATTCCTCCGCCTTCACTGAGATTTGCTCGTCGATCGTTATCTCCTCTCTCATTGAGAGTGAGGGAGGACGACATGCATTCTTAATTTCCCCTTCCAGTTGGTTTTGGGTCATAGATAAATTTAAAAACACATCTCTCATATCCTCCGGTCCCACCCGGGTCAACTTTAACCGACACGTTCCCAACTTAACAAGTCGGCCGGGAACCTTCAATTTTTCTCTCGCTTTTTTTCCCTTCTCTTTTTTACAGGATGTTTGTTTTGCATGCATCCTTCCCTTCCTCTTCCAGTGGGCAAGCGGCCCGAGTCATACGCTCCTTCAATCCATCACTCAAGTTATAAGCTCCATCTGGATCCATCGGTCACCTCGATAGAAACCGGTTTCCTCTTGGCTGGATGAGTTCATTTTTCTAGCTCGAGGATTACAAGCGACTAACCCCACGGGCCACGCAACGGCGGCAAGAAAATTTGTTTCTTGTTTACCAACAGAAGGCCTCGAAAAAGAGAAAGGGGCCGGCCGTTCCTATTATAATAATAAAGAGAGATAATTTGGGAACTTTATTTAAGAGTAGGTGGGTGGCTTCACATGGATGCAGGGAGAGGCTTCTCCACCACGCGGGAGATGGGGACAAGATGCATGGCGGATCACGATGGCGGTTGATCAGATGCGTCGCCATTATTGGGGCATGAACTATTTGACCCTGCTTATTTCGGCACCAACCACCACAATGCTAATAATATACGAGAGAGAATGAGATCGACAAAGGCATCTCCCTCCGTAACAACTATATGTACTGCTAACTCGTCTTTCTCAAGCTCCATAACGACCCTCATGATCATAAGAGCCGGTGTGTGGTGCACAGTGGAGGTACATCCAGCGTTTTGGGTTCATGTGGCTGAAAGTGATCGGGGTATCCGTGCTTCCTAATTGGCTCCCACATGCTCCATGAGGTTACTTTTGATTGCAAGAAGAAGTGGGAGGGCGGGACTCTTCCTTTCATTCTATAAGCTCTGAAAAACTACTAGGACTAAGTGATCCCATGCAAGCTGGAATCTTTTTCTGATTCTTTTTTCTCCCCCCCAGTCGTTCATGATAAAATTACTAAGATGGATATCCTTTTGAATTTCATGAGACTTAATTTACATCCATAAACTCTATGCAAAGGACACTATAGTCATAGTATTAGTATTCCTACCACATAAACAATAGTCTTTGTTGATATTTCCATCCTTTCTTGTCTAAGATTTACTAGCATGCAATCTGTTTTTTGTTACCAACCACATGAAAAACTAGACTTTTCTACTACCATAATTTTCCAGAGTGAGAGATCAAAGACATATCCAAATCGAGGTCTAATAATCTCAAGATATTCCAAAATTGCATCATTTTGCATTTCATAGGTTAGAGGTGCTTTGGAAGAAACCATCCCTAGTAGGGAGAGAGTGCATAACACACTCCTCTTTTTCTTTTTCTTCTTTTTCTTCTTTGAAAAAGAAATCTGAGCATGATCCGAAGAATCATCGTAAAATCTTGTTTCAAGTAAACAACAAATACTTGGGTCAAATTTTCTAACAATTTGCTTAAAGTTATTGAAAAGAAAGAGCTTTACAGCATATCCGCAATTCCGAGAAAGGATAATTATGGAGAAGGAGAAGGACGTAATAAAGCCAGGTTTATCTTATATCCCATGCTTCGCATAATGAAGTTCATGATGGAATTGAATGTTAGAGACCTGGCAAAAGAATATGAATAAAATTGCTCTCTTTCAATAAATCACCAATAATGTAAATACATTGCATGCATAACAACAGAGATTAAGACCAAAACAGACGACATGAGAGCACAAAAAAGGTGAAAGAATATGGATGAAGACTTCTCCAGGCACCTGAGTAGCCGCACTGGAAAGGTCTTCCAAGAATCACTTGAAAGCCTCCTCGTCATCTTTTTCTTCCTCTTGTTCCTTCTCTCTTTTTAGTTTCAGCCTTTTGGGTCGCATACTGCAGTTTCCAAACCTTTACTTAGGCTTCCTTGTGCATGCTTTATATTTCTTTTATGTCTCCAACCCTACACCTCCTCCTTCTCTATTTATAGTAGAAGAGGTCAGGCCTATGATGGAAACCCTAGGCCAGTGGAGCTAACCTAGGACGCCCTAGCAACCGGCAGCCACCTAGAAAATTCTAGGTATGTGGATGGTCACCCTAGGATTTCTAGAAGTGATCGACCATTTAGGGTTGAGTCAGCTATATAAAAATTCTGATGTAGGGTCGAGTTTGGGCCTCATTTATAGTAACAGACTCATGATTCTTATACCAGCCCACATGAAGCAATTCCTAAACCAAGGATATAATTCACTTGTTGAATAAGGTTGAACCTGAATTTTTGGTGAGAAATTAAGAGAGATCTAAGAAAATATCAAGAATGATAACAAGTATGGGTCTCCCAGATGAACCTGGATTTTTAATCTAGTATGCCTCATCTTATTCGATGGGTGTGCCATACTCAAAATCAAGCAAGGTAGACCAACCTCTCTATGCATAAAGATGTATAATCATGCTGATCCCCAATGGATAAAATAGTTAAAGAAGTTGCGCTTCATGCAAAGTAATTATTACTGCATTTGGGTCCCTCTACCTTTCTTTATCCTCAATTAACCATTGGAAAATATTGCTACTATCAAACTCATAGCTAATCAATCTCATGGCCCATCATAGCCCTAGATCATATGACGAACATTATAGAAAATTGATACACATGCAAAACTAATTTTGAAAAATATTTTTTTTATGTTTAAAATAAATAGTAACTAATATGAAATTGGTTTAGTTAAAATATCATACGTGGATTTCTTGTCGGAACAATCTTTGTCCTCATTCTTGACAAAATACAATAAACTAGTATTGCCCCTGTCAAGGATATAATTCAAGATATCATTATCGATGCATGGGTTTATTTCCAAATTTATTGAATAAAATTAGAGAGAGTAGTTGTGCCCTCATGTTAAGGAACCAATCATATCTCCAACTCTGATAATGGTTTCTAAGAGATGGTCTAGTATTGCTAAGACGCTAACTATTCAATATGAAACATATCCTCTGGACTTGGACTTGTGCAAAGTCAACTAATTTGATAGATATGAGAAAGTAGTCACTTCAATCTGCTTTTAGATATCGACACAATAGTAGCCATATGAGTATGCCAACATCACCTGTAGCTGTAAATAATTTTAAAGTATCTAGGATGATCTAATTCTCATTTGTTTAGCTGACTATTCATTTTGAAATACACCCACTGTGCTACTATAAAGTCAACTACTTTGATGACTACGAGAAAATAGCCACTCTAGTCTATTATCAGACAGTGTACATAATGGCAACCATTCAAGTGTGATGCCCAACATCACTCATAGCTATGAACAATCTTCAAGTTAGGGATGGCAATGAGATGGGTGTGCCATTACCTGTACTCATCTCATGATGGGGAACCACATACTAACACCCACTCGAGGCAGGATAAAGTGGATAAAGTTAGATGGGATGAGTTGGAATGGAACAGGGCAGGTAAAATTGCAAAAAATACTTTATTTTAGTATACAAATCAAACAAATAAAAAAAATATAAAATTAAAAGGTTTTTTTTTTTGTTGAATCTCGGTTTGGAAGATGAAATTGGGAGAAGAAGATGCCCAATGCCTTCTTCACGTGAAGGCAGCCCACGGGAAAATCAGGGCCCTGATGATCTAGATCGGGGCTTTGGCGGCAGGGGCAAAGCCGAAGCTCTAATACCAAGTTGATGGTAGACCGCTGCAAGGGAAGATGAGAGAAAGAGGAAGAAGAAGGGAAGGAGAAGGAAGAAAATGTTATAGTGACGCAAAAAGTAGAGAATAGGAGGAGGAAGAAGAAGAAGAACAAGAAAGAGGCTACGGTTTTTTCATTCCATCATCAATTGCCTCATATATGAGAGGAGTGGCCTTTATACAGACCTTACATCTTGACCAAATTTGGACCCTTACATCAATTAATCTTTTACCAAAATTGGTCAACTAAATTGACCCAATTACATAAACCCAATTGACTAGTCTAGTAACAAAACAACTGACCAAATTGACTTGACTAAGACCAAAGCAAATAATGCAATAGAAGAAAATGACTCGGACTCAAATGGACCCAATCCGGGTCTGACTCAATCCGGAGGTTCAAGATCTTCTCTTAGCCATAGTGATGTCATCCTCTGGTGCGGATGCGAACGAACGACTCTGATGTCCCCATCATTTAGTTATGGGCCTCTCTTGGCCGACTTGCCTAGGGGTTTACCTCTGCTTTGGTTTGGCCACGACAGAAAGGCTGGCCCACTAATTTTGAATTGACTTGATGCAGCCTAGTCGTCATCAATATTAAAGGTTCTTCTACCATCAAAACCTTCGGTTGATGCAATCAAAGAGATCCTACCATGTCCTCTTTTCCTTGCCATTTTCTTTTAGGATCATTTGGTTAGGGATAATTAGGTATGGAAAATAAATATCATCAATATTAAATAGTAAGTTCCATGCCGATATTTTATTGAGAGAGGAAATAAAACAAATATTATTAAAAATATGGTATTTTCTTTTCCATACTAGATTACTGAGTTGAGGTAGACTGAAATTATCATTTCTTGATGAAAACACCCCTACATACTTTTGTTATATTAATATCATATTAATTATATTAATATATTCGTTATAATATATTAGTAATTAATATAGTAATCAAAATGCCAACTTTAACCAACATGTTAATTATATATCATTTATTATTTCTAATATGATTATTAATTATTTATTAGAATGAATATAATAAATTGCTTTACTATAATTGATATATTAAACTATCAATAATTTTATTTTTAAATAATAAGATAATTAATATATGAATATATTTATTAATAGATATTATTTTTAATAATGATCAATAAATATTTACTAATCATTAATAAATCTAATTTAAAATTTTTAAGAATAAAATATTTATTTATTAATAAATATATCTATAAATTTATAATTAATATATTTATTAATACACCAAATATATACTAAAATTTATTTATAACAAAAAAAATTTCAAGTATATATATAATTAATTTAAAAATATTTATTAACTCATATAAATATATTTCAATGTTTGAAATGGTACATGTTGATAGCCTTCATGTAAGTGGGCTATAAATAATCAACAAATGGACTGGACAAAAAAATCATTACTTGAATTATTTATTCAAGGGCATTGTTTAATTTTTCCGCCAACCAAACATGATAAAATTTATTTTCTCGACAATCATTTTTTTAAATAAATATTTTTTAGAAATTATCAAATTACCCGGTAATCTGATATACTTAATCAAATGATCCCATATACTGTAGAGCGCTTTCTAGTATCTGTTTTGCCCCCATTACGGACACTTATCCATCATCGACCATTGTTTATTGGTTGGGCAAGAAGTCTCGCTGTTCGTCCTACTGCTACGACGGAGAAGCGGGTAGCACCCCTGGCTTGGCCTATTCTGGCCATTCCCGTCCAGAGAGAGGGTGCCCACTTGTCCTCGCCTTCTTGGTCTTTCCCTCAACAGTAACCATGAATCTTTCCCGTTCCTCGCCGAGGATCCCCAAGGCTTGGTCGAACCGAAATCTTTGTTACGAGCAGGAGTAGATTGACCGTTGGAGCCGGTTTCTAATTATCTGGACCATCATCAACTGGCACACTTGTTGCCGCCATCCAAGGTCCAAAACGGCGTCGACATTCGTAGTGAGATGGAAGAACCTGGTTCAGTGGATATGGCCTAAACGAGAGGACACGAGGCTCTCCCTTGCATCTCTTGTGTGTTCTGCCATGAGACCTATTAGGGGGAAAATGAGTCGCTTCGGAACATATGACCGCGTGGCCAACACGTGCCTGAAGGTGCCCGACCCGACGTCCAACCTGAGGGCGCCCGGCCCGACGTCCGACCTGAAGGCGTCCGGCCCGGCGTCCGACCTGAAGGCATCCAACCTATCTACTGCGGTCACATCCACCTATAGTACAACCAGGAACCATGCCCTGCCACCACCATCAACAATTAATGCGCATGGCTCCTGCAGACCTCCGGCTTACTCAACAATTAATGCGCATGGCTCTTGCAGACCTCCGGCTTACTCAACAATTAATGCGCATGGCTCCTGCAGACCTCCGGCTTACTCAACAATTAATACGCATGGCTCCTGTAGAACTCCGGCTTACTCAACAATTAATGCGCATGGCTCCTGTTATCTACGGATCTCAAGTCCTCCACGGCAAATCAGCTCGGCTGCGTCCGATCAGCCATGACAACTCCCTAGCTCTGGCCTGGTCTCCTACGGCAAGGCATTAACTCATGCAATCGTGCACTAATTCATACGACATGCCTAATTGTACGACAACTTCGCTTCGTCGCATCACAGGTAACCCCGTAACCCTCTATAAAAAGGGAACCCCTCCATCTTAGAGAGGAGGAGCACGAAAAAATGAAGAACTGGAGACATTGATTCCCCTGCATTTTCTCTCTCTATATATATATTTGCCCCCTCTGACTTAGGCATTGGAGGGCCGGCACCGGAAACTCCGGCCACCAACTTTTTGCAGGCCCCACGGAGGACGCCGCCGCCGACAGACCACTACCCGCCGACCTTCGCCGAAGCTCCTCCTTCTCAGCTGACGGCCGCCCCCAGGTCTAAATTCCAGCAACAGTTGGCGCTAGAGGAAGGGCCCGAGTCGTGGCCATGAAGTTGAGAAGTAAAGGAGCCTCCAACGCCTCCCGGCGTCCCCCGCCAAGTTCTGGACACTCTGTCCAGAATTCACCGCCAAGACCTCCGGTGGACCCAGCCCCCCAGGTCCAGCGGGAACAATTTAGCATCCTGGTGCAGCAAGTTCAAGCCTTGGCTACAGTGGTCCAAGGCTTGCAACGTATGGAGCCCCTGCCGCTTCCGCAAGAACAGGTTCCCCCGATACTTCCTTCAGACGGATCGGCGCCCCAGGGCCAAAACCTCCACGGCTCTTCTAAGGCTGAGGAGCGGTGCTGCCGCCAAGGTTCAGCTCGGGCATCTCCCTGGAGAGAGTTGCCAGGGAGGGGCCTAGGCAATGGGCCGCAGCCATCGGAAGCCGAATCGGTCCCGGGACGGCTAGCACCAGAGCAGACCACCGTGGCGATCCCCCAGAGCGGAGAACTCGACAAGAAGGTCGAGGAGCTTGAGCGCCGGATTGAGGCGCTCCATAGCAAGAAGGCGAGGCGCAAAGGTGACTTCGAGTTCACCACTAAGTCCCTCTTCTTCCGCCAAATCGAGGATGAGCCAGTCCCATCAAGGTTCAAAATGCTCCAGGTGGAGCCCTATAATGGCACGACTAACCCCCTCGACCATCTGGAGAGTTACCAAGCCCTCATGGCGTTACAGGGGTCCTCGGAGGCCATGCTCTGCATGGCCTTTTCGGCGACACTTCGGGGAGCAGCTCGACTCTGGTTCTCCGGGCTGAAGCCCAGTACTGTGTCTTCCTTTGAGTAGCTCGGCAGGCAGTTCGCCACCAACTTTGCTGCCAGCCGATGTCAGCGGCGGACTTCGGACTCCCTCAACGTCAAACAAAGGGAGGGAGAGTCTTTCGAAGACTATCTCGACCGTTTCACTGCCGCTACTTGGGAGGTCCGCGAGCTCGACTAGTCGATAGCCATGTCGGCACTTAAGACTGGAGCTCGGTCCTACAGGTTTCCCTTCTCCGTTGAGAAGAGCTTCCCCTCCGATTTCACCGAAATGCTGGTCCGAGCTCGGAAATACGTGAAGGCCATTGCTTCCAGGCGAGGTGCGACCGAGCAGACCTCCAAGAAGCAAAAGAGACGCCGCGAGGAGCACGGTCGTCCTAAAAGTCTGTCACCCCATCGAAACAAAAATCTGCCGCGGCTAAGGAGTCCACCTCGGCAACGGGGACAGCGGAGACCAAGGTCCCCGCCCCGACCAAGATCTCTAGCGCGGCCATGAGTACCCTCAAGGAGGTATGAGAATTACACTCCCCTCAACGCCTCCCGAACAGAGATCCTAATGAAAATCGAGGGCCGAGATTATTTTCGGCCTCCACCCTCGATGCAGGATCTCGGAGCTTACCGCAATCCTAAGAAGTACTGCCGCTTCCACCGAGATCATGGCCATGACACAGAGGATTGCTTCCAGCTCCATGACGGGATCGAGGCGCTCATCCGTCGCGGTGTGCTAAATCGGTTTGTGCAGAACCGGCGTGAGGAAAGGAGGCCAGCAGAAAACACCGCGCAGCCCGAAGATCCAAATGTCAATAGACCCATCGCCGACACCATCAACACCATTGGAGGAACCTCGGTCGGAGGGCCAGCCGAGGAAAGGGTTCTCCTAAAGCGCCCGCGCACTTCTGAAGCCATCTCGTTCTCGGATGAGGGCTTGGAAGGGGTTGAAACCCCTCACGATGACGTTGTGGTCATCTCTATGATTGTAAATAAGTTTGATGTAAAGCGCGTATTAGTAGATAATGGAAGCTCGACAAACATTTTGTACTACGACGCCTATCAAAAAATGGGAATGATAGAAAACGTGCTTCGGAGAATGAACGCTCCACTGGTCGGATTTACCGAGGACTCGGTCCCAATGGAGGGCGAGGTTGGCCTTCTAGTCACGGTCGGGCTCGCCCCCCGAGAAAGTACTGTAAGGATGGATTTTCTAGTGGTCCGTCTGCCTTCGGCCTACAACGCCATCCTAGGACGACCAGGGCTGAACGCCCTCCGAGCTGTGGTCTCGACTTGTCACCTGCTCATGCGGTTCCCCACCAGCCAAGGAGTGGGCGAAGTCCGTAGGGACCAGTCAGTAGCAAAATGGTGCTATATGGCAACCCACAAAGCAAAGCAACCAGCTAAAACACCAAGCCAAGGAGAGCGGCCGGCCGAGGCATTGACTCCAATACCAGATCGGACGCTCTCCATTGAAACTCTGGAAGCACGGGACGACCCTCGAAAGAAACGGGTGGAGACTGGTGAGCTTCTTATCCAAGTTTCCTTACAAGAAAACTGCCCAGAGCTAACCGTGCATGTCGGCTCCGGCCTGCGTGCCCACGAGAAACACCGCCTGGTCGAGTTCCTGCGGGCCAACATGGATGTCTTCGCCTGGTCGCCCATCGATATGCCAGGAATATATCCCAAGGTCGTGGTTCACCGACTCCAGATGAAACCGACCTGCAAGCCCGTGCGGCAGAAGAAGCGAGGCTCCGCCCCAGAACGATAGCGAGCAGCGGCCGAGGAAGTAGACAAGCTTCTCAGGGCCGGCTTCATCCGGGAGATATCTTATCCAGACTGGCTCGCCAATGTGGTCCTCGTCAAAAAAGCCAACGGAAAATGGCGCATGTGCGTGGACTATACCGACATGAATAAAGCCTGCCCGAAGGACAGTTTTCCACTCCCCAGCATCGACCAGCTCGTAGACTCCACCTCGGGGCACCAGCTGCTGACATTCATGGACGCCTTCTCGGAATACAACCAAATCCGAATGGCGCCCGAAGATGAAGAGAAGATAGCCTTCATCACCGACGAAGGGACTTATTGCTACAAAGTGATTGCTTTTGGCTTGAAAAATGCTAGAGCAACTTATCAAAGGCTGGTCAGCCAAATCTTTAAAAACCAAATAGGCCAAAATATGGAGGTTTATGTGGACGACATGCTGGTGAAGAGCCGAATGGTGGAGGACCATGTGGCTGACCTCAGCGAAACATTCTCCACCCTCAGAAAGTACCAGATGAAGCTCAACCCAACCAAGTGTGCATTCGGGTTCACCTCGGGCAAGTTCCTTGGCTTCGTGATCACCCAGCGTGGAATCGAAGCAAATCTCGAGAAAATCTGATCACTGCAGGAGATGGTCCCACCGAGGACGGTTAAGGAGGTACAGCGACTCACAGGATGAATCGCGGCTCTAGGAAGGTTTGTTGCCAGATCGGCCGAGCGGTGCCTCCCATTTTTTGCAATCCTCAAACAACCGAAGAACTTCTTGTGGTCAGAGGAGTGTCAGCAAGCTTTTGAAGAGCTCAGGCATCTTCTTGCCTCCCCTCCACTACTCACAAAACCCCAGCAGGGCGAGCTTCTCTACTTGTATCTGGCCGTCTCCCTGGTTGCAGTAAGCTCGGTCTTGGTCCGAAAAGAGGATAAGCTTCAAAGGCCAGCGTATTACACCAGCCGGATCCTGAGAAATGCTGAGATCCGATACTCCAAACTAGAGAAAACCATCTTCGCCTGGTCATCTCGGCTCGGAGACTACGGCCCTATTTCCAAGCCCACACAGTGGCCATACTGACCGACCAGCCCATGAAGCAAATCCTGCAGCGGTCGGATCGTGCTGGAAGGATCACAAAGTAGGCAGTCAAGCTCGGAAAGTTCGATCTCGAATACCATCCGAGGCCAGCAATCAAAGTCCAGGCGCTCGCTGACTTTATTATGGAATGCACTGTGTCGGACGGGCCCATACCCGCACCCATTCCAGCGGAGACCTCGAAGCAGTCATGGACTCTACACGTTGACGGCTCCTCGACCTCGGGGGGTAGTGGAGCAGGCCTCATCCTCACCAGCCCGGACGGGGTGGTTGCAGAGCAAGCTTTACGCTTCGAGTTCCCCGCCTCAAACAATGTGGCGAAATACGAGGCACTCGTCGCCAGGCTCAAACTGGCTAAAGAGCTGAAGGTTGAAGACCTAAAGGTCTTCAGTGATTTCCAACTGGTCGTGAGCCAAATTCTGGGAGACTTCGAAGCTAGGGAGCCATTGATGCAGAAATATCTCCAGAAGGTGCGAGACCTCATCTCTGCTCTGAGCTCCTTCAACATCCAACATATTCCTAGGTCGGAGAACCTGAGGGCAGACCAACTGTCGAAACTGGCGACCTCCTGCATGAGCGAACTTCCCAAAGCAACAATGCTCGAGTATCTCCAAACGCCCAGCACGGAAGAGCATGAGCCGACCCTCTGCATTGAAATCGAGCCAAGCTGGATGGACGAGCTCATCAGTTATCTGCAAGATGAAGCCCTCCCTGACGATAAGCTCGAGGCTCGCCGGATCAGGCGTCAGGCCTCCCGATACGTATTGTATGAAGGTAAGCTCTACCGGAGATCCTTCACCTCTCTCCTCCTCAGATGTCTCTGCCCGTTAAAGGCGGACTATGCTATGCGAGAGGTTCATGAAGAAATTTGCGGAAACCATTTGGGAGGCCGAGCACTGGCCCACAAGATCCTTCACCAGGGATACTACTGGCCCACACTTCAGAAGGACGCAACGGACTTCGTCCGAAGGTGCGATCGGTACCAGCGGAACGCCAACATCTAGCGCCGACCTTCGGCCCCGCTTACCTCGATCGGTGCCCCCTGGCCATTCGCCCAGTGAAAAATTGACATCCTGGGGCCATTTTTCCGAGCGACCGGGCAGAGAAAATTCCTAATCGTCTCTATCGACTACTTTACCAAGTGGGTCGAGGCCGAGCCAGTGGCCCAGATTATTGAGCAAAGGATGCGGGACTTTGTCTGGAAGTCAATAATTTGCAGATTTGAACTCCCCTGCATCCTCATATCTGACAACGGCCGCCAGTTCGACAACATTCATTTTAGAGAATTTTGCTCCGAACTCAGCATTGACCACCGCTTCACCTCGGTAGCCCATCCACAGACAAATGGAGAAACCAAGATAACAAATCGCACCATTTTGCAGGGACTCAAGGCCAGGCTCGACCGATCCAAGGGGCAGTGGGTCGAGGATTTATACAATGTTCTCTGGGCCTACCGGACTACATTTCGACTACCTACCGGCGAGACCCCCTTCAACCTGGCGTATGGAACAGAGGCTGTTATCCCTTTGGAGATCGGACTCCCCTCACCAAGGGTGGAGTGCTACGATGCTGACTCCAACTCCTCTCAGCTCAGAAATAATTTGGACCTCGTTGAAGAAGCGAGGGAGGCCGCCCGAGTCCGTATGATGAGATACAAACGGAAGACGGCACAGTACTACAACGCCAAAGTCAAGGCCAAGTCTTTTAAAGTGGGAGACCTCGTCCTCAGAAGAGCTGAAGCTTCTCAGCCAACCGAGCAGGAAAAACTGGCCCCGAATTGGGAAGGACCTTACCGGATCGTACGTGTCCAACGGCCCGGAGCATACAAGTTGGAATCCCTCGAAGGGACCCTTATCCCGTGGAGCTGAAATTCCGAAAACCTTCGAATGTACTACTAATAGAACCCTAAGGGGTCCTCGGTGATTGGGGACATGAGTCCCGTCTTCTTCTCATGATAATCTGCAGTTCTTTAATCATTTTATGTTTCTCTTGATATTGGGATATTTGTAATCCTCAGAGTACCCGACCAAGCCCGGATGCCCGACCAAGCTCGGATGCTCTAGTCAAGACTGAAACGCCTCGGCGCGCCGATATCGAGCTCAGTCTCGATCTCCTTCAAATACCTCGACTAAGGTCGGGATGCCTCGAGCGTCGATAGTGCGTTCCCAGATCCCTCGACCTCGAAAAGCATCGCAGGTCGATAGTGTGTTCCCAGATCCCTCAACCTTGCGTACGATCCCTCGACTAAGGTCGGGATGACCCGAGCGTCGATAGTGCATTTCCAGACCCCTCGACCCCGGAAAGCGTCGCAGGTCGATAGTGCGTTCTTAGACCCCTCGACCTTGCGCACGATCCCTCGACTAAGGTCGGGATGCCCCGAGTATCGATAGTGCGTTCACAGATTCCTTGACCTCGAAAAGCATCGCAGGTCGATAGTGTGTTCCCAGACCCCTCGACCTTGTGTACGGTCCCTCGACTAAGGTCGGGATGCCCCGAGCGTCGATAGTGCGTTTCCAGACCCCTCGATCTCGGGAAACGTCGCAGGTCAATAGTGCATTCTCAGACCCCTCGACCTTGCGTACGATCCCTCGACTAAGGTCGGGATGCTCTGAGTGTCGATAGTGCGTTCACAGACCCCTCGATCTCGGAAAGCGTCGCAGGTCGATAGTGCGTTCCCAGACTCCTTGACCCTGCACACGATCCCTCGACTAAGATCGGGTTGCCCCGTGCGTCGACAGTGCGTTCTCAGACCCCTCGACCTCGAAAAGCAACACCAAGTCGACAGCGAGCCCGGGCTCCCTCGACCTCGTGCTCGATCCCTTGACTAGGGTCGAGATGCCCCGTAAGTCGACAATAAGCCCAAGCCCACTCGGCCTCGGGAAGACATATGGGGTAGAGCCTTTGTGGCCTCCCCCCCCCCCCCCCCCGTAACACTCGACAACGACAGAGGGATGGCACCTACGTGGATTCCCCGACGACAACACTCCAGCGAGAAGCAGACTACGAGCCGGAAAGCGCCCCTAAAAGCTAGCCGCAACGCAAAACGCCTGGCTCCAACAGTGCAAAAATGATCTCCAGTCCAGTCCACACAGATCCCGCTGAATGAGGACTCGGCCGAGCCCAACGACCTCGAGCCTTGATATACTAGCCGAGCTCGGAAGTACCGAAGCACTTGCCAAAAATTCCGATTCTGTTTGTTGGTACACCGACCAAGTTCGAGACCAACAGCCGCGAAACGCCCCAACGTTAGATCGATTTGCGATCTCTTCGGAGACCGACCCTAAAGTTTTTATGAGCTTATACCTGGAAAGCCGGATCTTCTGGAAGGCAGTCCTAAAAGACGAGCCCCTTTTGGGGCCCAGAGTCCGAACGCAGCACTTCGGCGATTTGGGAGCCGAGCTCAAGGACTCTGGCAAAATTTGAACTCGAGCTCAAGGGCTCGGCGAAACGTGAGTCCGAGCTCGAGGACTTCACGAAATGTCCTAAAGTATATTGGACCTAAGCTTAACTGCCTAGCAAACGTGGTCGGAACCTAAGTCTATGGAGCCCAAGTCTATGGACTCAGTCGAGTCCAAAGACTCAGAGTGATTTGCCAGAAAAAATTCAGCCCAAAAGTTTATATGCTACGAAGGAAAGGATATGCAAATTTGGAAAAGGCAAAACTCTTTACTGATAAAAGCCCGAAGGCTGAGTACAAAATCGAGGATCTGTACAATGAGTTCGGAGGCCGACCTCGTTTACAAGAAAGAAACAAAAAAAGGAGAGGATAAATAAAATCCTAAGGGGCGGGCGCAGCTCCGAGGTCATCCGCAGCAGTCACCTCGGCGCTATCTGTCGGAGCTCTCCCAGGTTCACCCGCAACAGAGGCCCCGGCCTGGGTCTTACCAGCAGCTTCGAGGGCGACATCAGAAGCTCCATTGGGATCTCCCTCGGCAGGAGCCTCCCAAGTGGCCTCCTTGGCCGCCTGAACTTCGGCCCCAGCCGAGTCTTCAGGCGCATCCTCCTCCTCGACCCCCGCCCCAGGTTGGAGCAGATTGAGATCGAACTCGGGGCAGAGCCGCCTCAGTTGGTTGCGGAAGTCTTCAAAGCCGCGGATGAGCCCATCCACGGCCTCTTCCTCCAACAGATCGCGGAACTCTTCCGATTCCCGGAAGAGTTGCACCGCGTGCTGAGCCTCCTCCTGGGCCCTCTTCTCGCGAGCCTCGAGCTCCTTGACCTTGAGCTGAACGTCCTTCACCTCCTGCTCACGGACAGTGAGCGCCGAGTGAGCCTCGGCCAAGCGAGCCTCGGCAGACCGCACCTCCGATCTGGCCAGAGCGTGCGCGGCCTTCTCCTCCTCGAGCTCCACAGTTAGCGCCCAAAGCTCATCCTCACCGGCCTCCGCTCTCGCCAGAAGCTCCCTCCGTGAGACTTCAGCCTCGCTGAGCTTCCTCTCGGCCTCCTCTTGCCCCCGCAGACACCTTCAAGCCCAGTCCCGATAGTCTGCTGCTATGGAGATCAATGTATCGATCTTATGAAGATGCTGTAGACAGGGCAGAGAAAGTGAGCTAGGATCAAAAACAGAGCAAAAAAAAAGGGGAGAGAAAAGGCTAGGCGAACTTACCTGGTTGGCGGAACGACGAGTCCCATCCAGGAAATTACTAAAGCTCATAGCCCGGATCTCGGCCTGGTCGGCCGAGAGCAGCGCGATGCGGAAAATCTGCCACGCCGTTTCAGCATTATTGAGGGCCGAATCACCCTCGAAGACTGCCCAATCAGGGCAGTAAGGCCTCCTCTCTTGGCGGCCTTCGCCCTCCGAGGGACTCGGGAGGCTGGGGGGACGACCCTGCAACCCCTTGGCTGCTTTCCGACTCGGGCCCGGAGTGCTGAGGTCGAACGGGTGGCCGACCCGGACGTTGCGAAATGGGAGCCGGGCACGCGAGCGCCGCAGAAGCCCCCGCAGAGCTCGAGCCCCCATGGTCAGAGCTCCGGACCTCCTTCCGAGCGGGCCTGGAATACCCGGCCTCGGCCATGCTCGCCTCGGCACCCACGCCAAATGAAGATCTGGCTTTCTTCCTCGGCTCGGGCGGGGCCCCACCAATCTCGGCTGCCCTCTTTCGGAATCGAGCGTAGAGGGCTGCGTTCTTGAACACCATCTTTAGAGAAGAGACAAAGGAAAAGTAAAACGAATAAAAAAAAGGAGAGAAAAGAGAAGAAAAAAACCACCACTACCCTTACCCTGAGGGCGCGCCGAGCTCAGGCCAACATTGACCAGAGCATCCTCGCTCACGAGGTCATTCAGCAGAATATTCTCCCCGAGGTCGCAAAGAGCGTCGAGGATCTCCTGCTCGCCCTTGGACAATTTAGGGAGCTTGTTGGCGGTTTTGAGCCGGGCTTGCTCCCACCGAGGGTCGAACCCCCACGCCCGCTCGGAAGACAAAAAGAAAAACTTCTCCTTCCATCCATGAATGGATGTCGGAGCACCCCGGAAGAGTGGCCGACCACCCCGAAGGGCAAGGTAGAACCACTCTCCATCTCCCGGGTTGGACTTCAGCAAGAAGTACCACCAGAAGACGTTTACGGAAGTCGGTATCCCGTGCGCCAGGCACAAGGATAAAAAGCCGACAATCATCCTCCACGCGCTCGGAGCGAGCTGTGCCGGGACGACTTGATACGCCGCCAGGAGCTCATTCGCGAACCCGTGGAGGGGGAACCGCAGGCCGGCCCAGAGTGTTTCTAAATACACTCCGATCCGATCCGGAGGAGGTCTCGTTATCCGATCCCCCGACCCCGCGAGTTCCAGACGGAACCCACGCTGAGGAAAGAACCATTCCTCAGCCATCTCCACCTCCTCACCACTCATGGTGGACCCAACTTCGTCTGGACTATGACCCATCCCAAAAGAAAACAGGAGAAAAAGAAAAAGAAAATAGGAGAAAAAGAAAAAGAAAAAAAAGCGAAAGCAAGAGCCCCCCGAGAAGATGAAGAGGAACACCTACTAAGGTCTTCGACGGAAATGTTGAAGGACTGGAGAAGGAAAACCGAAGTAATCGCTTCGGAAGGCCATCGGGAGAAATGAGGGAATGGAAGAAAGGGGTACCAGGAAACAACAAGCGATGGCAGCCAAATAGAAACCCTTAGGACCGGGACGGGGATCTAAATAGACCCCCCCAATGGCTCGGATTGGCGAGACAGAATCCCGCCTCCTGTCCAGATCATGCCACGCGTCGGCCCCAAAAATCGAAGCGGCATATCCAATTTGGATCGGCGCCTTAAATACAAAATCAGGAAAGCGTCCCCTCGGGTCGTGGAGCCCCATCATGAGCCCACGACGCGAGGACGCTTTGAAAAGCGAAAGGGTGTCGCCCCATCATCTCCCATTAAGAGCGCCTTAAAGCGCGCGGAACGCCGAAACAATTCAAGATTCCCTAGCTTACAACACGGCAAAAATGGCTACTTCCCACGCCTGAGCTCGCAAGCGGCTCGAACTCGGAAGTCGGAAGGTAGTGTTGGGGAAAAAATGAGTTGCTTCGGAACATATGACCGCGTGGCCAGCACGTGCATGAAGGCGCCCGACCCGACTTCCGACCTGAGGGCGCCCGGCCCAGCATCCGATCTGAAGGCGCCCGGCCCGGCACCCGACTTGAAGGCGCCCGGCCCGGCGCCTGACTTGAAGGCACCCAACCTGTCTACTGCGGTCACATCCACCTACAGTACAACCAGGAACCATGCCCTGCCACCGCCATCAACAATTAATGCGTATGGCTCGTGTAGACCTCCGGCTTACTCAACAATTAATGCGCATGGCTCCTGCAGATCTCCGGCTTACTCAACAATTAATACGCATGGCTCCTGCAGACCTCCGGCTTACTCAACAATTAATGCGCATGGCTCCTGTTATCTACGGATCTCAAGTCCTCCACGGCAAATCAGCTCGGCTGCGTCCGATCAGCTGTGACAACTCCCTAACTCTGGCCTGGTCTCCTACGGCAAGGCATTAACTCACGCAATCATGCACTAATTCATACGACATGCCTAATCATACAGCAACTTCGCCTCGTCGCATCACAGGTAACCCCGTACCCCTCTATAAAAAGAAAACCCCTCCATTTTAGAGAGGGGGGACGGAAAAACAAAGAACTGGAAACATTGATTTTCCTGCATTTTCTCTCTCTCTCTATATATTTGCCCCCTCTGACTTAGGCATCGGAGGGCCGGCGCCGGAAACCCCGGCCATCGACTTTTTGCAGGCTCCACGGAGGACGCCGCCCGCCGACAGACCACTACCTGCCGACCTTCGCCGAAGCTTCTTCTTCTCAGCCGACGGCCGTCCCCAGGTCCAAATTCCAGCAACAAGACCCCTTCTAAAGGGGATCCTGCATCCACTTAGAATCTCTTCTTCGCGAACTGAAAGAGGCCCTAGCTGAGTCAATGTCATCTCCTACAGAGACATGGAGACACTCAGTGCCCTTGGCCACAATATCCTTCTTGAACAACCGCCCCTTGGCTACAATATCCTTCAAAGGCTTACTTATATCTCCAAAAGAATGCAGGCCCTAGCGTATCCTCCCAGGGCAATCAATTCAGTACCATCATCTAAAAATTGTATCCCGAAGATCAAAGGGAGTTCTAAAAATCTCGCCCAGATAAGGCATTATGTCTCAAGTCCATCCCAGGACGAAAATAAGGGTGCCAATGCTCCAATGCCAACACTTGTCCGGCCACCACCCAAAGACCTCGGACCATCATCCTCCGCCCTCAGCATACTTGAACCGGAAAATTGAATGAGCCTCAGAAAGAGGGATCAACTTAAAGACTCCAGCAATCAGCCACGGTAACTTCAGTAAGGAACTTACCAATGAGAGAATTGGTCCGCCAGCAAGATCAATCTCCTCGTTAGAGGACACTATCTCTTCTGAGAAACATTCTCGTAGGCGAGCAACCTCTCTAAGAGAAATCTTCTTGGTGTCCCATCAACAGCGTCTTCGGGAAACTCTTCTGGACTAGTTTGCATTGCAAAGCTAACAATGAATTCGAACACATGCTCCTACCTCTAAGTCAATGGTGATCTTACAAGTTCTAATTTGTTGAGATTCAGCCATTCAAGCAAATATATAGCTCCTGCGTTGCCTTAATTATGCATTGATAATGCATCTTCATTTTTTGCCATACTGCACAAAATTCAGTGTGTTTCAGATGGTTCGGTTGGTTCCGGTGTGATCCCCACCTTCACCCTACTTTCAGCTTAGGCATCCACCAGAGAGCGATCTTGCAGGGAGTAAAAAGACATGGCCATTGTTCTAAAATTCCAGCCTAAAAAGTATCATAGCTTAGGTCCAAATACAAGAGATATAAATTCCTTCAATATAGAACTTACAAACTGACTCAAACCGTCCCCTCAACTAAGTACAGCAAAACAGCCAGCTCTCTCAAGTCTTTGTTCCTTTAAGAATGCTCGGTGCATCATCCAAAATCAAAAAGAATTTGATGCACAAACTAATATTATTTGTCAATGGGAAAATGGCTTGATATTGAGAATATATGACGAGCAGTGTAGAACTCTGGGAAAACAGAGAATAGCTCAAACCTAGAAACGACCTCAACCCACATAAGATAACCAACGAACAAATAGTGCATGCATGTCCTCATGACTGAACAGCCAGCCTCTGAAGATGTTCACAGAATACTTGAAGGCTGACATCGTCTGTGAAGATGACATCCGAGCCTGGAGCCACCTCATGCGCAGAGTTATATGTAGCTGATGGGTTCAACTTTGCCAACAAAAATCTTGCCTGCAGAGCATCCAATTATAAGCAGGAGAATCAGAAGTAGGGCAAGCCCAGTAGGTCTTTTCAGAACTGAATAATATGTAACAAAATGATTTCTAGATGACAACTCATCAAAACTTAAACCAGAATTCCCTTACCATCTGAAAAACATCAGTTTATTTAACACCAAGAAACAAGTTATCTACGTTTTTATTTTCAAACTAATACATCAAACCCTAAGTTGAACTAAGGATTATTGCAGTCAAAGAAAGACTAATTACAAGACAAGTCCATCAATTTAAGCACAGAAATGATGCATCTTGGAGATACATGCAAGGAATAAGTTAATATCACCGGTCACATTGAAAGATAAAACCAAATAAGATAAAAAAATTGCAGACCTGTGAGCCATGTTGATCACAAATAACTAATCTGGGAACAGGAAAACGATCTCTAATGATAATCTGTGCATCGTCTTGAGGAGCTTGCAATAGTTGAGCAAAGGCCTGTAGATCGCACAACAAAGTACAAGAAAATTATCCCTGAAAACTCATTTGATGACAGCAAGTTTACCATCTTTAAAAGAAAACTTGATAGCCTCATGAACCCTAGCAACCGTAAAAATTGTCTCTAAATCAAGAGCTTTCATCTCCTAACCAGGCATCCATTTTTACAGGTCAACATGTAAACTCTATATTTAAAATGATTCACTGGAAAAGAAGAAACCCAGTGAGGATCCAGATATCAACACACATACACGCATGCACACATATATTATATAATATTTAAGTTAACGCAACAACTCCACTGAACTGAACATGCACAGTTACATAGCAGAGCAAATTTATTCAATGGAATAGGAGTTGCACGCACTAGTACAGACCAATTTCAAAGATAAAAGCACATATGACAACTAAATTGTTAATGTGATTGATGGATCTAGCATATAACTAGTGAAAACCACCAATATACAGCACAAATAATAACCAACAAGCTTATCCTTTTTGTTAGCCACCAGCTTCATGGTTTACTACTCCTCCTGAACAGGATAGAGTGATCAATGACCATGAGGAGTCTAATAACAATTAAGTACACTTCTACTATAGGAAAATAAAGGTTTTAAAATTTTGTAAAGCAAAGGAAATATTTACACCAGCTAGTAATAACCTATTTTAGTATTCCCTCCAGATAGAATAAACAACCATTTTGAGTTCAAATAAGGTGAACAAAAGGAAAGAGAGACTAAAAATACACCAATACAACAGAAGGCTAACAGATAAACATGTTTGTAGTCAACTGAAGTACTAGACAAGGTCATACTAGTTCCCTAACTCCGGCAATCCTTGTTTCTAACAATATGCAACAATTGTTGGTAAACCCAGAATGGCTCATGTGAGACTTTTGGAACAAAAGAGTTACCAAAGTCTCCACACTCTCACTAAACCAAAGTACATCTTTGACTTTCCAACCTTTTGACAAAGACGAAGTAGAGTAGCAGTCAATGAATGCTCTGTTAACAAAGACAACTTTAAAGTTATCGGAAGCATGATTTGAATATATTCAAAGGGAAAAATCAAATGCATGACACAGGTTGAATGATGTCTTGTCAGGGCATTAACAAATCAACAATGCATGCTAATGTTGACAGGCCCCCTTTATCAAATCTTGGTGGAAAACAACTACGCAGAGTTGCATAAACAGGCAACTTCACTTATGACTGAGATGTAGAAGCTGCTCACTAATACATCCATGAAGACTGGAAAGAACAGGTGATAAGAAGATGGCAGCTCAAGCTAACTGTTGATAATCATGGCACAAAAATGAATACCTCAATTTTACGAATAGAAATGAAGTCTTTGGGGAACATTAGTGGAAGGTTTTAGAGGCAAATATTAGGTTATGGGCTGTCCATATTGTGTAATTATTGTCCATATGAGAAGTCTTCTGTTTTACATTATGGTTTCTTTAACTGCTAGGATTTATGACCATTTGATTTGACCATAGGTGGAGTGGGTTTTGAGATTTGTTGATTTATGCAGGGTTCTAGCACCCAACTTTTGCGATTAAATTGACAGTGGTACAGCCATCAGTTCTCGTAAATCATTATATCAACAAACTTAAGCTATAAGATTCTACGATGACTGCTGAAAGTCAACATCTTTAACATGACAAGAAGCAGTTATGAATTTACAGATGGTGACCATAAAGCAAAATTTAACACCACGCAACGTCCAACTAATCCAATTGTAACTCAGATACATTATGCACCAGAATTCCAGTACAAAGAAGTACACAAGATGGTGACCACCACCAATTTACCTGATGCTCTGGCTGATTCTGGTAGCCCATGTTGCGCCATTGAGCAATTGTCATACCATGAAAAATAACAACACTAAAATAGGCATCTAGCAGCAGTATATGGTCCGCTGATATAGATGCTACATCCAACAATGCAGGAGCCGGTGGTGAATTAAAAGAATATGAAAGCAGTGAAGGCTGAATCATGACAACAGAATTGGTAATGCTCTCCCGATTCAACAACATACGGAAATACGCAGTCTCATCCGGACTATTGTTAAAAACCTGCAGTGCAAGAAAGTCAGTACTTCAAGAACATTGTATCGAACAGTTATCAAAGTTCATAGTAATTATACAATTTTTTACCTGTACAAATTGCGATCGCCGAAGATTAAACATAAATTGTGGAAATATTGAGAAATTTGGATGCAAAGTAAATGAAGCAGGATCATCTTTTCTATAATCACCAAATCGCGAGCAAAGGCGGATGAGAGATCTGTCCAACCATCTTGTTGCATCAAACTCTTCCTGGAAAAGCAGACAAGTCACAATGACTATGTAAGACCCACATGATTTGCAGAGGGCCAAGCACAAGTAATCTTTAGTGGAAAGTGCAAGTACCATCTATAAAATATTCTTTTCAATATTTTGTTCACCATACAAACTAGAACCTACCTAGTCTGGTTTTGCAAACTTTGCAAGGAAATAAGGTAATGGAGTTCTAGGTCGATAAATATACAGATACAAAACCATTAGTGAAAAAATCTGGAAAATTAGAGCATAACTTCATGAACAAAATGTTGTGGATATTAGGGAAATACAGAACATTTGTTGATGCACCCAAATTGTTGCTGATAATGAACATCTTAAAATATAATATAAAAATTGAATTTTACATGCACAACACCCTATGTTGATTTTTTGGGAAGTGTCTTGTGTTAAAAAGTATGCAAACATATCTAGTGAAATCAGCAGTTTACCTCCATCTCCATCTTCAAGGATATATATCTTGCTAAAACAACAGCTGCGGTTTCCTGGTCAAACCCTTCAACCAATTCCTGCACATGCAGTAATTTTTCACATAAGAAAACAAGTAATCATAACTGTAATATGTATTTCAATGGTAAGATAAGAATGGCTAATGGAGAGGCCTATTCTTGATAGACATGTAAAGATGCTCTAGAAGGCTAGCTGAAAAGTAAACAGTTATGCAACCTTGGAACTTGATGTCATTTACTTGTCCCGAAGTCTTGCAAAACTTCCTAGAAAAACCCTTTTTAACATTACATAATCATGCAAGCAACAAACTTGCTTGTATGTAATGCAGATCCATGTACAAGTTTGATCGACACATCAAAGATGCAGCACTTTAATAAAGCAAGAAATGGCCCAAAAACACACAAACTAAAGGGCATGTCAACTAAACTCTCCATTGCTTAAGACTGTGTTACTAAATCAAATTTGCAATGCAAAGGATTGTAGTTCAGCAAAACCTCCAAGAAAGGTTGAGCATAACTTTTTACTGCAGGCAGCTAATACTACGAATGGGCCACCAGGCTGACGTGAGACAAAATGAGTAAGTATACTTTCAGGCCCAGCTTAAGCTAAGGAAAAGCAGACTTAAAGCACACCTACGTAGCAAGACCCAAATGATTCCAGGGGAAGAATTGGCCACCCTTGACACAGATGTGACCCCAACCACAAATCCAAAACTGAATATATGTACACATGCATCTATATCAACAAAACACTTTTCATTTAAATTAACAATCCTCCTCTCTTTCTCTCTCTAATACAATAAATACAGTAGTAAATCTAAAAACAAAAGAGTGCACATTGATCAATATACAATTCTAAGCAAACTCTAATAATAACCCCCTTACTCTCCTCTCTTCTAGACCCTTATCTTTGTCTTGCCTTTGCAATGTCCTCACAGGCCACTACTGGGGGACATTCCTCATGAAAAAACCCACCCCCATCCGACCTCCTGCAACCATGTTCCGAGGCCCATCCCTCACCCACATGTTGGCTGCTGTGTTAATTTAATTAGGATGCGTATATCTCCAATATTCTTTACATCCAAGATAAAGTATTCTTCAATATGGAAATCAAGCATATCATGATGATGATTTAAAAAGCACAGATAAGAATTACAAGCTCTATAGCATATATAGCAAGCTGGGCTTGCATAAACTTTAAAACAAGACTCAACTATTATAGATTTTCTGATGTACAATCAGAGAAATATAACAAAAGAAAAATAACATGTCATAACTAACTTCCGTATTGGCAGAACCATCCACCCATTTCCTAGTGATAGTTGTAACTCGTAGCCTCATCTGACCTTCAGGATTCTGATAGCTGCAGGAAAATGACCATTATATCTTTAACTAATATCATCCACCATGACAGAAGAAAAATCCCAAAAGAGAGAATCAAAATAGAGGCTGTATTATACTTTGTTAAAAACTGTATATATAATTGTGGATTTGGAATTCCTGGTTGGCTTGACCGTTCACTTGGTGATATATCAAAAAAGACAGTCAAACAAGTACTCCTATCAAGACCACACATCCTCCATGAAGTCGTGTTCCCCTGACCTATGACTGTATCAGCACAAAGAGCTCCTTTCTGCAAGTGTCACAACTCACAACAGTCAGCAATACATTGATTAGACAAAAGTGATAATATAAAGTCTATGACATCATCCAGAAGCATTAAGACTTAAAATCGGGCAAACCTTTTCCAAAGATGTACACGGTCCGATAGCTCCCTGAATTTTGATGTCCTTGGAACAATTGATCTCAAGCGTACCACTGGAATGAAAAAGTAACACTCAGCATTCATACATATATGCCACCACCATAGGATATGCACATGAGCAACAGAGTCACCAAGTGAATAGATGATTAAGAAAAATGGCAAAGAAATAGCAGCCATAACCCTGAAAATGAACAACACTTTCCATATAGTGAAGTACAATAATAATCCTGGCAAATCTTCTCAAAAACTAAATAATGCTGGCAAAAAAAAAAATCTGAGAATACCGATTATTAATAGAATTTTGCATGAATATCGAACAAAATGTAAACCATGTGATTTACTCAGCCTTTAGTTTGTTTTTGGATATCTATTTATAAGAGAACATGAATAGGTATCACTTTTATCATTCCAGCATCGATATGTACCTAGAAGTGAGTTAAATCCTTTCCATAATCCATAAGAAGAATTGCAGGATGTCCAGTAAGCATATTATCTCAATAGAAAGAGCATCTGATTTTGCACTGTTGAATGATAATAAAAACAAATTTATTTATCAAGAAAGAAAAGGAAAACAAAAACCAAATACAAAACTCATCAATCTGGGGCTGATCTAATGCCTTTAAAACACTATAGCATTCTCAATTCCTATAATTTTCAGAAAATAGCTTTAAAAAATCAGATTTTATTGAAGAAAGATAGATAAGATTTCCGCAGAAAGTTATAATATATAGTTTGTGGCGCAATTAATCTGCTCTGCTAGAAAGTCAATAAGTCTAAGATTGGTGACAACAGTTACCATTTTACACAAGCATTGGCAGTGACAGCCAATAAGCATAGACAAGAACAATAATATAATATAGAAAATCTTCCAGGTGCATCAATAGTTAAAACTCTGAGAGGGGGGAAGAAAGAGAGAAGATAGAAAGAATACATTATAAGAAGGTTTGAACATAAATAAAGGATAACCAATTTTGACATGTGCAAGCAGGAGATTGTATTGATTAGGCCATAAACATATAGATAATGGGAATAGAATAAAGAAAACTCAGATAGAGATGGCATAGAGAATTTCACAGAGCAACTTTTGTTTGCATAACTCAATTTTTTTAGGACAAAGGACTGGGCAGGATACACCGAAGATTCAAATCTCGAGAATCAGTAGCTGACAAGTATGGTATGGTCCTCAAGACAAAGGCAATATGCCTTGGTGCAAATAAGCAAAAAAGAAATTTAAGCATACCAAGCGGTACAGGATCAGTATCGCATGATACAGGCCTGGTTTGCCCAGTTCCAATGCATATGATCCTATACTACTGGCTAATGGCCAATAAGGTATGTACAAGCCAGTATAGGACCAATATTTATGAGATTTTACACCTTGGGGTACACAAAGCAGACACCATACTGAAGGGATAACACTTTAAGCTTATGCATGTGGAGTGAATTATACAATCTTCACAGCCAGTATATATAACAATATCAAATTAATTCCCAGTGCATAAAGCTAGGAAAGACCCTGTCTGACTAACACATCACCGACAGGCAATGCAGCGGAACTCACTTAAAAGAAAGACCAAGGGATTGTTCGCCATCCTCAAAAATTCGCTTGAAAGAGTCTTTGAAGACTGGGTGTCCAAAACTTTCAGCCAGAACAACAAGACCACCTGTTCTTTCAACAGCAACTTTCATTTCTGCAACTCCAACCTGGATATAAATATGACGGTAAAAAGTCATTCCACAGAACATAAGAAATGTATTATCTTTATTTAGTTATGCAGCAGTCCAATAAATCAAAAGCAGCAAACTTTCTAACAAAGTGATGTGGACAAATTTTAGATAAAGGAGAAGATCACTGATTGAATCTCTCTCTCTCTCTCTCTCTCTCTCTCTCTCTCTCTCTCCCTCTCTCCCTCTCTGTGCATGTGTGCTTTTCTGAAAATCATAAGATAAGAGGGGCTCACTTTATATGTCAGCCAATCAGCCAATTAATTTAGCAGTCTCAATCATTTAGACTCACATTACAATTTAGCATTTGCATGCTTGCATAAATGTAATTTTTAATCTATGTATACTGACCTCAAATAAAAAGAACAGGTGAAGATTGCAAAGTTGCATAAAGGCAAGACTGCAAAGTCGCAGACTTTCAAGTTGGTGCTGCATGGTTCCACAGTGTTGCGCAATTGTATGTGCCCCAAAAATAATTTCTTTAATATGATGCAAAAGATCTTTCTTATGATTTGTTACCCCATTTACTGTAACTCAAGGTCAATTAATGGCATATAAATGTAAGAAATGTCAGAACTTCAAATCGAGCTCAACGGAAGTGGCATCCTAAAGGGTAATTTCCAACTTCAAACAGATGACGGGGTCCAGGAAATGAGAGAGACGCATGGAGAGCTATTACCAACAAGGTCAGGCATGGTTAATCAAAGTCAATTATATGCATATATGGTCAGAAATCTACAAGCCACCAGGCGTTTAAGTTACATGTGTATATATGGTCAGCAAGTGGCAAATAATAGTCAAAACAGAAAGGAAAGTTTGGACATGATTCTTACAATTCCTAAAAGTAACTTCAAAATATTTTAAGCAAGTTACCAGGGTGAATAGAATACATAATAGAGGCACATGACTTAGTTGACTTACATGCATCAGAACATCCAAAAAAGGGTCCCCTTGCTTTAATAAATACGTACATACTCATACACGTACTACACATGCATGCATGCTTGTGCGCACACATATAGAGATAGAGATAGAATAAGAGAGTAAACCCGCGCACCCTAGGGCCAAGCTTCCCAGCCAGTAAATGAGCAGGCCTCGGCACAAACTTGAAGCACATCAGGTTGGGTTGGATCTAGAAATCAAGGGCCAGACCACTTTTCTGGTCAGGTTTGATTCGATCAAAATTTACCTTGACCTGCCCAGTGCAGCTATAAAATCTACCATATATTAGTTATATATAGGAATTATAGCATAAACTGTAAAACCCCCTTGTGTCCATTGTGTTTTCCCAATTTTCTCTACATTTTGCTCCATGCTTTTCCCTCTCTGTCCACTTCACCCCTCTTTCTTCCAGCCATTTTTCCCACCTGTCTTCCCCTTGCCCTCCCTCCGTCTCTCCCTCTCCCCCCGCCCACGCCCCCTAAAAAAAAGGAGAGAGAGAACGTGCAGCAATGCTACCATGCTGGAACCCTGAGAGATGGGTTGATTGTGTTGAGCTCGGCCTCGGTCACCCAGGGATGAAATTTAACCACCAAACTAGAATAAGGCTGACAGGACTAGGTCCAAGATTGGGTCAAACATAGCTCAGACCAGCCCAATGGTGCTTTATTCTCGTTTATAGCCAGGCCCAGCCAATGCCAAAGCCTAATCAGAAAATTAATTAATAAGAACAGGTGAGTCATGTCACAATGGCACAACCTCTAAATCAACAAAATCCATTAGATACCAAAACCCATTATTATATCCACATAATATGCATTCCTGTAGTTAATGTTATAAGTTGATTTTCCAAATCAATCTTTCAAAGAACTTCAGGTATTCTCTACAAAATGACAAGCCTCCATGTCGTTACAAACATTCGATAAATTATCAGCCAAGATTGCCCCCGCAAAAAGCACGGTGGTCCATTAAATTCAGAAGCCTAAACTCCAACTAGATTTCTTCAGAAAAGATTTAGACACAATCTGGTATAGTTCAACCAACTAGCTAGCAGGCTATTTTAACTTCCCATAACTGAGACATCCTCATATGAAATGAGACAGATAATATTAAATCTATGCCCCCCACATATAAGCATTTTTCAACCCTGCAGAATTCTTCATCATCATATGCCAAAACCTTTAACTAAATCTATACAGAAATCCAAAGCCTGCTTACATTCTCCTTCTTCACATCAAATACCGCTACCCTTAAATTAAATCATCGTATTCTTTTTATAAGTTTGAGTTTCTAATCTAGTTCAGCCAAAAAGGATCCAGACTTTCTACATCTGGCCTAGATAGGGCTGCACATGGATTGGATTGACCTGCTTCCAATCAGGAACACGTCCAAAAAAAATATGGTCCTATCCAAACAGGAGTTATTCAGAGAAGGCATCATGGGAAAAATATGACCTGTTTTGAGCATGGATTAGACATAAATCACTAAGTGCCCCAATCCAAATTCGAACCAACCTGAAATTAATACACTATATATTCACAAACCTCCTGAATTTAAGAAATTATTCTTAAATTTATTATAGGTAGTAATTATTCAGTGTTGTTGATTATAATTTATATATGGTTGTCAATCAAGTGTTATACAGAATAGGTGTTTGATAATGTCGACACGTTGTTCATTGATATTTGTATTGCATTATATGTTTATGATATAAATTGTATAGGTTTACCATGGTTTGCATTTGTAATATCCTTGACCTGTTTCGATCCAAAACTCCATGGATCGATTAAAAAAAAAAAATCATAAGCCCAATCCGATCTGACCTGAACCAGAATGAATTAGGCTTGGTTTCAATTTTTTAACCCAATTCAAATATGGATTGGATTTGAGTTGCATCCATTCAAAAGCCAGCCAACCCACTTGCAGCCCTGATCCTAGACTTTTCACATGGTTATTTTTAACATTTTCACCTATGAAATAGACCATTGGCATGTGCACAAATAAATGAAATTGGACGATGATGCCATGTTCGGCAGTTCAGCCAAAAAAGAACCTTCTAAATGCGTAAGTTCTCATTGTCATTACAGATTAGCAGCTTTTTATCAGCTATCCTGTCCAGCATCCATCAGTAAGTACAATCACATAGGTTAGCACTCTGGTTCAACCCTTCAATTTTCTAGCATTGCACACTGTTTTAAGCTAACATGATATCAGTATATTCCTATAACATAGGACCAACAGTAATATTCATCACAGAGCCAAATTCATCAAAGAAATATGTGAACATGTTATCTTATGTATAAAAATTTTTGGAAACGAACTGCTGAAGGAATCAAAGGTTACACAAACCTGATCAAGTGCAGAAGCAAAAAGGTCCAACACATGGCCCTGGTTAACCAGCTGTTTGGCAAGATTATCATAAAATTTAACAGCTTTGTGGAAATGCGGAGCTGCATCTTTGTCAAGATCTTTATGTGAACGCACTGGCTCTGACAAATCTTTTGAGACAATCTGCAAATTACAAATGAATTGGGCCCCAAATGTTATAAAGGACTAGACAACAGCAACATACAAAATAATATCTGAGGTAAAAAATTGGAAATAATAGTATGTTTCTTAGTGTTAGGCATATACAAGAGGCCTTCTTTTGTAGCATCTTTAAATATAAAAGTATACATTGGTAAAAAAATCATGTGGATATATAATAACAAAGCTAGCTCATCCAGTGAAATATCTGCTAAGCTCTATGGTACATGAGGAATCCACCTCAAGAAGGAGAAGGGAAAAACATGCGACCATCATGAAATTGAAATAACTGACTTTGTTCTCCAATCAATCTGAAACTGAGAAGGCATGCTTGCACTTGTAATATGAAGGCATCATTTCTTAAACTCTAAAAAAAATGCATCATAGTTTGAATCTTTTATTAGATAAGCAATACTAACTCACAAACAGTTAAAGAGAACCAAAAATCCTAACCAACTTTAACCATAATACGAACTAAAACTGGAAAATGAATGAAATAAAGCGCAAAAACAAGAAGAACTTTAACATGGATGTTGTCTGGACACAGACAAAAGACTTAAATTCAAATATGCAGCAGAATGTCTGATTTAGCAAGAGGAAAAGAACAAGATACAAAAATATAAAGGTTGATTTTTCAATATTGTAATTTTGAAGATCTCACATGAAAATAACAAAGTGTTTCTTTAATCCCACTCTAAATATTATAGGAGTCCAACCCTCACTCTAATCCCAAATCACCCGTGGACTCCTATTCTCCCTTCCTCCTGCCTCGCCACTTGACACCCAGTATCACTACCGTTATCACCTCCCCACTCCGTTGCCTGCTGACTGCTCTAACAATCCCCAACAGGTACACCCCTTCTGCCTCTCCCTAACTTTCCATCACAGCCACCATTGCTGAAACCCAATACCAACCATCTCATTCTTCCTTATCCCTTCAATCCCCCCACCCTTCCTTATCCCTTTGTTTCTTCCTTCCCTTCAATGCTACACCATGGCCATTGGTCCTAATCGCTCCTCTTCCACCTTCCCTCACCATTTTGATATTGCAATGAATTTAGGAATTCTCAGGCCAGTCAAGTTGTACCAGAGTTGTAGGACTTTATCTTCAGCTCAGGATCGGGCTCAGCTCGAGTCAGCCAAATCTTTGTTGATATCATGTCTTCCGACTTGAACCTGGCTGATGCATAGGCCTAGTCGTCCTCTTCTTATGACATCAAGTCCATGTCTTGTGACTAAAGACCAAAAATATTTGAAGAGATCATTCAAACTCATGTGCCAAACTAAGAATCCTACTAAATTAATGCTAGGTAATATATATTTAGATTGAGATTTATTAAATGTATTTGCACATGATATTGATTTTTTTTAAAAAAAAATAGATTTAAATAAAAATGAGACAAAAGATAGATTGGGTTGAACAATCATAGGCACAATACCTAAGCGCACACATACCTAGATCAAAGCATGAAATCCATGATACATGAAGTAGGAAAAAAGGTGGGGGTACACTAATTAGCTTTTCATGAATCACCTTCAATCTAATCAGGATGGCTTCGCCCCTACTTATATGAACCGCAATAACTTTAACCCTAAAAACCATGCTTATCCTAGCTTTTGTCAACAATAACAGTCTAGATCTGCAAATTAAGGTAGCATTTGGCATCATTTCTTTTTTTTATTTTTAAAATAACAAAATGGAAATTCTTCTTCTGAACTATTTTCTAAGTTTTTAAAAATATAAACATATTTAATATGGTCAACTATTTTTAAACATAAAAAATGATAGTGGTGGTAGTGGCAGTGATGTTAATGGCAAGGATGGTGGCAGTAGTGGTAATGGTGGCAGCAATGGTAATGTTGGTGATGGAAATAGTGACAATGATTATAGAGGCGACAAAAGGCAGTGGTGGTGAAGACAACGACGGTGTTGGTGGTGGTATCGGTAGTGAAAATAAAAAATATGAGTTTCTTATTTTTGAAAGTATTGAAAATAAGAATTTTTATTTTTATTTTTCTAGAAATAATAGAAATGACTTTGAATTTTTTTTAAAAAAAGGAAACAATAGCATTGAACATGCTTGTTTATCTCAATTTCTATGTTTCTATCTTAAAAATAGGAAACAAAAATAAAAGCAAAGCTAAGCAGGACCTAAATTTATGAGCAAAGAAACAACAAATTGGATGTATGTTTCATCTCCCATCATAACATACGCAGACCCCAACGAACTTGGCATAAACAATCACGTTTGGTGCTTCTAGCATGCCCAAAATGGGTACTGAATTGTATATTGGAGAGATAAAATTTCATCTCAAGCCTCAAGATATGACCCCTAAAAGTTAGTACTATAACTAGATCCAAAATAAAGAAATTGATTACACCATAAGCTAATATATACCTTAAGTATTGCATTTTAATTTACGGAGGTGACCTAGCCCTGCATATATAAAGGCCATGATATCATGTTTTAATTAAAATAATACTTTGAGTATAACCCATTACAATAACAACTAATTTTCATTGATGATCATTTCACATCCAAATGCATATTATTGCAATTCACAATCATAGATCATCAGAAATTCACATTGCAGACTTAGTTGTCTCATTAAAAGCTCAACCCCATATCTCTTACTATATTGCACATGCAAGTTGTAAAGTACCGAAGGCTTAATTTACAGCACAAGATACAAAAAGAAATAAGAAAATTATAAGTACCCTGATATAAAATCCCTATTACCCATTATTAGCTAGCATGCTACAATAGCATAGATCAGTCAAAGCTGAGTAATGAATTTTAACCGATTCCACTAACAATTTTATTCATAATATCATGGAAAGTGGATATATAGCCTATCTTGGCAGCACTATGAATGCCAAATGTGCTAAGCATTCTGCCTGCTACATCACAGCATGAAGTTCCATTGCATATGCTACAAAATCAAGCCATCATCCCAAAATGTAAGGGCATATTTGCAGCCCACTCCATAACATACCTCGTTCACCAGAAAGGACATTCTCAAGTAAACATACAGATGAAAAAAAAGTCATCAATTGAAATCCCAGAATAAAAGGATTAAAAGACACGAAGGATAACTGTTGCAAGGTCTTTAAAATTTTGTTCCAACCACATGACTTCTAGCATTGCAAATGGAAAGTATTGAAAAGGAAGTAGCATGTCACAATTATCCAGAGCTCCAGACTAGGGTAACTCAAGAATAAATTTGATTATTCCACATGCAAGGAATCTAAGTGTCCAAACATCAAGATTCGATAATAAACTGCATCAAGGAAACTAGGAACAATTACCATTCCAGGGCCTTCAGTACACGGCCCGCCAACCAAAGCTATGATGCGAGCCCCAGTGCCAGGCATGCAAGCTCCGAGTAAGCCAGCTGCAACACTGAGAGCAACCCCCGTGCAACGGCGAGACCGGTTTCCAGCTTCCACCGGCCACTGATCCGTCTGGAGCTCATCTAACAACTGCAATAAACGGCAAAACCAGTCCTTTTCTAAGAATTTTTTTTTTACGGGGATATAAATAAAAAGAGCGCTCGGGAATCATTTCCTGGGGCCTGCAGACCCACGCACAGAGATATCAATCAGCCAAACAACAGTCAATTGTTGGGAAGGGATATAAAATAAGAACCTCACCGCATTGAGGGTATATTCACAATCGGAGGCCGGGAGCAGGAACCTGTTGACAGACCCAGAAGGATGCAATCCGTTGGCCTGGAGCCCCGCCTTGGGATACCCAGGGGGGCCGGCAGCACCGGGGCGAATACCGGCAGAGAAGAGGCCGAGCTGATCCAAGATCTGCTCCTTAGATATCTCCTTGGTGCCGCGGAAGACGTAAATCTTCGACAGATCGGAAAAGCCGAGCTCGTGGAGGTGGACCTGCGTGCCGAAGGTAACGAGGCCGACGAGGGCGTGGTCAGGGAGGAGGCCGAGGGCGCGGCGCATGGCGGACTTGACGAATCCCAGCTCCTCCTCGATGAGGCAGGTGTCGAGGACGAAGAGGAAGATGGGGGCTGGGACGGCGGCGGCAGCGGCGGCAGCGGCGGCGGCGGCGTCATGGGGCGGGGGAGCGTACTCTACGGTGGTGCACTGGGGATAGAGCTCGCCGGGGACGTTGGTCTCGCTGATGGCGGCGTAGTGTGGGGGAAAGTGGTTGCGGGAGAAGCAGATGGGGCAGATCCAGATCCTGGCGGCGAAGTCGACGCGGGCGAAGGGGTTGAGGACCGCGGCGCAGGGGGGCTTGCACCGGAGCGGCGCGTAGGGGAGGACGAGGAGGGAGGGAGAGGCCCGGATCGGGGCGATGCACGCCGCCACGGGGATCACGCACTTGCTCGCCTCCACCTTGGATCGGGGCCACGCGTTCCACGTCATGCGGACGCCGTCGGGGCCGTCGGGGTCCGCTGCCGCCGCTCCTCCTCCGCCGCCACCGGCCAGGTCCGCCGCCATCGTCGCGGTGGTGGTGATAGATCAATCTCGGGTGTTCGCTCCGGCTGCCGCGTCGGTTATGGCAGAGGGGGAGGCTTGGTGTCGGAGAATTGTCTTGGTGAGGCTCTCAGGTGGGCCGCGGGGGCTTTATTTGGATCCAGTTAAGGATGGTGGGTCGAGGATGGATCGTGCACTCCAGTGGACTACAATTAAGACCTGCATCTCTTCTCCTAATTGGCCTTGATTGGATTTGGGGTCAATTTTAGCCAACTCATCGGTTCATCCAAATAGGACGGATCCATTTAAACTCATACACGGGGATGGGATTTAGATATAATATCCGAAATAGGTTGGGGTCAGGTACAGTTAATGGCATGCCCTGCTCTAAACCTCATCTGATATAATATAACCTTCTACCCTCCTCTCCCAGTTCCCTTGATGGATAATAGCCATCACAGCCTCATTTGTCTCCATCATCCCTCCTTCTTTTACTTCAAAAATTATTACTATTAAAACTTGGATAATATATATATATTCTATGAAAATTACAGCAGCCGATTTTTTTTTTTATTTCAAAAGTGCCGATTGATTTGACTTACGCATGAATTATTTCTTATTAGAATATATTGCAATTATTATTGTATCTAGGTTTCTTTCTATCCGAATCAAAAATTAGATTATAAGAGAATAACCTATAAGCTTCTTCCATTTATATTGCAGTTATAATCTTGCTAATTATAGCTATAACCTATAATTATCTGATTCATCCTGAACAGTGCTGAGTTACCTTGTCTACCCGATTCAACACATTACAACCCATCCCATCTACTTTACCCAACCTAAGACAATATGGGATAGGTACGCGTATATAATTTTTAATTATGAAGAGGGTATGGGTATTGGCCGATCCAAACCAAACTCGATATGTTACCATCCCTAGATTGGATACCATTAACGTATGCACATCTATGGGATGGTCACCTAATTGTTGAAAGCTCGGCGATTTTTTCATTTTTCTTCGTTGAATAAATTCTCCAAATTAACATGCCGGATGTCCATATTGTTTTTTATTAAAAAAGAAAAATCAAAATCTGAGAGGTATTCACATAGGATGGTGTTTGTCTAGGTGCAAATGCGAGGTACAACAAGTTTTTTCAATTGTTAGCATAGATTATGATTTATTTGTGAATTAGTTTTACTGATTTCAGACATATATGAATTATAAATTAATTATGCTATCCGTTTTCAGTATGAGTGCGCTCTTATGCTTGTTTCACAATAGTAAATATACACAAATGTTACAATAATCATTTTATAGAAAAAAATGTTACAATAATCTTATTTCTCCGTCATTTGATTCTGTAACAGTTATTTAATCCAAAACTTGTCTAAACATTTAGCAAGTTTTAGTTTTTTTTTTTTTTTTTTTAATTTTGATTCTAGATTGACTGTTCCAGAATATCAAAATTGTAACTATAATTTTTATAAGGGTTGGATTTAAGAGAGATCCGTAAGAGAGATGGAGGGGGAGGGCATGTAAAGGACTCGATCAATTAGGCTATTTCCATACAGGTTAGCTGTTTGGGCTTTCTATATCTATTTGGGTTCAATTTTGATAGCTCTGCATAATATATGTGCTTATATAAACATTTCATAAGAAAATATATGTACATCTTTATTATAATGAACAATTAGCTTCCTTTGTTATCGTCAGAGGCAAGGGATGGGAAATGACACAATACATATTGAGAGGATTTGGTCATCATGGTATCGAGATATTGGAGGGAGGGAGCATGTCCCTTTATCTCCTTTGTTATCCGGCCAACACCTTCCCTCTCCATCTCTACTCAGGCTTGGCCTTGCCATGTAGAGCCCCGTCTTCTTTGTAACCTCTCCATATTCCCCCGATACCTCGTGCTCCAACCTCTTGCACTCACTCTTTCAATGACAAACCATTCTCTCCATGTTATCAATCCCCTCTACACTCTAAATAGCATCACTCTTTTTCACGGTGAACAGTTCTAATATTGCCAATCTTTTCTCGTGAAAGAAAGAAGGTTCATTAATCCTCAGCGTAAGACCTTCAAAATAAGAATAATCGAACATCAATAAGACAAAATTTGTTCGTGAACTTCCCTTTTCTCCATATCTATTTTATATCATACAGCTACCTATAGGCAGTGCTCTTTGGCAATAAGAAAAGTGAAAACATTGCATTTCATGAGAGTAGTGGTTATTGAGATTCATTTTTAAAAACAAATTATCAAGCTTCGCAAGCACGCATATCTCCCCATGTATCACCCCTTTGTCAATCAAGCTTGATAAGCAAAAGCTCAACAGACATGAATTTTATAGGTCACACCTACTAGCTCAATAGCTAACGGTCCAACCCGCGGCTGGTAGCAACATTGACAGATTCAAGTTTCTACCCCGCCCATTTCGTTTCTTGTTGCAATTTCAACACATCCTGTATTTACTTTTTATACTTTCATGATCTATCTACTTACGCAATTCATCTTTTATCTAGTGACAACACCCACACAAACTGTGGGTGGGTTCGAGAAAGTGAAAAGCCTTCTCATGCGCTCAAGACCAAGCTGCAAATTTGATAACACAATCCATCTTCAATCACCTAAAAGTTTAGAAGGAAAGCACATATATAGATTAGCAAGCTTCCTTTGCAAAAGCGAGAAAATATCAGGCATCCAGGTTATACCTCAGGAAAGACAACAGAGCAGCGAATTTTTAAGGAAAAGTAATTGGGATGAGTTTCCTATGATTTCACGACAACCTGTGGAGGAAACAATCTTCCAATAAATAACAAGAGTTACAACTTGCCCTGATATTCCGATAGCCAATTTTTGTCACCCAACAGCAAATCATACGACCGTGTGCATAGTTAACATTTGTCTTTTTTCTAATTATTAGACAGTTGACAGTTTCTTCACAATTATAGGGAGCACAGTGACCTGCTGGTGAACAACATTCACCTCTACAGGAAAATGAGAATTTGGTTCAAATTGCTTTGAGAACATCACAAAATTTTGATGGCTTCTTCCTGAAACCTGAACAGAGTCCCTGAAAGCATCAAAAGTGGTATTACTCTAACCAGAAATGGCAAAACAGATGAACAACATGCTTATGTTTACTGAAAAAGTGGAAGAAGATTATGTAGATCGCATACATAGTGCAAAGATGGGTACATCTAACATTAAAGAGGTGGCAAGAAAGTCATTATAAACAACATACTCAAATGCAATGCTGCGGTACAATATGTTGACACCCTAGACATGTGAACCATGCTCAAACTGGGTAGATTTCATCATCATTCACCGCCTAAAAATTTGTCACCATCTTGTCAGTGAGAGCATGGCAAGATTTCAATTCCTCATTCTGGCTACATGCTGATCAAGAATAATTTCCACGACCTTGCTGCCAAGGTCAAAACCGCAAAGTTGAATACTATGAACTACATTGTATTCCTTTTACGCTCACGTTACCTAGGTAATATAAACAGTGTAGGGTGGGTATTGGTCTATGTTGCAAATCGAACGGGACATCAGCCTTATCCGTGTTTCTATCATAGACTGACTGAATATAGATATTATGCATGCATGTGCTCCAGCAATGGGTGCATACGGGTGTGTGCATCCACATCTTTTTGTCCATCCCTGTTCTGGATACTTGCAAACATGGCATTATCCAAATATGGTTATGTATATCCAAATACAAATACAGATTCTGATTTTGACCTATTCGAAAGATCACTTGCTCATCTTAATGACTAATATAGGTTTTAGTTCACACTATCTGACTAGTTTTATACTAACTATTTTAGAAAATTTTTTGTTGAAAGAAATATTTAGTAAATCTTTTTAATTGAATTTATTGGTTTGTTCCATCTTCCATGTACCTAAGCTGTTTATTTATATTTTAAAACAAATGTAGATATTATAAACATCCAACACATGTAATCCTGCATAAAACAATGGATACTGCATATATGATATTCACATTTCAATTAAAAGAAGTATAGATGCTGCTTATATCCAGTTCATATTCATCTTTGTTTTAAACATATATGGAACAATAATATCGAATTCATGTCTTTGTTATTCATGCAAAAAAGTATGGATATGGTAGCGGTTATGGACATTTCACCATGTGACAAATGAATACAGTTCCTTGCTTTCATGACAAAATGACCACATAAACTGATTCAATATGTTTCATCTGGGAATAACTTCTGAAAATGTAATAATAGCATTGTTAAAGCATATCTCAGAATCTAAGTTCCAATTAGAATGGAGAGGCAGTATGCCGATTCAGGGAGTCTGAAAAATTATGTTCCCCATATAGTCATAACAGATGCACTAACTATGCAGAATTTAAAGAATGTCAGATTCTGCGTTAGGAACTATACCTCCACTGCAGAAGCCACCCGCAGAATGCTAGCCTCACCCCATGGACGGCCTATGAGTTGCAAGCCTATTGGAAGTCCTTGTTTATCATGACCAATCTGGATATTACATAAGTTAAACATCAAGAAGAGAAGCACATGAAAGATTTTTTTTACTCCTGCTGTCATAGCAGTATCTTTCATAGACAAGCCAACCATGAAAACTATACATTTATACATACATAGAACAGATGGTACCTCTAGAGACTAAGCTTGCAAGTTGCATATATTTTCAAAAACAGATAATACTTCTATAGATTTTTCATTAAGCATTTTTGACATTAAATTCATCACATTATGATCTGATCAGAGGGGGTTTGCAATATTCCAATTTAGAGAACAATTTTTCTGCAATCTTGATTTATGATTTTATTTACAATACAAAAAGTAAAAGAGCAACCTGAAGATAGGAAAATTTTTAAGTACAAAAGGTACATTAGTTACTTACAGGAACAGATATAGCTGGCAGACCAAGAAGATTTCCTGCTAGTATAAATCGCATGAGGTAACCTGTAAACGGAGGACCATACCACAATTTTGCAAATAAGTTACTGAACTGCACAGTTCATCTGCCAGCTTTGTGCAGATAATGGAATTTACCATCAAATAAGTGTTGATTAAAGATATAATACATGCAACAGCTCAATAATCTTCAGAAGACGTGATGCAGGACAACTTAGGGTTGGCCTGCATTGCGTGAGAGGACCCCAAGAATATGCTAGGCTAGGGTTTAAAGCAGCTTTGATGCTTGCTGTCCAGTCCTAAGAACAGGGCAGAAGGGAACTGATTTTAGTTTCCTCGATAAACGAAGGATTAAATGGGCCTGCCCTAAGGTTATATAAATAAAAGAAGGCAGGGATGATCAAGATCCAAGGCTTCGATGGTTGGAACTAATGGTCCATAGTGATGTTCAAATCAAAATAAGTAGAAAGAGATGAAAAACTAGTTAACATAGCAGCAGGTTGAAGTAAAAAGCATGCAATCGGAGACAATCTAGTACATAAATAATCACATAAAGAAGGTAGAAAAGTCGAACAACGTTTAGATCAAATAATGCATGGGATCAGGAATGTTGTATTCTTCAATCAAACAAGGATGAGCAATCTGCCGGTAGTTCAGATGATAGCAGAGACAAATAAATCACAAATAGAAAAGAATTTACAGCAGAGAATTAGCAATGATAAGAGATAGATTTATGGGAAACTTCTCAAAATAAGAAGTAATGAAGAAAGAGATTAAAGACAGAGAGAATGAAAGGAGAGGTAAGAGGCTGCCGAGAAGCTTTTTTTTCTTCAAAACATTTCTGCATACCAAACCTTGCCACCGGCCACTTTTAGGCTCTCTATAGACTCAGTAGATCCCTAAAACTTCCTACTTCTAAGTCAACAATGACTCTTACAGATATAGAAACAAAATCCCATGAAATCATGCTAATTAACAAACTATTTACCACAGAACTCCCATATTTGTTCTCCAGATTTACTGGTCCTCGACCTGTTCTCCAAGCCCACAAACAGAACCTGAGCATGGTTTTTATGGGTTCAACCGTTCAAGTCTTCTTGTCAATTACCTTGGCTGACTTTACTCTGCCTAGCCATTTAAACATCTACTTAACAATTTAAGTGGCCTGTTAACTCACAATCTGCTTAAATATGTAAAAGTTTGACTATGCTATTTTAAAATAACTTATAGATGTAAATGATGAGGACAATTAGGTTGTATTTTTAGTTCACTTTTAATTTGCTACCCTCTTAGATACTGTATGACATAAATCATACTCTTCTGTTCTGCTTCTTTACGTTACCAAGATTTTCGTCTACATCTTTAGGTCTACGCTTGCAGTGTTTTAAAGGTTGGTTGCAGTATGCTCATAGCCAGGGACCACATAGTATTTACTGATTGGGTGGAAACCTTAATAGATTGCATTAAAAAATCGAAAATACTTTAGATTTAATTACACAATTAGAAGTCAATGATGAGAATTTAAAGGAAGCAAAAGCCAAAATTAAAGAGTTTGCACATGGTATACCACATTGCACCGAACCAGACGAGGCATACTGTAATACTGGTTTGGTTCTGGTACATAGAGGGCGTATCGAGTGTCGGTACGCCAAACCAACTTCCATACCAGACGTACCGATAGAATGACAAGGTGGCACTGGCACGAAGCCCGGAACCAAGATGGTGTATCTTGGTTGTGCAATTATTTGAGGATCCTTGCAATACTACTAGTAAAGCTATACTTTGTCCTACAAATTATGACTATATAAATTGATTGTTCTAAAAAAAACCATGCTTAATAATGCACATAAATGCAATCAGCAACTCTACTAAATGAGAATTACTAAAATTACAAGGGGCCCATGAGAGGGGGAAAGGGAGAGAAAACCCTAACCCTAATCGTAGGAGAACCGGGGGTGGAGAGAGAAGGGGAGTAAGAGAGTCTGGGAGAGGGGTCAGAGAGAGAAGATGGAGGAAGAAAGAGAGAGAGGCGTACCTAGGTTCGGTCATGGTTGAGAGTATTGGAGTTGCCTTTGGCATCGTTGATCAAGGGAGTGTCAGCATTGCATAACGGTGGAGCTTGGAAGTTCTGATCATGGTGGGAAGGGAGGGAGAGAGAGGGAGAACGAAGGGGTTGGGGCTTGGGAGGGGGGATGGGGCTTAAGGGGTTTTTAAAGGACTAAACCATCCTGACTGCCCAAACCGTCCTGATTATTGATCGTTCGGTTCGTACGGTCCAAACTATCTAGTTTGGTCTGAAATAAATGGGTGCTACAAAGAAGGAAAGGTGAGAGAAAAAAAGGGTCAAGTGCTAGTTTCTCATGACAGAATGTTCTACTAGAGGTAGGGTATTTTTTTATGGAATAGAGTTAGAAAATGGAAAGAAGACTTAGGGATCAAACTTCAAAGGATTCCTAATATAGCCCTTGATCAACTACAGTAGGCCATTGGTCCATTGTTGAATCTCACTAAATGAATACACCGCATGGTAGCTTGCTTAGGACATGAGCACTTTAGATGACAACTTAATCAAGGGGTGGTCGCAAGGTATGCAAAATCAGTATTAGTGACCATGCCGGTAGGCATCGGGTCGATACTGTACCATATGATACAATGTATACGACAAGGTATTCATCAAATACTGGATCCTCCAAAGCCTACATTTTAAGACAGGGAAGGAGAGAAGCCGGCAAATCTAGGGTTTGGCCCAAATTTCGAGGAGGGGAGATTTAGGGTGAAGGGAGATCCCATCGGTGGTTGGCGGAGCCATGGAGAAGATAGTGGTAGGGGACATGGTGGAGGAGAAGCTAGCATCCTATCATCAGTCTAGGAATATAAGTGCCAATTGGCCGGAGGAACTCTGGCAGCGAAGGGTGAAAAGCCTCCATGGGCAGAGCAAGTAATTGAGAGAGAGAAATTGAGAGACGGGGCAAACAAGCACTCAATAATCGGGGATTGAGGGATTAGCTTGACCCTGAATGGATAATAGTGGTTAGAACCAAACGGAATCAAAGTGGTTTCCCTCAGTTTGGATTGATTTATGCCGAGTCCTAAATCAACCCCTCATACCAACCCGGTTTTGCCCTAGTTCAGTACTGTACACCCCGAACTGGGTGGTTCTGGTCAGTTTTGAGAACCATGGATGGGAGCATCCTCCAAATATCAAGCATATTTTTTAGCTCAAGAAATCATACAAATTATTATGAAAGCATTCATGCGTATTCATGTTAACTGTTTAGATCACAATACTGAAGAATAAAGCAAAATTTATCAAACAAATGTTTCCTTAGCACATAGATCTGACAAGTATAGATGGAACAATAGTAGTTAAATCCAAAACATTGAAATTACGAACATCCCAACTTACCTGACACCTTGTAATCAGTTTCCCCAGATCTAAGAGAACTTAGAGGCATTTTGGGCGCAGTAATTCTGTAAGACAACAACTTTCATTGAGCTTACTATCATTAATGGTATACAAAATTATCGTATAAGAATTTTAACAAAAGTAGATCAACGGTAAACAGAAACTTCTTATATCGTGTAAGCAGTAATCTAGGAGTTTGCTAAGAAAACCATGAAGAGTGCCATAAGACTTACGTTGACATAGACTTTTTTTTGATTTGAAAGTATAAAGAATTTATGTTGAGATGTATGCTTTATTTCGAATCCTATGCAGAATCCAGTCACTGAAAACATAGACCGGTACCACCACAACATAATAATTCTTAAGCTTGTCAAGGTAACTATGAAAGATATGGAGAATAGTGCAACACCACCCCATGATTTAACTTTACGTACCTCGAATTACAATTTACGTCACTAAACATCATTTCTATGACAATATAATTAAAAAGCTACATTGGTTGCACCAAAGGCTACATTTTCTGTGAGAAAATGTGAAACTGTGTGAAACATTTTTTCTGAAGTTTGTAATGTATTTTGGCCATTTCACAACACCAGTTATTAGAAAATTTTGACTTTTGGCAATTTTCATCATTGCATTGTTTTATTCAACTTTTGCCTAAACTCTTGAACAATTATTCAGTTTATCATCGCATATGAATATTTTAACTTTTTGCTAAACCAATGTGTCCAAAACTTTCTAGGATATCTTATTACTTATAAAAAAATTTGATTTTGGTATACTATAAAATGGTTTTGCTAAACCTTTGCTTAAAATTTTCAACAATAATTTGATTTGTGTTATGTTCTAAAAGTCATTTTTTCAAATGAAAACTTAAATTCTTTGACCATGGTAAAGTTTACTAGCTCAATTGTGGAGCTCACTTCATAAACCTTACAATATTTTCACAGTGATTGGTGAAGGATATAGTTGACCTCTTCAAAGGAGGACTTGGAGTTTTAAAGTCCCTTTTATATCTAGTTATTCTCGGTATAATAGTTTGTCCTTGGAGATATATATAACAGCTATATTTCAAGTTTTGCAATGATCTTTTATTTAAAATTTATGGCTCATGATACACTTTCAAGTTTTGCAATTATAAAAAGGAAGAAATGGACATCAAGGTATGCCTAGTCAAATACATTAAAATGCTTTAATTAATTTAATTAGTAAACATGTACAAAAGAAATAAATTGTGTTACAAGTTAATGAGAAAAATAATGTCAGCATAGGCGTCAAAGTTGCTTGTATTGGGTAGAACGGATTGATTTCGCTCGGTTTCATATTGTACCGATCCATACCACCTGGTTTCAACCACTACTATGGCTAGGTGTGAGAAAATGGTCTCTTGACCCTATGTTGGTAGGGGATGTAATATGCCATACTGAGTGTACCATACCATACTAGTAAGGTATTGATATAGTACCCAGCTACTCAGTACTATATCAAGATTTAGTACACATACACATGCAAGAATATAGAAGAAAACCAGGCATCTAGTATGGATAATAGCTAAATAGATACATCTTTTGTGTTGATAAAAGGTATGATATGATAAAAAAAAGAAAAAACAAAAAATAAAAATAAGTACCCGGTTGTAGGGGTTACTATCATATCAACCTTCTTGAAAACTTCCATGTGGTAGTACATTATCCTTCTCCTGAATCACAAGGCCAAGAAAATAAGCTATAAAGGATTATGCATAAGAAACCATATATAACTAAAACCAAGCATTCATATTTAGTACAGAACATAAACATTTCAAACAAAATGTCTTAAAACCAAATGAAATACTAGGATACTATATGATACAATCAACATCAAGGTCGGCGGAACCATCCCGAACTGGGCGGTTCCGGCCGTACCGATGGCTCACCGGTACAGTTCCAGCAACGGAAACGAAATCCGTTGCTGGAGCCAGAGAAAGAGAAGGAAAGAGAGAGTGAGCAGGGAGCAAGGGAGAAGGAGAAAGAGGGCGGGACGCCGGCAAAGGCCAATGGAGGCCGCGGGAAGCTTCTTTCAAAATAGCGGAGCGGCCAAGGCATCGCTTCCTGCGGCCGAGGCCAGCCTCCGTCGGCCCTCCGCTGGCGTCCGCCACCCTCCATCGGGCTCCCTCCCTCTCTTCCCCTTCTCTCTCTTTTTCTCTCCCACGGTCTGCGTGCCGTCTTCTTCATTGATACAGGCCCGACATGGCTCGTACCGCCGGAGAACCAGTACGGTGCCCGGTACCGGTTCCGCCAACCTTGATCAGCATATATCCATAACCACAAGCAAGAATTAAAGTCCTAGTTTGTGCCAACCATCACAAGTTGCTTCGATGAAGTACTGAGCATTGGGACAATTCCAAGACTCCAGTAGATGAAAGACCTGGTCAACCAATCTGGCCAATACAAACCATGATAGTGACCAAGATGGCTGATACCCATCAACCTAACAGTTGGGATGGGTTGGCATCTTGGCAATATCACTGGGATACTAATTTTTTTCTTGTTTTCTCTTTTCTAATGGTTGTCTAGAGGTTTTTAAGGCTTATTAGTCTCATACATTAGGCTTAGGGGATGTTTTTGAGGTAATCGGTGGGTTTATGGTATCGGTATCAAATATTGTTGATTTTTGGCAGAAAATAACAAAAACAAAAAAAAATGAGGTGGAGACAAGGAGAGGAGATTATGGACTTGGAATTTGAGGAGGGTAGGTTTGAGCATAGAAGCCGGATCTGTCTACTCTTTATCCTTCTTCCTACATGTGAAACAAATGGCCAAAAGAAATATGGTGCCAGTGCCGATTGTTAGCATCCCACATATGCCATGAAAATTCGAAATAATTTTCAGATTGCAGCGGAAAAACTATGCGGGATCCGTTCATCGCATGAACATATTTTAAAACCATTCGTTTATAGATAGATTAGAATTAAATTATTTTAAACTATTTTAAAATCATTAAGAAGATCAGATCTTCACCTTGTGCGGGTAGATGGTCTCCGCAAATCTGATTCACGTGGATTTGTAGAAGGTTCGATGGAAGCCGCACACGCGTCCGACCTCTACGGGTATCCACACGAGGTAATGATTCGATCGAAGCCTACGTATCTCCCCGGGGTGCTAGCTCCCTTGCAGAGATGGCTATAGATGGCTGAAGTCCTCTCCTTTGAATCAACCTTTGATTGGCTTGAGAGGAGGAAGAAGAAGGAAGTGCCAAGGAAGAAGAAATAAAGGCTCTCTGTAGCCTTTTTCTTTTCCTTGCGCTAGAACCAAAAGAAGAAAGGGAAGGAGATCACATCACCCTTGATTTCTTCCCTTGTTGCTTGCGGATGGAAGGAGGAATGGGAGAGGAGTTTTCTGCCATGAAAGCCAAGGAAAAACCATCAAAATGCTGGCCGAAATCCCCTTCCCTTTTAATTAGTTAAGAGATAAGGATGAGTTCCTATTTTTTAGGAACTCATCTTTATCTCTTCTTTTTGGCTAACAAGGAGGGGCGTGCGCCCCTCCTCTTTCTCCCACGCACACCCCAAGGGGAGGGGCGTGGGCCCCTCCCTCAAGTTCATTTAAATCTGCTATTTAAATAAATTAAAGGGGGTTTTAATTTGGGTCCATTGCATGAGTCCAATCCTAGTCAAAATAGGATTTTTATGAACCCATTTCAATTTCCTCCAATTCCTAATCCAATTAGAATTTAATTGAGCCATGACTCTATTGAATTCTTCAATCCTAATCCAATTAGGAGTCATGAAATTAATTAGATTAAATTTAAAATTAATTAGGACTTAAGAAAATCCTAATCTAATCAGAACTTGTTCAATTTTCAGCCCTAAGACAATTTGGACTTTAGAAATCCTATTCCAAATAGGATTCTAATTTAATTTGAAATCCTAATCCAATTAGGACTCCATGATTCCCACTCCAAGTAGGACTCATGATCAAGTCCAATTAATTAAATCTAATTAATTAAATTAAATTGCAATCCGATTGCAATTATTCCTTCTTCTAGCCACTAACTCTTAGCGGGTTTTTATTTATCAATCTAATTAATTATTTGTGATTCCTAATCACATTCAACCATCGGATCGGTCATTACCTCTAATGTGTGTGACCCCATAGGTTCCATTCTGACTGGTAGTGAGATATATTGTGATCTCTATCACAATATCATTGAAAACTTCTTTCAATGGGTTGAAACAATTTCAACTCAACTCATCAGGGTTTATCGACCATCAAGATGATCCCTGTGAGTCTCACCATCCACCAGTGACACCTAGCAGTATGTAGTGGCCACCCAGCAGAATAGAATGATGAACCTCTAGGTGCAGTTATCGTATGATACAGTCCTTCTATCGTGGATCCCTACAGACCGGAGGTCATGGATAACTCGTCAAACCCCGTCGTCTGTCATATGTCTAGATTTATTTGACTTGAGTTCGATAGTGAAAAACTCTTTCTCCACTTTATATTTCTGCCCTGGCCAAGGTCTTAGAACTCAGTCTAACAAATCACATAGGATCACTCCTCTTCTATCAAGGTCGATAGATTCCATGTAAGTGCATACCCTACTCCTACAGTGAACTTACTGCAGCCAATCTACACTACAAGGACCCATATGGCTAGAGACCATGTATACGTGTAGTCAAACTACAATAACCTCACTGTGAGTAGCCGAAGCACCGCAGGTCAAAGGACCAGTCATACTACTGCAACATCAAGCAAGTCACTGACGAGTGGATAGACATCCAAGTGACTTCTTGTCTTGGTCACGCTCAGTACCCTTGTTCTCTAACAAGCACCTGCACTATCACTTCAGTGTCCCTACACTGTGGACTCGAGTCTCGTCCATCCAGAAGAAAAGTGATCTGTACACTGATCGGATCGATCACCGTCCTCGTGATGATCCATTGATCAGGAGCATTTAGAAATTAATCACCAATGATACATGGCTCAAATTCTCAACTCTTGAGAATATGTATCATCATCTTATTAATTCCTTGGACGATTCATAGACACATAAACAATATGAATGAAAAAGATGCCCATTTATTATTCAATAATAATAAAGTCAAGTACAAATTTATGTCCTAGAATTAATAATGTGTCCGCCAGATTGGCTTCTAGGGCATACATCTAACAATCTCCCACTTGCACTAAAGCCAATCAGACATATATCTAAGTCCCATCTTCTCAAGGTGGGCTTCTGTCTTCTGCTGATTTAACTGCTTAGTGAGCGGGTCTGCCACGTTGTCCGCGGAGTCTACTCTCTGCACCTCGACATATTTCTTCTCGAGGTATTCGCGTATGAGGTGAAAGCGCCGCTCTATGTGCTTGGACTTCTGATGAGACCTTGGCTCCTTAGCAAGGGCTATGGCGCCATTATTATCGCAGTAGAATGTGATGGCATCCGATGGCATTACATCTAGCTCTGCAATGAATTTGTTGAACCAGAAGGCTTCCTTTGCAGCTTCAGAGGCGGCGATATACTCAGCTTCCATGGTAGAATCAGCAATGATCGGTTGTTTGAAACTCTTCCAATTTACCGTACCACCATTGCACAAGAACACATATCCAGATGTAGACTTTCTATCATCAATATCAGTCATAAAATCTGAATCTGTGTATCCTTCTACCTTTAACTCTGATGGTCCTCCAAAAACCAAGAACAAATCTTTAGTTCTTCTCAAGTACTTAAGAATGTTCTTCACAGCTGTCTAGTGCTCTTCACCTGGATTCGACTGATATCTGCTAGTGACACTCACAGCAAGGGCTATATCAGGTCGTGTACACAGCATGGCATACATGAGGCTTTCTATTGCAGAAGCATAAGGAATCCTGCTCATGCGTTGAATCTCTTCAGATGTATTGGGGCACATCTTTTTGGAGAGATGAATCCCATGTCTTAGGGGTAATAGACCCCTCTTGGAGTTTTCCATACTGAACCTCTTCAGTACCTCCTCTATGTACATCTTCTGTGATAGGCCAAGCAACCTCTTAGATCTATCTCTATAGATCTTAATCCCCAAAATGTAGGATGCTTCCCCAAGATCTTTCATGGAGAACTCTTTTGATAACCAGACCTTGACCGAGGTTAGCATAGAAATATCATTTCCTATCAGGAGGATGTCATCCACGTACAGTACGAGGAACACGACAGCACTCCCACTAACCTTCTTGTAAACACACGGTTCCTCTTCGTTCTTGATGAACTCAAACGATTTGATCGCATCATTAAAACGAGTGTTCCAACTCCGAGATGCTTGCTTTAGTCCATAGATGGACCTTTGCAGCTTGCAGACCTTGTGATCTCCATCACTGGAAGTGAAACCCAAAGGCTGCTCCATATAGATATCTTCATCAAGATATCCATTCAGGAAAGCAGTTTTCACATCCATCTGCCATATTTCATAATCATGAAATGCTGCAATGGCAAGCAATGTTCGAATGGATTTCAGCATGGCTACAGGTGAAAAGGTCTCCTGATAGTCAATGCCTTCGCGCTGACTATACCCTTTCGCCACTAGCCTTGCCTTATAGGTCTCTACCTTTCCATCCGAACCTATCTTCCTTTTATAGATCCATTTGCATCCAATAGGTACTATACCTTCTGGTGGATCTACTAAGGTCCAGACTTGGTTAGAATACATGGAGTCTATCTCTGACTTCATGGCTTCCAGCTATTTCTCGAAATCGATATCAGATATCGCCTCGTCGTAGGTATTGGGATCCTGTACATGTTCCCTATCTCCCATGAGGAACATTTCCTCGGTGTCCTCTACTAGTATACCTAAGTATCTATCGGGAGGATGGGAGACCCTACTAGATCTACGAGGTGGAGGAGGTACTACGTGTACTGGCTCTGTATGAATAGGTTCTATAGGATCCATAACTCGTTGCTTTTCAGAGACTCTCTCTTCAAGCTCAATTTTCCTCCCACTGCCTCTATCAAGGATAAACTGTTTTTTCCAGGAAGACGGCATGTCGGCTCACAAACACATTGTGATCCTCTGAGATGTAAAAATTGTATCCTAATGACTCTTTAGGATATCCAATGAAACGAGCACTTATGGTCCTAGGCTCTAACTTGTCTGCCTGTAGTCGCTTGACGTGGGCCGGACATCCCCAAATCTTGAGATGACCAAGACTCGGCTTCTTACCATGCCATATCTCATACGGTGTGGTAGGAACGGATTTAGAGAGAACTCTATTCAATAAATAAATTGCGGATAATAAGGCATCTCCCCAAAGAAACATAGGTAGATCAGTGAAGCTCATCATGGATCGGACCATATCCAATAGAGTCCGATTCCTCCTTTCTGACACCCCGTTGAATTGAGGTGTACCCGGAGGTGTCCATTGTGAGACTATGCCATTTTTCTTGAGATAATCCCGGAATTCCCTACTAAGGTATTCTCCTCCTCGATCTGATCGAAGAACCTTAAGGATTTTTCCAGTCTGTTTTTCTACTTCATTTCTGAACTCTTTGAACTTTTCAAAAGACTCAGATTTGTATCTCATAAGATATACATACCCATATCGTGAATAGTCATCGGTAAAGGTAATGAAGTATGAATAACGACCCCTGGCTAACACATCGAATGGGCCACACACATCAGTGTGTACCAGGGTAAGTATTTCAGTGGTCCTCTCCCCATGTCCTACAAAGGGTAACCTAGCCATTTTTCCTTGAAGACAGGACTCACAAACTGGATATGACTCGGAAGTCAATGGGCCAAGAAGCCCATCTTTCTCCATTTTGTTCATTCTGTCCTCTCCAATATGGCCAAGCCTGAGGTGCCACAAATACTTCTGGTTTATCTCATCTCTGGATCTTTTAGATCCTATGGCACTCACTACTTGCTCAGACACATTCACAGACACATCAGTATGCAAGTGATAGAGACTGTCAATCATGAAACCACGTGCAACTAATTTATTTCTGAAATAAATAGAACAGCAATCTTTGTCAAAAGTCAAAACATGACCATCCTGTGCTAAACACGAAACAGAAATCAAATTCCTGCTAGCAGCAGGGACATAATAACAGTCTCTAAGCAATAAACTAAATCCAGACGGTAATCGCAGAGGATAGGTGCCCACAGCTACAGCAGCAACTTTTGCCCCGTTGCCAACCCGAAGGGTCACTGCACCTTCCGCCAGCCTCCTACTTTTCTTTAGACCCTGCGTAGTAGTGCACAGATGAGCACTAGAACCAGAATCTATAACCCAACTAGAAGTAGAAGAAACCGTAAGGTTAGTTTCAATTACGAGCAAGTCTAACATACCTTCAGAAGGTGTGTCTTTTTGGTTCTTCAGGCTCTCGAGGTATGAAGGGCAGTTCCTTTTCCAGTGGCCGTTGACGTTGCAGTGGAAACATTTTTCTTTGTCATCAGCCCTTTTCTTATGAACTTCCTTCTTAGGCTTTTTGTCTTTCTTGTGCTTCTTTGCAGACTTCTTTTTCTTCCAAGTAGACTTTCTCTTGGAACCAGAGGTCAGCTCAGCAGCCAGAACAGAGCCCCTTGAACCTTTCAAGGCCCCTTCAGCAGTTACCAACATGTTCAACAACTCGGTCTTCGTGCATTCAATTTTATTCATATGGTAGTTTACTATAAACTGACCAAATGAATCAGAAAGGGATTGCAGGATCAGATCTATTTGCAGTTCCTTATGCATGGACATACCGAGCTTCTCAAGCTCCTCGAGGTCCTTGATCATAGTCAAACAGTGATCGTGGACAGACTGCCCCTCGCGCATCTTTGCCTTTAAGAGCCTCTTGGACACTTCAAAGCGTGCAGTGCGGCTCTGCTCACCATACAACTCTTGCAGATGAGCCAGTATTTTCCTAGCAGTCTTTATGTTTTCATGCTGGCATTGAAGTTCGTTAGTCATGGATGCCATGATGTAGCACTTGACCCTAATGTCGTCATCAGTCCACTTCTGATGCGTCTCACGCTGATCATCACTAGGACGTGCTGGTAGCCTAGGGATATCATTCTCGAGCACATACCCTATTTTCTCACAATTCAGAACAATTTTCAGGTTCCTAAGCCAGTCTTTATAGTTGGTTCCGGTCAGTCTGTTGGTCTCAAGGATTCGGGTCAAAGGGTTTGAAGCTGACATTGTGATCTGTAGAGAGTAAAGATTCTAGTTAGACTTTGTACTTGAACTTAATTTGTTCTAGGGACTTTTAAAACAAATATGCTCCCACTATTTTCTCGAATCCCTCATACTCCCCTGATGGAGAAACGAAAACCCTACGCGACTAGGATTTCTAGTGGGTACTGCGGTTTCACCGATTTACATGCCGCCTCACCTAACAGTTATTGGTGACATATAAATGGATGAGTGTACAACTCTTGTACAATGCTTCTCAAGCATATTGCAGTGGTACTTGGTCTCTAAGTGATGAAGACCTCACCTAACAGTTATTGGTCCCATTACTTAGTTAAGTCAGACCCACCGTATAACCGCGAAAATAAAGTCGTCATTGGGTCCTCACCTAACAGTTATTGGTGCCCAACCCCACCTTTACCCCACAACATCTCATGTCTAATAGAGAGGTCCAGTCCCCCGATGCAACTTGCCCACTGTGTCCAGCCGAGACAAATCAACGCCGGAAAGACCTTAGCAACTCTACTACGGTGGAAGACCTATGGACTTAATATTGCATAATCAAGTCTTAGTGTTTGCAACTTGAGTTCTTCATAAGAGGTAATCGAACAATTGGCCAGGTAAGCAGGTGGGAGGCTCCCCTTACTCAGAGAGTAAGGTCCTAATTAAGTAACCACCTTATAGGCTTGCCTAGACACCAATTAGATCAATTAATCTAATATGACTAACTCATATTGGTTCACCCTCGACTGATTAGGGAGGTTTCGATTTAGGTCTCACTCGATCGCGTATTCACATCTCATGCAAATATAAGTCTACCCGCATAGACATAAGCATTAAACATCCAGGCATTTATCAAAAATAAAATTAAATGGTGATGATCATGGATCCAAGATGGGGTCATTTTACAAGCACATGCACGTCAATTGGTTTGATCGTCTTCAACTCTTGACTCGATCTTGATCCTCTAGGTCCAATTGTGATCAACTCCTTGATCTATCTTCAATCAACCCTTGATCTTGATCCGCGCATGTTGAGCTTGTTGATGTACATATCGATCAACCATCGACGTGCAACACACATCATAGTTTACATCCCAGATTGCTTTAAAAATTAAATAAAAATAAAAATAAAATTACAACCCTTTTCATTGAGACACGCAGGTCTCTAATACATGAATTTAAGATTCACGCAGGCATCTGAAAATTAAAATTACATGCATCACAGAACATCACAGAACATCGCAGAACATTTCAGCACATTTAAAGGGTCCATCCATGATCATCACCATACACATCACATGCATAAAAAATTATTTTCAGATCTGTAATTTAACTGATTATATCATCTCATGACTTGCTGATCATGCATGATTTGATTCTAAACATTTGTAATCACATTATTAATGCATTAGAATCATTAATCTAAGCATCCATTAATTAGTATGCAGAAAAAACAGCAAGCTGAAAATTCTGCATACTTAATTTTCAGCAAGCATAATCCCTTAAATTTCAGATCTAAAATGCCTTGAAAAATTTAATTCTAATCTTAATCTACATAACCATGGCTCTGATACCACTGTTAGCATCCCACATATGCCATGAAAATTCGAAATAATTTTCAGATTGCAGCGGAAAAACTATGCGGGATCCGTTCATCGCATGAACATATTTTAAAACCATTCGTTTATAGATAGATTAGAATTAAATTATTTTAAACTATTTTAAAATCATTAAGAAGATCAGATCTTCACCTTGTGCGGGTAGATGGTCTCCGCAAATCTGATTCACGTGGATTTGTAGAAGGTTCGATGGAAGCCGCACACGCGTCCGGCCTCTACGGGTATCCATACGAGGTAATGATTCGATCGAAGCCTACGTATCTCCCCGGGGTGCTAGCTCCCTTGCAGAGATGGCTATAGATGGCTGAAGTCCTCTCCTTTGAATCAACCTTTGATTGGCTTGAGAGGAGAAAGAAGAAGGAAGTGCCAAGGAAGAAGAAATAAAGGCTCTCTGTAGCCTTTTTCTTTTCCTTGCGCTAGAACCAAAAGAAGAAAGGGAAGGAGATCACATCACCCTTGATTTCTTCCCTTGTTGCTTGCGGATGGAAGGAGGAATGGGAGAGGAGTTTTCTGCCATGAAAGCCAAGGAAAAACCATCAAAATGCTGGCCGAAATCCCCTTCCCTTTTAATTAGTTAAGAGATAAGGATGAGTTCCTATTTTTTAGGAACTCATCTTTATCTCTTCTTTTTGGCTAACAAGGAGGGGCGTGCGCCCCTCCTCTTTCTCCCACGCACACCCCAAGGGGAGGGGCGTGGGCCCCTCCCTCAAGTTCATTTAAATCTGCTATTTAAATAAATTAAAGGGGATTTTAATTTGGGTCCATTGCATGAGTCCAATCCTAGTCAAAATAGGATTTTTATGAACCCATTTCAATTTCCTCCAATTCCTAATCCAATTAGAATTTAATTGAGCCATGACTCTATTGAACTCTTCAATCCTAATCCAATTAGGAGTCATGAAATTAATTAGATTAAATTTAAAATTAATTAGGACTTAAGAAAATCCTAATCTAATCAGAACTTGTTCAATTTTCAGCCCTAAGACAATTTGGACTTTAGAAATCCTATTCCAAATAGGATTCTAATTTAATTTGAAATCCTAATCCAATTAGGACTCCATGATTCCCACTCCAAGTAGGACTCATGATCAAGTCCAATTAATTAAATCTAATTAATTAAATTAAATTGCAATCCGATTGCAATTATTCCTTCTTCTAGCCACTAACTCTTAGCGGGTTTTCATTTATCAATCTAATTAATTATTTGTGATTCCTAATCACATTCAACCATCGGATCGGTCATTACCTCTAATGTGTGTGACCCCATAGGTTCCATTCTGACTGGTAGTGAGATATATTGTGATCTCTATCACAATATCATTGAAAACTTCTTTCAATGGGTTGAAACAATTTCAACTCAACTCATCAGGGTTTATCGACCATCAAGATGATCCCTGTGAGTCTCACCATCCACCAGTGACACCTAGCAGTATGTAGTGGCCACCCAGCAGAATAGAATGATGAACCTCTAGGTGCAGTTATCGTATGATACAGTCCTTCTATCGTGGATCCCTACAGACCGGAGGTCATGGATAACTCGTCAAACCCCGTCGTCTGTCATATGTCTAGATTTATTTGACTTGAGTTCGATAGTGAAAAACTCTTTCTCCACTTTATATTTCTGCCCTGGCCAAGGTCTTAGAACTCAGTCTAACAAATCACATAGGATCACTCCTCTTCTATCAAGGTCGATAGATTCCATGTAAGTGCATACCCTACTCCTACAGTGAACTTACTGCAGCCAATCTACACTACAAGGACCCATATGGCTAGAGACCATGTATACGTGTAGTCAAACTACAATAACCTCACTGTGAGTAGCCGAAGCACCGCAGGTCAAAGGACCAGTCATACTACTGCAACATCAAGCAAGTCACTGACGAGTGGATAGACATCCAAGTGACTTCTTGTCTTGGTCACGCTCAGTACCCTTGTTCTCTAACAAGCACCTGCACTATCACTTCAGTGTCCCTACACTGTGGACTCGAGTCTCGTCCATCCAGAAGAAAAGTGATCTGTACACTGATCGGATCGATCACCGTCCTCGTGATGATCCATTGATCAGGAGCATTTAGAAATTAATCACCAATGATACATGGCTCAAATTCTCAACTCTTGAGAATATGTATCATCATCTTATTAATTCCTTGGACGATTCATAGACACATAAACAATATGAATGAAAAAGATGCCCATTTATTATTCAATAATAATAAAGTCAAGTACAAATTTATGTCCTAGAATTAATAATGTGTCCGCCAATGGAGGCCGCGGGAAGCTTCTTTCAAAATAGCGGAGCGGCCACGGCATCGCTTCCTGCGGCCGAGGCCAGCCTCCGTCGGCCCTCCGCTGGCGTCCGCCACCCTCCATCGGGCTCCCTCCCTCTCTTCCCCTTCTCTCTCTTTTTCTCTCCCACGGTCTGCGTGCCGTCTTCTTCATTGATACAGGCCCGACATGGCTCGTACCGCCGGAGAACCAGTACGGTGCCCGGTACCGGTTCCGCCAACCTTGATCAGCATATATCCATAACCACAAGCAAGAATTAAAGTCCTAGTTTGTGCCAACCATCACAAGTTGCTTCGATGAAGTACTGAGCATTGGGACAATTCCAAGACTCCAGTAGATGAAAGACCTGGTCAACCAATCTGGCCAATACAAACCATGATAGTGACCAAGATGGCTGATACCCATCAACCTAACAGTTGGGATGGGTTGGCATCTTGGCAATATCACTGGGATACTAATTTTTTTCTTGTTTTCTCTTTTCTAATGGTTGTCTAGAGGTTTTTAAGGCTTATTAGTCTCATACATTAGGCTTAGGGGATGTTTTTGAGGTAATCGGTGGGTTTATGGTATCGGTATCAAATATTGTTGATTTTTGGCAGAAAATAACAAAAACAAAAAAAAATGAGGTGGAGACAAGGAGAGGAGATTATGGACTTGGAATTTGAGGAGGGTAGGTTTGAGCATAGAAGCCGGATCTGTCTACTCTTTATCCTTCTTCCTACATGTGAAACAAATGGCCAAAAGAAATATGGTGCCAGTGCCGATGCCATAGCCCATTTATTACCTCAAAAACATCCACTAATCCAAACTTATCACATTAAAAAAACCCTTAAAAAGCCTTCAAACAATTGTTTAAAACAACAAACAACGAAAAAAGGCCAAAGAAAATATGACATCCTTTCCTATCCTAAGTGTCGAGATGGTACCATCCTAATACGATCCCAACCCAGTCTTTGACAAATATTGAGTGTAGGAGTAGGATTTAAAACCTTCACTACAAGTGTTGACTTGGGTTAGTTATCTACTACCCAACTGCCACATATGATATGAAGATAGTTTCTAAATCCATGAGTTGGAACAAAAAAACCACTCATATATAAATTTCATTATGATAGGATACCTTAAGTAACAAATAGACTAAGTTTTCAAAATCGTCATTTGATCTGATACATTACTTTGACATAGATTAAGACAGAAATATTAGGCATATCATGTAAAACTAACAATTTCTAAAACAACAAGGGAATTGTTAAGTACCTAAACAAATAGTACGTCATAAAAGCAAGAAATGTCAAAATAAAATATATGAACATTTTTCATAGAATTATCAAAACTAAGTAGCATGGTCTGCTATGCCAGTACCAGGCCCCGGACCAGTTGCTCGGCGGCACTGGTCGGTACGGGTCTGCGCCGTGTCGGGCCTGTACCGACACAATATAGAAAGCGGGGGAGAGGGCAAACGGGAGAGAGAAAAGAGAGAGAAGGGGGAGAGAGGAGGGTCGGCGGAGGCCACGACCCAGGTAGGAGGCAGAGGAAGGCTCTGTGGCCAGAAAACAGGCCGGGTCGCCTGTTTCGTTCGAAACAGAAGTCCGACCCCTTTTTTTTGTGATTTTTAAGTGAAGTCGGCAATCGTGAAAAAAGAGGTCGGACCCTTGTTTTGATCGAAACAAGGGACTCAGCCTATTTTCCAGTCGTTAAGCCTGGAGAAGCGTCCTCCATGCGGCTTGCTGGCCTCTGCCGGCCGGTTGGCACCTCCCTCTCTTTTCCTCCTCCGCTCGCTCTCTTTTCCTCTCTTTCCTTCTCCTTCTCCCCCTCTGGAAACAAGTTTTGTTTTTGTTGCCGGAACCGTCTCGGTTCGCTGCCGGGACGGCTCAGTACGGCCGGAACCGCTCGGTTCACTGCCGGTTCCACTGACCTTGCTAAGTAATACCATTTGGAACATAGAACATAAGTAGGCTTTCATTAAATAACACAAAATTGAATTTAGATATCAATTACAGGGTGATATCTTGCTAATTTTGAGCTCTCTCTCCAAATTAGAACTATTATATCAATAAAATAATTTCAAGATGCATAGCCTGCATGTATATGCCCTTTGTGACAACAAATGTAGCCTTTGGTGGAAAGAGGTATAGAGAAATGATATAAAAACTACAAAAATGATTCCCATCATAGGTTCATACATATTTATTTTTCACTCACCTAAGGCGTTGGGCAGCAACATACTCTGCTGCAGAGAATGACCGAAACAGCGCCAAATTAACTCGGGTATCAAGCGTTAATTCTGAACATCTCCTAAAGATAAAGAAAAACAAGGTTCTTAGTACAGATTAAGTATTATATGAGCACAAAAGTTGTAATGAGATACAGTTATTGATGCAAATAAATTTCAATATGGTTCAGAAAATATACAATAGATAAGGATATATACCCCTCCACAGAATTAGGGCTTAAGGAACACATTGTTTCAGAGCCAATCGAAACTATGTGGGCAGTGCGCATTTCCTCTAGTTCTGGCAAAACTATCTCTATTGTCTTGAAACGACAAAATAAATAAACAAGCAAATCAGCTCCTCATAGATAGAAGATGTGCTAAAATTTATAAAATTCTATAGACAGTTTCATTTTGGTGTACATGTCCATCTTCTTGACCTTTTAAGTAAAACAATAACTAAATTTTCTCGAAAAGTAAAATTACGAAGCAAAGACACTAATTTTTCTTGAAAAGTAAAACTAACAAGCAAAATATATCAAGTATTAAGCTTACTTGGCATCCAAATGTATCTGAAAGTAGATTAAGGACATCCTCGCACTTAGTGGAGATATCATTGCAGGAAACATCATTAAACCACTGCAGATGGAAAATTGTCAGTCCAAACTTACATATCACATGGTCATTGACATCTTGAATTTTAAAGCTCATAGTTCATACCTCCGTATATTTTCCCAGTCTAAATGACTGCAAGATGGTTAAACTATCAGATGATGATAAATTTGGCAAGCAAAGTGGGGGCTGCAATGAAATTATGAAAGGGTCATAGGAATCCAAAAGACAGATTCTGATATCTGCACAACAAGTTTAATCTATGCCTTAAGGTGCATTATAAATATATAAAAAAAAGAATCATAAAGAGTATAACTCTCGGGGTAAAAAAGTCAAGATGCAAAAGCTCAAACCAGGATAGGACATTTCATATATTACACAGAAGCAGCAATGTCAAACTGAATGATCAGAATTATTTGTAGAAATGTTTGATACTTTGATTTGACTAACAATAAGATGTGTCAAATTGGAAGGGAAGAGTACTAACAAATTCTAAATCAAGGATAATATCGAGTTCAAAAACCCAAGGGTGAATTTCTGACTGGAAACAAAGCATAACATTCCCGGAAACTATCAATTCATTAATATGACCAAAGATAAATTTTTCATCATATGTTGACTCTAGACTGGATTATCCAACATCAAAAGCTTGCTTATGCCGAATAATATCTAGAAAGGATTATCGAACACCAATAGTTGTAAAAGTGGTTTCACCTAGTTTTAGGAATACTAAATGAGCTTGCATATACTTGTGGTCAAGGTTCCCTGTACCACCCCAAACCATCCAGTTCGGAGCATACCAAACCATATAGAGGGCAAATACGCACGATTCTGAAAGAAACCCTATCATGCTAGTAGTGATAGCATGCTGAAATTTAAAATTTTTCAAATCTATGGCTGTACCTGTTCGGGTTGCCTACGTACCCCTTCATAAGGGGGATCAAGCCACACGTAGTTCTTCTAATTTTGAAATTCGCAGCGGAAAACCAAATTAAACATTTTAATTCTAGCATGCATAAGAAATCAAATTTCAAAGTATCACTACAAATATACATGATCAATATGCCAGGATCGTTTAAACGTTTATGCTAAAATCATTGCATGATTAATTTCAGATCTGAAATGAGATTATAAATTAAGTTCTAAACTTAATTAATCTAATCATCCAACTGATCTTCGAATGCCCATCGAATAGGGTCTGAAGAGTAATCTGTGAAGAGCCCCAAAAGAGGTTTAACCCTCAAGGATTGGAACCTATAAGAGATATCATTGAATTTAGTTTCATACCTTTATGAAATCAGAAAGTATTAGATCTGATGCTAGAGCTTCGTAGCCACACACTTGTCTGGCCTCTACGAGTGATCCACGTGAAGCTCCTGGAATGATCCAATCCCACGGAAGTGCTAGCTTGCACAGGATCTTCCTTTGCTGAATTTTGATCTTTCCAATGCTATCAACTTTTGATTCGCCTTCTTGGAAGAACTTGGAGGAATAGCTAGTAAGGATTGAAGAGGACTTAGATCTGATCTAAAGGCTCTTTAAAAGACCCCTACCAGCTATTTCGAAATGGACTTAGAACACAAGTAGGGAGGCTGAATTCCTTTTTCTTTTTCTTTCTTTTCTCTTGGTTTTTCTTCTCTTTTTTTCATGGTTTTTGGCGACACAAGGAACTCTTCCTTTTATAGCCACGCCATCTGATTATTTGAATTCGAATTTCAAATGGAAATCTGGTATCTTGTTGGCACATTTAGGGGATGGTTGCAACAAGATAGATCTTATCTTGTTTGAATTCAAAATTCAAACAACATATGGTTCATGCGGATAAGATAGGATCATAATGTGTGGTGATGATCTTCCATCATCATCTACCCATTCTCCCACATGTTCCACGATCCAAATCCCACGAGATTTCATTGAAAAACCACTTTTGGATCGAATCCCGAAAGTTCAGAACATCCGCGAACTCCAGATTTTTCGGAAGGAGTCGACCTTCCCGATCTTCGAGTCGACTCCTTCCCCTTTGAGTCGACTCCAAAGCTTCGCAGGTCGACTCCGGCTAAGACGACAGAGAACAATTTCTCTGATACGCCCAGCGAGTCGACCCCTTCATAGCTCAAGTCGACCCCAACTTGCTCGAGTCGACTCCACTTCGGAAAACAGAAGACGTTTTCTGTAGATTCTGAGAGAGTCGACCCCACCCAAACTGGAGTCAACCCCAGCCCATCTCGAGTCGACTCCAAGAAAACTCGAGTCGACTCCAATCAGGTCAAAAACTCTGAGTGAACTCAAAATTGAATCTAATTCAATTTGGCTAATCCTTAGTCCAAATATTCAATCAAAGTGAGTTTATTAGTAATCTAATTACTAATTAATCCTCCAATAATTACCTTAATTATTTTATAGGATAATTTGCCGATCGAATTGACCAAATTATCCCAGAATGATTCTCAATTATCCATCAGCTATCTTGATCAATCAGAAAATTTTTATGCGTGTGACCTCATAGGTTCGAACCTAAACCGGTAGTATAGGAACGACTGCCTGCACTAATCGATGTGACCATCTAGCAATGGTACCCGACGTCCGGATAGGCCGAATATATGCGAAGCAAATATTCTGGAATCCTGAACTATGGTTACTGTATAATTCATCCCTTTGACTCCCAATGCTAGGATGACATTAGAGTTCTGTCAACTCTCTAATCAGTACATCCACTATGTGATCAACTTTAAAAATCCTGTGACTTATCACAAGGATTATCCTGATCAAGGTTTTGCTAAATTGAACACAAATCATTATATCCTGTTTTCAGGAGGGGTCAATTCCATCTTGACTCACGCACCGACTTCGCAAGTACTTGACTGCACCCAGTGACCTTCCGTCCCAGAATTAGAAATTCTGCTAGTCCGGTACCAAAGTACAGTGAGTTGCTTGTTAATCACTGTGGTAATCTCAGGTCTGAGGGATACTTATACGGTTATACCCATATCCACTCAGAACAACTTTTGATAGTAAAACGTTCCGAAATTGATCACGTTCAGTAAAATGTACTCCTACACTTTACTTGTGTGAAATATCAGTGTCTCCACACTCCTTGATTACGAGGACAACCAACGTATATGTCACACAACGACCTAATCTTGATAATGCTGTCGTCCTAATAACAGTATATCATTTAGTCGCAAACAGGTTTAAGAACTTGAAGATAAATCCTCCTTCATCATAAAATAAGTCCTAAGGACTTCATCATATAAGAGTTCATTTGAAGATGAAATGATGAATAATGCCAAATAACACTTTATTAATTTTGTCAATTCATTTACAAAATTCAATCATCAACATGCTGTTGATTGACATTTAGGATATAATTCCTAACAACTCCTACTTAGCCTAAAGCCAATCGGCACAGTATCTAATACCCATCTTCGACTTGTATTCGTTGAATTCTTTGATGCCGAGGACTTTGGTAAATGGGTCAGCCAGATTTTCTTCTGTATCAATCTTCTGCAGATCAATGTCACCTCGTTCTATAATCTCCCGAACCAGATGATAGCGTCGCAGAATATGCTTGGTCCGGTGATGTGCTTTAGGTTCTTTTGCCTGAGCTATGGCTCCAGTGTTATCACAAAATATAGGAACTGGACCATCAATGGAGGGTGCCACTCCAAGCTCGGTGATGAACTTGTGCAACCATACGGCTTCCTTGGCTGCATCAGATGCTGCGATGTATTCTGCTTCGCATGTAGAATCCGCCACTGTGTGCTGCTTGGAACTCTTCCAGCATATGGCACCACCCTTAAGAGTAAAGATATAACCCGACACGCTCTTGCTATCATCTCTATCTGACTGGAAACTGGAATCAGTATATCCTTCAAGTTTCAAGTCAGAATCACCATAGACAAGCCACTGGTCCTTAGTATTTCTGAAATACTTAAGGATGGTTTTCACAATCTTTCAATGGCTGCTACCTGGATCAGACTGGTATCTACTCACTACTCCTAGAGAGTATGCCACGTCTGGTCTAGTACACGTCATGGCGTACATTATAGATCCCACCGCTGAAGCATATGGAATTCTATCCATACTCTCTCTTTCTTGAGGAGTTGTCGGACAATCCTTCTTAGAGAGGTTAATTCCATGGCCCATCAGAAGATAGCCTTTCTTTGAATTAATCATGCTGAACCTCTTCAACATAGTATCAATGTACGTAGATTCGGATAATCCAAGCAATCTTTTAGATCTATCTCTATAGATCTTCATCCCCAGGATGTAAGATGCTTCACCCAAATCTTTCATGGCAAATTGAGATGATAGCCAAACCTTTATTCCTTGTAATGCAGGAATGTCATTCCCGATTTGAAGAATGTCATCCACATACAAAAAACAAGAAATATAATAACTGAACCATTTGCCCATTTATAAATGCAAGGTTCCTCTTCATTCTTAATGAAGCCATATGATTTGATCACCTTATCAAATCGTATGTTCCAACTCTATGAAACTTGCTTTAATCCATAAATGAATTTTTGAAGTTTGCACACCTTAGACTCATCTGCAGATATAAAATCTTCAGGTTGTATCATATAAATGGAAAAATAGGTCATGCCAAAATTTTTGATTTTGACATAATTTCATAATATTGTGTAGATCTATGGATAATCATAAAATTTCATCAACTCTAAAATTTTTAAATAAAAAAATAATTTTGGATTAAAAATAAAAAATAAAATAATTGTTAAAAAAATTCTATAAAATCAGTAGATGTTGCTCTCCATGAAAATTTGGTGTCAATTCATTTAAATTTGGGTATGATCATGTGTATCATGATATCGGTCTAAATTTGAATAAATTTGAAAAATAAGTAGTGTTTTGTGCATGCCCACAAGCTGAGAAAATACAGATAGCATCCTTGATTGGGTGCTACATAGATCTAAGGTCAATCTAATTTTCTAAATATTTTATATCTAAAATTAATTTTTAAATTAAAATAAGAAAATATCTAAATAATAAAAAATAAAAAATTGGTATTATGTATGGATAATTCAAAAATATTTTCTGAAGTAGATAACTGATTTCTTTGCATTACAATGAAAATTCACTATTTTTTAAAAAATTAATTAAATAATGATACTTTGAGATAAAAATATATGTAGTGTCCCTACTAGGGTTCTACATTATTCTGAACTAAAATATTTTTTCTAGATTTTTCTTTCTTCGGGCATTGTTGACAATATTCTCCTGTCCCACGAACTCATGAGAGAAAGTTCAACCAGGATTCCAAGTAGGGTATCAAACTGCTTGCTTCAGAATAATTTTTAAATTAAACTTCGAGATCCAGATTCTGATGGTAGTGATCGACAGGTTTGTTTGCCTTCCTTGGAGGCCGACCTCATATCCTACCGAGCTGCGAGTGAGGCAATTGGTCAAACAAGCCCCGATCCTCCATTGACAATCATTGATACAGCTCGCCAGTGAGGTGGGCCCCCTTAATTTGATGTCTAACAGGAAGCCCGATATAGCATATGAGATTTCTTCCTGCCGACCAATCCCAAGCCTGTTACCTGATCTAGGCTAATCTGGAATTTGCTCCATAAATTTGTAAGAATGGATCCACACAACACGAAGGACAAGAGTGTGACATTGGTTGGGATCATGGAGTCATGCTCTAAGCCCGGCACCACAGTAGGTGCAACTGGTGCGGATCTCATATTGATAAAAGAGGTGCAAGTGGACAGATGGCCACATAGATTCTAGACCCCATGTATTGCATAATGCTTTAATCTCATGTTGATGGATATTGGGAAGCTTTGCAGAGTGAAGCAAGTCATGGACATGGAAGGTGACATTTTGAAACTTGAAGCAAACCAACTACATTGCACTTAATAGCCTCCTTAAGAAGAAAGCAAGCCTGCGTCAAATGCTCATTAATGCCGAGTGGCAAGAGAGCAAGTGTAACCGAGTCCACATCGAGGGGAGTCATGTAGAGGGCTTGGTGACAAGCCAGGAATTCTTATAGCAAGCTGACATGATTGTGAAGGCGATCAAACCATTATATAGAGTGCTAAGGGCAATGGATAGTGAGAGACACCCCCATATGGTTTTCCTTCACCACATTATGATGATTGCCAAGGCCCAGATCAAGGAAGCAGACCCTAGACATGCGCCGGAGTATATTAACATCATCGACTAGAGATGAGACTATCAGATGAGTAGAAAGTTGCATCTAGTAGGTAATTCCACTCATATGTCTGTTCGTCGTATACTATTGTGTGTTTTGAGTACAACTGTTTTACTAAATCAGTATTGACAACTTGCTGTCTGAACCCGAGGTTCTAATATACCATCCCTTGGATAGCTATGGATGAGGAACTTCTGGCTGTTCTGCGTAATGCTATTTACAAGATGGAACCTGATCCAAAGATCGCTACCCAATGTTTGGAAGAGGTGAGTTAACTTTGTCAACTTTGTGAAATCGTTTGAAATAAGTGATGTCATACAATATGTATGATGTATCTTTTCCACAGATGAAAATGTTTAGGAAGGGCCCGACCAGCTTCGGCGGTCTGGCAGCTATAGTAAGCAAACAGACAATGAGTCCTGGTATTTTAAGATATGGACTACAACTGTTACTTATATGTTATACAATTAGTATTTAGTATTGTCTGATATATAGTTTTCTTGAATGCTTTTGAATTTGAATGGTAGATCCACTTCAGTCGGTCATCCAAGAACCTATAATGTTTGGTGATTCGGATCCTCACAGACAGTCTCCCTCAGTGGCTGAGCGCAATTGGTCTACTTTCACCCTCCACAGCAAACAGAGGAACCATCTCATGCAAAAGCGGTTGAATGATTTTGTGTATGTTCACTACAATATGCATCTGCAGCTAAAGTGCATTTTGAAAAGAAAGTTGAGCTAAAGTACAATGATCCACTTCATAATGATTTCATGCATGATGAAAAGGGTCTGATGATGGGGTGGCTTGAGGGCCAATAACAGGAGCCAAAGCTAGATGAGCCAAGATTGCATCCTCGGCTAGCCAATTTCACAGCCAAAGAGACTAAGATGGATGCAGAGCAATGGGCAGAGTGACATATTCCATGCTCACTTCCACCCGATCAGCCACATGGGTCAGGGAAGCTGATCGACGCACGGCTCCATTCGGAGACATCCTCCCAGTAGTTCGATTGAGAGATGCTAAAGAGAGGCCACCATGGTACCCAGTCTAGTCAGGCTGGTGGGCCCAATCAATCCTCCCAGCAAAGTTAGAGAAAGAAAGCAACTATTCAAACCAACAAGAAAGGCAAATGAAAGACAGTTGCATCTTCTTTCGAGAGACTCGAGGAAGCCAATTCACTCTAATTCAAAGAATAGCAAATCAGCTGATGATCTATTGCCCAGATCATCACACGATACCAGCGATGACTCTGCTAATGCATCTGGTGGCCAGAAAGGTAGCGAGGCAAAGAATACCATAGTTTATGACTCATAGCTATAAGATAGTCTTTGATTCACCGATGAGTCTCAATTTACTTATGCCATAACATGATAGAAACCATAATGTACGGCCTGGTGGAGCCCGTGAGGACACCATTGCATATAGGAGATGGGCTTCTTATGGTCGTTTGAGAGGTGATGCTACTATGGCAGATGACATTGCACATGAAGTAAGGTCCTTGGACTTATCTGGTTCCAAGTTACACATCAGACCCTATTCCACACTTGCAGCCTACAACCCGTATGCATATGGATCGTCTAAGATGTCATCTCGAGTAATTACTATCTTTCACAACCTCAACCATCTTTTAGGTCAGATTGTTATCGGCATCTTTGGATGGCCAGTCCCATGATGGTCTTAGAGAGACAAATGAGTTCTCCTAGAGTAGCTACGTAGTGGACCCTAGAAGTATCATGGAGCTCTATTGCAATATGGACCAATTGGAGAGTTGGTAGAACCAAGGTACACTGAACCAGTATCGGTAGGCGTACTGGTCACCTACCGGATCGGTTCGTATCAAAACTGATCCGGTACGAACCGGCTTTTGTTTATATATATATATATATATTTTGGTTCACGGACGCACGCGGAGGTGTGTAAAAAAAAAAAATTTTGATTCGCGTCCGCATGCGGATGCGACAGAAAAAAATGGGTACCGAACCGGAACCGTACCGGTGCCGGTGCTCACCGGTATGCCGGTACGGTCGGTCTGGCGAACCTTGGTACCAGCTAAGTTATTTAACACGGTATAAGGATGTCTGCCTTGCACTTAAGGCTGCAAATGGGTCGGGTCGACCCGTGACCCGCCCCTACCCGACCCGCGTAGACCCGACCTGACCCGAATTTTAGGATCCGCGGGTCTGGGTCGGGTCCAAAAATTGGACCCGAATATTTTTCTGGGTCGGGTCTAGGTTTACCGAACGGACATGACCCGACCCGAATAGACCCGAAGAGAGAGAGAGAGAAAAGAGGAAAAGCCCTAAAGGGAGTAGGGTTCAAGCGTGGAAGGATAGAAACCGGCATAGGTTCACAGAATCCAAAGGAACCTCGGCCCGTCAGGATTCTCTCTCGATCTATTACACTGTTGATACCTCTGGTGTTGCAGTAGCTATTTTTGTTTTCCTTCTGTTTTTTGGTTTTTGTTTCTTTTAACTTTTGAAGGGAGAAAGTGAGGGAACGTTGAACTGAATATGGGTCATGTGCCAGTTTTCTGCAATGGAATTGGATTTGGAAGAAGGTCTGGGATTTTTTTTGCCCTCGTGAGAGGGGAGCTAGGAGACACCAAGTTCCGTCCAATCAGTCATATAGATAAAAAAGTGTGATATGAAATTTGGCTTGTAGACCGACTTAGTACATCACGGGTCATCTGTTCTGACTGGAGGTCAATTGCAAGTCCTTCAAGTCATGGGTCACCCAGCACCTCGTAATTATGATATGACCAAATTAGATTTGCCCAAATTCTCTCCCAAAAGCACAAAAAAATGGACCTGATTCGGACCCAAACCCGACCCAACTCGGACCCGGACCCGACCCGATCTTCAACCGGGTCGGATCTGGGTCCAAAATTCGGACCTGAACAAAAAATCGGGTTGGATCGGGGTCACTCAGGACCCGACACGACCTGACCCATTTGCACCCCTACTTGCACTATGTGTGCTCACCCATCAATACATATTAGCATGGTATTTGGTACGATACTATATCGGTTCGGCCCTAGTACACAGTACATAAGGCGTATCGACAATTAGTATGCCCAACCAGCCCTGTACCATATCATACCAATACAATGAGAGCATGGCACCAGTATGGGACACGATAACGATGGGACACGATAACGAGACGACGTACCTCGCATATTAGCCATATCAACGTGTATCGTTTTGATAGAAATTGATACAAGTTGATACATAGATACCCAGGCTGACACATATTACCTAACTTTCCCATGTTACTCTACTTTCCCATTTTAAACATGTAACTATCCATCATGCCCTTCCCCCCTAATTTATGAGGATTTGAAAGCTTATTGGACATGATAACAAATAAGAAGGCATCATCTGCATTGCACTAAAAGTTACAAATCAATGTGTAACAATATGGTTTTCCCATTGCACTGACAACATCCATACTAAAATATTAATATGCAAGTTACATGTTCCCCAGTAGTTCTTATGTTGAATTTTGAGTGTGTGTTGCTAATTTGTAAGTTAGCAGGATATCAATTTGTAGGATTAATAAACTATGCAATCTGCATTCCGAATTTCGATCAGCATAGATATCTTGAAGACTCGCAATCCTGGATTGTCCGATATTTATTACAGTATGTCTATACAACAATACAGAGCAATCAAAACTAGTCTATGTTTGAAAAAATTGAATGATGTAGGTTATCTTAGGGTGGCTTTCACAAACTTTCGACAAACATTCGTATACTATCATGCTAGTGCATGCTCAATGTCAGCATGGTATGCGTAACATGTGGCCCCTGATGAACATGGGCACAATATGTGATACTTTTACACTTGCTTGCTGCACCACTTTCCCTACAAAATTCTTCAGAAAACCCTTCAGAAACATTGTAAGTATACTATTTGCCCATGTGACTTCAAAAAGAATCTAAATGCCTAGACCTATTCAACTCACCACATGCTTGTATATTTATAAGGCTACAGAATTTCTAACCACAATTTTAGCAAATCTGTAGCAATCATCTAAAGAGGATGGCATCCAGGTTTCTGTCTCTTACAATTAACAGGGTCACATAATATCAAAATGTACAACAGCGAGCAACTCATTTGTCTCATTGTAATCTTGTCAATTTTGCATCTAAACATTGCACACATGATTCAAATTCAGTATTATCTATTTCTAGAACTAGACTGAATTATCATCAAAAAAAATGATGAAATGCCTAATTGGAGACTGAATTATCACCAGACTGCTGATCGCCCAGGCTTGACCCTTTAGAATATAAGTTGATTTACCTCCCCAGGTTCGAAATCTAAAACTATCATTCAAATTTCACAAGCAGACCAGCAATTCCACAGTATTTGGTCAATCTATTACATAGAAGAAAATGATTTTCAATATAGAATCTGCTTCTGCAAATCCTAACTGCAATTGCTGCTTATCATTTGGGACCGTGGTCATAACAGCCAGCATAAATGCCCAACATTTTTCCCCATCCAACTTCCAATATTAAGACCGACGAAAAATAATTAAGAATAATCTGAATTCAGTATTATAAAGGATGTCTGAAGAAATAGGGGGGCTTAAATTGAAAAAAATAGTTGTTTGAGAACACCAGGCTAGGGCAACAAAGTTATGCAACATACATAATCCATCAGCATATTGTTTTTTGCAAACTTGATTTAAAAATGCAGGTTAAGGAACAGAATATATCATTAAATTTGTAAAAGCAATCAAATAAGAAGGTATATGGATACTGTATAATATTATGACATACTATAGTATATGTGTGAATAAGGAATTAAGGATGTATTTATGCATAAAAATTTGATAAGAATAGCAAGCAAAGACTAAAAGTTACCGGTTTCAAACTGATTCTATCAACTGGAGAGGATCCTGCCATTGCTGCATACCTGAAAGATCATTTAATCATATACAAATGGAAGATCAAGAAACCAGATTTGAAAATGATAGCCAACAAAAATTAGCATCATCAAGAAAGTTCAACACCAATGGTGCCAAGAAACCTGTGAAATACATTATAACTAAATGAGATTGTCGAGCTTGGCTGCTTAAAATTCTGGTCTTAGCTCTTCTTAAGGGAGTTCATCACATTTATGATGACTTGGTAAGATTTAAGAATGTTTATGTCAATTATACAATTGTAAAGCTCATGAGTTTGAGGTAGAACCAAATCCGCAATAGGTAGATGATCTTAAATCAATACTTGAGGTGGATGCACATGTGGGAAGGTTGCAGTTACCTGTATGGTGTGGCACATCTCAAGATGTGATCTGGGTCATATAACATGCCTCAATGAGGTTGCCATACATGTGCTACATGCATGGTACCAGGGACTCGAGCTGCTACCTATGTGCCTACAGTTGGCCTCATGAGTACCTAAGCTAAGTCACGTGTCAGTTGGCTAGAAGTCCTTTCTCTACAGGACATAATTGACATGGCATGCGTAGGTTGTGCCACAAGCTACATGGGTGGGTAGAAATGGGTATGGGGGTAAGTGGTCAACACATGGATGGCCTCATGATTGATATATCAGCAGCCTTGCCATTCTAAAAGCTAGTACACACAAAGGTCCTAGAGCTCTATCCTCCGGACCTTTTACAAATGCCTTCATTTTGCACATAGGGAAGTTTTACTAATTCGGTCAACCAGCTTAGTCCACCTCAAAGGTAATGGAAAAGCCAAAGGGGAAGATTTATCATGCAGCTGCACACTTCATGAAATTTTAAAGTTGTTCATCATTTGGACCTCCAGATATAACTAGATATTCTTGTTCGTTTTTTGATAGGCCTGACTCAGATCAGTCGTGACTTGTGGGGAAATACCACATCTATAATTTGGTCCATGACAATTGCACTGATCGCATCTTCTCTAGAATACGAGTAATGGATCCTTTCAAAAGTCCCACACCATTCAATTTTGCCTTTATACTCAGTAGATTCAGTGAATGCCTGGACAGAAGGGGCAGTGGAGATTGTTAGATGCACATGCAAAAACATTATAGTAGTGAAAAGTCTTTATCTTTATAAAACATATTCTTATTCCTGTGGTGCACTGTCACCATTATGGTGTCTATGCCTTGTATGTTCGGGCTATTCCCTTGTCTATGGATTATTGATCTTCTTAATCTAGTGCTATGGCACATCCGCATGCCCCGCATTCCATCTTTAAGATAATATTGCTGTGTTTGCATCAAAAGACTAGCACAAACTAGTTTCAATAACTTATGAAAGTCATTTCATTTCCTCTTATTCATTATTCCATTTGAATGGTTACAAAATATAAGTGTGCAAGAATATACTTCAATTAAGCAAAAGAAATGAACATAAGTAGACAATATCACAGAGAGAGCATGCAGCATTAGAAATTCTTACACCAGCATCGTATCTTCAACTGTGGCTGCAAGTGGAGAAACCACTTCAACAGTTCCACAATCACATAATGACCTACAATGACACCGATTGCATTATAAGTTAGCATTCACTTACAGAAAGAAATATCCTAGACTACAACCAAATAACTAAAAAGAAGTACTAAGAACAACAAATAACAGCAAAATCATGATCACTACTTGTGCAAGCATAAAGCTCAGAACTGATGCCTTCAAGATCACGATAAGTTAAATAATCCTTTGGGCCGGGCTGCCTTCTTTTGCACGAGTTTGTGAACATGAATTCTTACCGCCTTTTTTATCATAATCAGCTTATTTCTTTCTATTTATGTAGTTCATAGGAATAAAGATTATACAATTTAAAACAAGAAGTAGCATGTATGTTTTACGGCTTTATCCATATGTCAATACATACATATACACAAAAAATAACATACATACATGCATATATACATACATCAAGAATTTACATGCCAGTTTCATGGGGCATGTCAGCATTGCTTGGCATGGCACACGCCATGTGATGCCATGCTGAAAAATTTTTTAAAAAAACTTAATAGCTCTTCTCAAAAAAATATTAAAAAAAACTTAAATAAGTAATGACCGAAACTGTGATGGACTGACTGGGGACAGTTTTGATCCAGCACCAAATGTGCCAGCTAGCATAGACCGGCACAGGTTGGCATTTGGAAATATACAACCGTATCAGGATTTAGGTACTACTGGCATGCTGTGGGCACAGGCACAATGGCACCAGCACAGACTTTATCGTATAGTCAGAGCTCGTTTTAGGTTCCTGCTATAGAGTGAGACTTCTTTATAGGCCAACTAAGAGTTGCTTGATTTATTAAAACAATATTTTAACCCTGCACATAATGTCCTACAAAAATGTTGGTATATAACCATGTCAAATACCGTGCAATGTGTCTTTCAAACAAATAAGAAATCCTAATGATGCACTGATATTAATGTAATGAAAATGCATGAGAAAAATAGACAATAGTCATAGACAAACTTTTGGATGAAAAAACATCTGGAGATTAAGGAATGAAATGAACAAGGCATGTAGCTGATTTGCATCATATTAGATAAAAAAATTGGATGCTAAGATAAAAGACTTCATTACTAGACCTTTTATTTCTTGGCAATGTCTGAACGCAGTATAATATGTACATACATACATACATACATACATATATATATATATATATATGAACTTTAACATTTGAGAAATTTCTTAGTAGATATTTTCTTAAGTAAATAAGGTTTGTTTCCAATTGATTGTCTGCTTAGTATAGGCAATTCACAGCCAAAGAACAACTTCACACTGCGGTGAAGACACAAAAAATGTTTCGAATATTTTTATTTGTTGGCTTAGTACAAGAATGTATCAACCCAAGCCAAACCAATACAGGTCAACATGGGCCAACACCGCTCAAAACCAAGTGCCTTGCTCTATTTATATATACATATATTGTGGCTTAAATGCTCCAAAGGAAATAATTAATTTTGCTGTGCCCTTTGTACCCTAGGCCCGAATACATGGTGGTCATCCAAGTTAATGATCTGCACTATTTATCAAGTTCTCCCTATCTTGGATTACACACAGACCAAAATTCAAGCAATATAGATAAATCAACACGATATATATCCCCCACATTTGTTTCCATCACTAAAAATTATTCCCTTATTGATCATTTTATCCATACCCGATAAGTGATCAACATTGAAATTTTGGTTATACACACTTTGGACATTTGAATCATCATATGGATGTCCCATCACATAGTTTACTTACAAGGCATACTAAGCAATTTATGCCCTATGAATGTTAGAGCCATTCTCATCCCCACCACCCACAGACACACACAGGCACAGACTACATATCATATAGATGCATACATTATTTTGTTTATGCTCCATCCAAGGCCTCTATTTAGGTGTTGCACTACATTATATTACGCATGCACTTTTGCTATTAATCAAAGCAGAATATTTGTTTCTTCAATTTAAGAACAAGTACTGTAGAAAGAAACTGCTTTTTTTCACCAAAATGTGAAGAATACTTTCAATAAAAAATCCATGATGAAATCAGCCATCAATGATATGCAGTAGCAAATGGTGAAGTCCACAACAGGAGGGTCAACAATAAATATAATACCCTTCCATGTCAGTCCTCCCGTAGGTTGTCTTTAAGCCTACAATCCCACAAAGGGAAGATGGAATTCTAACTGAACCTGCCTCCAAAAAATAAAAAAAATATTAAAATCCCTGAAGTAAGGAAGCAGTAATTCTGAGACTTCATTTTGTACAACCTCCACCATCTGTTCCTACTGCTGCTGAACATAACCCAGATGCCACAAGTGCTGCTGGACCAGAGGAAGATCCGCCTGTATACCTTTCAATTGAGTGTGGATTTCTAGTTGTTCTGCGAGATATTAGAAGCTGAATATGTAAGTTTTGAAATGATGATAACATTATTGCAATAAAGAGAGAATTTCCAATTACAATTGGTACAAAACATTGCAAACAAAGAGAATTTATAACAGCCAAACAACAATGCAGCAAAGATGAAAGAACAACAACACACGACAGGAAAATGCGGGGGAGAGATCTCGCTCCTCAGCCCCACCTTAAGCATCGGGCATTTGGAACGAAAAATCTTAACTTGTCGACGACTCAATGACATGAAATAGAAGGACATCAAAATATCAGCAACAAAGATCCTATAACATTGGTAGATGAAGGGAAAACAGTACTTATAGATGGTCCAATTTAAGATGAAGTTGCTTCAAAAGATGATTTTATAGATGAGGATAATGAGGTTTACCAAGATACGCATAAGCATCAAATGGGTTGGAGATCCATCTCGGTGCAAACTGCCATATTGGAATTAGAGTCTTGTGAATTTTCATGTCTAATAAGTCAGTTGTCTTTTAGGAGGCAAAAATTGAATGGCAAATATCTATTTGAATTTTCAAGTGTACAAATACTTGTGTTGGAGCCAAGGATAGAGCCAGCCATGTCGGACAATGATGTCCTGCGTGTGTTGCAACATGCTTGTCTATGTCAGCCGTGTTGTGACATGCCAGGTCATGCCAGAAAGTGCTGTGCCAAGGAGGCATGCCACAAAGTTTTATATGTCAACACAAGCAAGTGCCAGGGCATGTATTGTACCAGCCAGTGACTGCTACAGCACCAACACCAACACCTCCATCCTTGCTCAAAGATGTCGTAAGTCATTTAAGCAGCAAACGTTTTTTTAACTAGTTTGGTCACCATGATGATTAAAACTTAAAAATCGCCCAGAAGTTTCAGTGCAGCAATAGAGTCGAGACTGAGTTCAACTAGGAAATGTTATCAATGGTTTTTGGGTTCCAATAGGAGTCTTGCATTGTGATGTTTTAGTTGGCATGTCTTTAACAAGAATACTAACTGTTATAGCAGTTGCTATAATGAGCTAAAGACAGGCAGACCATAATTACAAATTAAAAATATGTTTTATTCGGCTATGAATAAATATTTCTTTCCTATGATGGATTCCTTGAAATTGCCCCTTAGCCACATTGCTTTTGTATTTGTTTTATATCTTTTCCAAGTGAACCTAACCCGAGCATAAGAATGTTCTGATGATTACATTGTCCCTCCGCAACACTCAGACTTAGTCTCTCTTCTATAAATTCATGCCACAAGTGAAGTGAAAAGTTAAAAGTTGAAAGCAAATAAGCGGCAAAGTATAAATAAGGAAATATCATGAGAGACAGTTGATTGTTGTATATTATCAATTCATTCACTCATGAGGGTGAGCCTTGGTGCAACAGTAAGGTTGTTACATTGAGACCTAGAGGTCATGGATTCAAAACACAGAAATATACTCTCTACACACGGGTAAGGCTGCATACATCTGAACCTCCCTAGATCCTGCAATGGCGGAATGCAAAGATGATCATATGATTAAATTCCTAGCTAACAAAGTGCAAGATATTCAGGAAACAATTTGTCAAATTATAAATGACTACTATGCCATCAAAAACTTAAATTCGAGATGAGTTTCTGTGCAATAGAAGTGAATAATACAAGTGCATTCTTTTAAATTTAATAGACTTTCATATTTTTAATTTAAGTTGTATTGGGACTAGATGTGCATCTGAGTTGCTTTTCTTGTAATTGTCAGGTGAATTTTTAGGGATAATTTTTGACTCCTACTTTGATTAGGATTAGCATCTTAAAGCCCTGTTTCAGACAAAGGTTGCGCATAGAGTTTTTCAGCTAATAAGGGTTTATCTCTTGAAGCTTTAAGCATCTTTGCACATGGAGTTCAAAAAATCCAGATTGAGCATCCATGAGAAGATGACAATCGATCCATGCTCCATAGCTAGAAAAGAACCCTGCTGAACATGTCAATGCAAAGGTTTCATCATAATTAGTCAGATGCAGATGAGGAAAATTGGCAGCATGAGAAGTTTTGCCCTAGGATGATTTGTCGCATGAATGTATATAAGATATCAATAATAGTATCATAACCAACATAGTTGCAACAGCTTTGTTTATAGACTTGGATTAAAAGAAGAAAGCATCCAATTCAATCAGCTATCACATGGGTAAGTCGTACAATTATTCTAGTCCAATTTGTTGTGTTTGGTGACATGACGCTTGTGAAAAAGAATGTCATGTTTAGACAGACTAGGAAGTTTAACACAATGTCATGATAGCAACTCCACAATTTTATGCACAATGAAGAGCCAGAATGTCTCACTGCCCACAAGGAAAAACTACAAATTCAGATACAAGTGCAGAAATCAAGTCATCCATCTCTGATAATGTATAGCTTCCAAGGGATGGAAAGTAGAGTAGTAGACAAAGATGAAAGTCCTTTAACAAGCATCAATTCACCACAGCCTAGTTATTCATAATCAGGCAGAACTGTTAGCAATTCAACATGTCACCACAACAAGACTTTAAGAATGATGCACTTTAAAAAAAAACAGCATGGTATATTGGATTGAACAGCAGACTTAATAATTCATGAAAGCTGGAAACCCACATTCTTAGCACTATCTTTTTTAGGAGAACCCTTCATGTAGAAATTAAAATGGAAGCCCACCTACATCTAGACAATCTTAGGAGAATAGTCATGTGCTGAAAATCCTAAAGGGAAAGAAAAGAAAAGCCCGTCAATCAGTTGGGGCCTGCAATACGGTGGTCACTCTAAGAGGAGCCCTCCTTCATAGCACAAATAGGGGTAACAATGAATCATATTTGGATTGAATCGATGACATCCAACTTCCTCAATGACATCCAGCTCCCAACTAACTCTTTTACATCCAAAACACGATCTGAACCTACTGTATCACTAAGGGTCTGCATCTGATCGAGCCCATTAAGATATTAGATTCAGTTTTGGTTTTGGGTCTAGGAGGAAGCAAAAGGTGGCATTCATATGAAACAGCCTTAAAAGGGTGGGCTGCTGGCAGAGCAGGCCGACATGTAAGGTTTAGTGACAGGAGACAGGTGGGATTTGAAAAAGGGAACAAAAGTGGAGCAGGAAAGGGAGGATTTGGGAGAAAAGGGATGAGGCAGGGCAGGAGGTATGTTGGGTCTAGGTTGGTGCCCAAAGGAAGATTGGAGAGAGTAGGTGAGGGATTACCTTCTTAAAGATTTGACCTTCTGGGTTCTATTATCATATGAAACACATTAGACGGTGGGAAGGGAAGGGACAGAAAGCAGAGGCAGGAGATTGAATCAACCTGAATCCATTAAGACTAGAAAATAGAAATCCTATATTAATATCCGATTGCACGGATTCTTGAGATTTAATGTCATATGTGAGATAGGCTAACAGGCTTTGAGCTTCGATCACCACTTTGGAACATACGTGATGAGAGAAATATAGCTTAGTTTTGTTAGGATGTTTTTCCTTCTGTATATGGCTTGGAGCTCTTCTTAGGAGTTTGAGTATGCTTAGAACTTTAATTTCAAAACTTTGGGACTTCTTCACTATGTAGAAAAAGTCTGCTTTAGTTCATCATACTCAATTATAATCTAAGGTTATAAAACAGAACTATCTCATGTAACATATTGCTATTTATAAAGATTAACAAAGGCCCTAGTTCTTATTTTGTTGAAGTTCTTTCATCAAATGGAGTCCAAAATCATTATCAGTGGTGTGGCTCCATTAGGGAATTGCATAAGATCATTAGGAAAAGATTTCTGCTCATATATGAGGTGTCATATCTCAAGTTTATGATTCGTCACCATTCTTATCACTGTTCACTAGGTATGTTGAAATAGTCTCAAAATAATATGTTAATTTATTGTTTACATGTTGAAATTTAGTTATAAACAATAGGGTTAATTGGTGGGTCTGGCCAGGACTGTAAGCAGGGTACAGGAGAGGGGGATTAGATGAGGCTGACATAGAGAGAGAGAGAGAGAGCAGTCTATCGAATAAGTTGATGTTGATGTTATTTTCTGCAATTGCACTATCACAAGTACACAAAGAGCCTAACCTTAATCTTAAAATTGCCAAGATAATCTGACAACAATAAATTCAGCACCTTTCATTCACCAATTGTTGTGCATCAATTTTGAAGTATAGAAGTTCTTTATGCAATTTAAATATCATACACTTTTCGCAACTTTAGGAAAGTAATATGACAAGTAAAACCAGAGAAGCACAAGGCTAACATCTTATGATATTGAGAGTATATTCCTTTACCTTCTTGTTACATAATTCATATATCCTTAAAATCAAATAATATACTTTCAGTTTATGAAATTTATGTTTCAAGCATAGGATTCTTCACCTTGTCAAGGTAACTTCCATGAATTACATAACAAGTTCTGAGGTTATGGAGCTTCTAAAGTTTCACTAGATATCACTAGACCATGTTCCTAGAATCACATGCAAAATGCTCAATATTTCATGATTATCCCCAAGGGCACGAACGGCAGTCACATCAAATTCCAGCCAAAGAACACTGAAGAACAAACATCTGTACGAAGTAAAAAGATTAGAGCAAAAGGACTTCATGAAGCCTACCCATAATTTGGATTGTTCCCAGTTGTTCCAAGTCCCAACTCATGCATATTTCCTTTGCCTATAAAAATCACACCACAGCTTCGCAACCGAGAAACACAGACTGCATCTTGGGTGACCGCACGAACTTTGTGAAACCATGTTGTAGCTCCTGAAGTCACAGTGTTCAAAGATGAGACAAGCTTATACCTTGAAAATCCGTCCCAATAGAAAGACTCAGAGAAAAAAAGGGTGTCTAAACTTACCTTTAGTTAGATAAGGATAGCAGTCTATATCATCTTTAATAGCCATAAAAATACCATCTAAGATGGACAAGGGTTTCCCTGCATATGCCAAATATAAGTAAGTGCAATCATGAGCAACAGTCTCTTTTATCATTTGATGCACGACTATACAATGGTGGTACCTTCTAAAATTCTATTTGTGGAAGCTACAGCTTGTTTCCTCACCTCTTCTGCACTAAAAGAAATCAACATTGGCATGGGGGGCTTCTTACCACTGTATTCTTCTAAGGCTGAAATTATATGTTCTGCAACCTAGATAGTGAAACGGTAAATCCCTCCTTCTAGAAAAGCATATATAAAAGATAAGAAACTTCAAAAATCAGTAGTAACATACAACTGATGGGGTTGTTATCTTAGACCGATAGGCATGTGCATAGTCACGGATCGTCCAGTACAAAAATGGAGGGGAATCACTGCTCCAATGTTGAGAGAGATCATATGGGGCAAGACACTCCGTGGCTGTTTCAAGACGAGCAACAGGGTCTCTGTTTTCATCAACAAGAACTACTCCCAGTTCTGGCTCTGAAATTAATCAGATCAAGCCTTTAGAATCCGCCATTTTTGCAGGAAGGTTGTATGCTTAGGTGCATCATACTATCGTAGCCCCCTTCCTCTGCTCTCCTTTTTGAAGACAGATGATAGCGGTGGCAACCATGACTCTTGTTTGTCTCCCTCCTTTTCTTTTTCGGGTGAATAAAGCCATGATGGTGTCACAGAAACCATAAAATCCAACATGGGGAGAAAAAAGGGATGGAGGAAAGAAACCATCGCTGTTCCCGCTTATGGAAGGAAAAATTTCGATATAAAATGGCTTGGATCGCTAAGGATGTACAAGATAAATAATATAGTAGCATTCTCGAAGAAAGGTTACAAAATCAAAATATAAGCTGGGAGATTTAGCATGTTAAAGATTAACAAAGCTTTGTATAATTCTCTCATCTTGTGATATTAGACCAGAAGCCATTGTGCACCAAAGTAACTTTACCAATTTACTTTTATTTTTTTTTCTTCTCCCTTTGTCTTTTTGGTGAGAGTATATAGTCGAGCAAGCGCACAATTAAAACCAGGACGTTCTGGGCAGCTAGTAGCGGATTATGCATCGAGCTACCTATGCTTGCAAAACATATAAAACGCACTCTTACATGCCAATGACGATGTCAAAATGGTTTCAAAATTATTTCATTTAAATACCGAGGAACTGGAAGACAATAAACACTAATAGACAAGATAGAAGTTCATCTTCTCCATTACAAGTTGTACCTTGAGGCGGGAACTCCGGCCGGAACATTGGCCTCTCAGGAATCACGGTATTCTGCAACATCTGCAAAGCAAAAGGATGGATTTCCGGTTGGCTCCCCATTCAAAGATCGCATCGTCACGAACAGTGACAACGAGGAAGGGAAAAGAAAGATGTAAGGAATTTTAAAATCAGGAGAACGGGCAATGACAAAATAGTTAGAACCTCAGTAATTCCATTCTGCCGCTTCAAGAAGGACGTAATGAGAGAGCCCAGCAGAGGGGTTTCGAGCAGCCAAACGAAACAGCCGCAGAGTGAACCCCGTCAGATGTGGCGCTGAAAGTCACCAAGAAATAACAGCACAAAAAAAAAAAGGTAGGTCTCATCAGCGAACCTCCAAGGTCGTTTCCAATGACTCTTAAAAGCCTTACAACGAAAAAGCGAGCAATGGACGACGAGCAGAAACCAAACCTTGGATTTGTTGGGGCCGGTACTTGACGGCGGAGACGTCGACCTCCTCCACCGGCATCATCACGCGCTTCTTCTTGCCCATCTCTCTCTCTAACTCGGAGTCCAGTCGAATTACTGATAAGAGCCCTAGACGTCAGCTATACCCGAATAGATCACAAAGGTTTGGAAAAACAATTGGAAATACCTAGAACAGCGACGTCGTGAGAGGAAGAAAGAACAAGAAATAGAGACAGAAGAGGTCGGATATAGCTGGATCTTTCTGTATTTCCGTCTGTCTGTATCTGTGGGGGAGCCGGCGCGGTTGTTGTCGTTGGGTGGGAGTGGGAGGGAAGAGCGAAATGAGATGAGGGCGTCGCACGGGCCGAAGGCTCTTGGTTCTTGACTCCCTTGCTCCTTCCCAGTCTCCAGGCGGTGATATTTTTCTTTGTTTAAGGAAAACAAAGAGCGGAGTCGCCAACGTTCACAGGATGAGGTGGATCGCAGGGTTCGCGATTGGAGGCTTGATGCCGGGCCCATGCCATGGCGGCAGGAGCCACCCACTTGACAGAAGCCGTTTAAATGGGCTCAACTAACCCAACTGCCACGCGTCAGGCAAACGCTTTCCCCTCCCTAACGCGTAGACAGACCCCAGTCAGTCTGGTACCCAAGGTTTTTACTTTTTTATCGGTCGCTGCTCCCCTCTCCAGCTTGCGAAACTCGGATAAGCAATTAGCATGTCGCTTTCTTGTTCCTCCTCCGCGTAGCTAGCGAGCGAAAATTTCTCTTTGTTGTAATTTTTCTAAATTATATCACGCCTGCAATGCTTACTTAAAAGCCTGATGAAATAAACTAAAGTGCAGAAGCTTGTGGAATATTAGCCCAGCACAGGCTCAAATGGATGTAGTCGTTTAGAGGTTACAAATGGTAGAGGAGCACGTTTGGGCTTGTTCTCGTTAGAGATGGCTTGGCTTTTTCGACAATTGATGGTCTTCCACAGTAATGCACGGTGTGAGCGTCGGGACCACGCAATACCACCTTACTTTTATACAAGTCTCGCCTATGTAGTCAGGAATTGATGCAATATATGAGGGAGTTAGCAGCGTTAGTGGGCCCCGCCTATGGTTTAATCAATCCCCGGTTTCATGTCCGATCAGTATACTGAATAATTCTCACAAGCAATCATCCAAATGCCTAGAATAGCTTCCAGCATGGCGATGAGGCCTGCCTGATCGTCTAAATTTATAAATGCTTGGTCCGTAATCTAGGAGCAAACCTAGACAGATATATCGTCGCCTAATTTTTCCAATTGACGTGGGTGCTCGCCCAATACAACTCAGATTGCACAAGGTGCCCCGAGTCTACTTGGATCTGCTTTGATGACTCGAGACAAACCAAAGGTGAACAAAAGGAGCCTTGTATATGAAAAAGGTTTTTTTTTTATGAAAAAAAAAAGATTAAGGGAGGCAGAATCATCGGAACTTTATTAATGATATATATATAGAAAAAACATCATCTCATGGCTCTCTCTCTTTTTTCAGAAGGCCCAACCTTAACTAAAATCTATAGTAAGATACACCAAACACATCAGCATACAGTATACATCCCAAAGAAGGTAGAATGGAAGTCTGATTTCAATGATAAAATCTCTCTCCACCGCATGCATAACTAGCTAATCTGCTGCCGGGTTTTTTTCTCGGTGAATGTGGATTGCCTTGACTACAAATAAAGCCTACTTCTAGGGTAAAATATCTTTTCAAAAAAGGTTTGATTGCTCCTTGTTTTGAGTAACATACATTAATCCAAGATATGATCGTAATAGAGTCACCTTCAATCTAAACACGTGGCATGCTAGGCGAAGAACCGCACATCGAAGGCCATCCCATGCAGCAACTAGTTCGGCAATCGGCATATGGAGCAGAGCAATGAGGAAGAGAGCCTTGTCCGTAGCCCACACAAAGCGACCATACTGATCCCGATGATGAATCCAGTAGCTACTTGCATACCTTGAACATACCTATTGAAATTTACCTTCAAACCACTAAGGGGAGGGGGTCGCCACCGAACAAACACATTACTCGGTTGAGTAGAGAACCTGTTTGAAGAGCCACTTAAGGGCCTTGACTGTGCCTCGGAAGATTCATGATCATAAGTAGAAACAATATCCACCATCTAGAAGTAAAAAACACCTTGCCAGCTGAGTTAGGCTAATGATTGAATTTTGAAATAAGTGTTCATTCCTTGCTTTCCACAGCCACCAAGCAATGTAGGCCATCAAGGATCTCAAGCTGTTCTCTACTTAGGCATTGACTAAATACTAATCAATACCGACAAAGAAGTAGGGCAAGCTCCATGACCAATCAACGTTAACAGCTACTTCACATTGCCGTGCAAAGGAACACTAAATAATAACATGATTACAGTCCTTCATTTTGGTCAGGGCAAAGATCACAAGATTGCATGTCCTCATATATGATTCTCGACCTATGAAGGAGCTGCTTACAAGGGAGTTTAAGCCACAATAACTTCCAACAGAATGTTTTTTCCCGGCATAGGCACCAGGATCAAAATCCAGCTAGAAGAACTAGACATATCTGACTGAGATGTGGTTTGGAGTAATTTAATAAAACTCCATTGTGGTGATGTAAGTTTATTTGAGCCCTAACACAGCTGATCAGCCCATAAGCTTGTGGATGAAGAAATATTGTATGCATGGATCATCATTTCAGCTGGGAAATATGGTAGATAGAATATCCCGATTCTGTGATCTGCCTAGTCTATATGAAGTCAAAAGCTCAAACAAAGCTCTGGAGTTGAGGCTAAGAACTCAGAAATGGCCATGCACTCTTATATATATGTATGTATGTATGTATGTATGTATGTATGTATGTGTGTGTGTGTGTATATATATATGTATGTGTGTATGGATCATCCTCTTTATCGCATCACTCTACCGCAACATATTGCAACATAATGAACGAGTAACCACTGAGCAAGTGAGGTGGTAAAACCACGAGAAATCCATGAAGAAGATGAGTTGCAATTAGGCAATATAAGGGACTAGGATTTAATCAACAGTACTTCCAAGTTCTAACTGTCAAATTCAATCACTTACAATCGCTCATACATCGATCAAGGGTGGGTGGTTGAATAAGGCAATATCATTTAGGTAGGTCGCTTGTCCTGGTCAATCACTTGATATTGATTGATGCATGAATTAAAATGGTGGTTAATTTAGAATTACAAATTGTGATAATAGGGGGAGAGGATTTCGACTATGGCTAATTTGCTTGACAAATAGAGCTGGCATGATTGTCAGTGGGGCAAGAAAGATAGGAAAAGGAGCAATTTTGAAACTTACCGAGATTCATCATGCTTCTCCATGCCCGGTAAGATGTTCTTATAGTAACTAGTGAAATTATTCTGTTGTTTAACATCAGTTTGAATCAGTCTGGTTGTAAGCTAGAAAAAAAAGATGGTATAGCTTGTTAGCCTGGATGTACAAATATAATTGGATATATCAATAATTCAATATTTCTAATATTTATAAATAGTAAATAAGAAGAATAAACTAGCAAATTATTTACTTGACAATATAATAATAAAATAAAGAAATAAAAAAGATGGCATGTGGATCAAAGTACGCTGACACGCTGTCCTATAAAAGTTTATGCCCCCCACGCACGGGTTTGCTGGCATAGATCTCCTAGAGATACGACGACCCAGTACAGAACTACGTCTTCTCCGTTAGTGCGCCTCCAGAGAAGAAAGAAGAGTACGTTCACAGCTTGCAGATAGCTCAAAAAAACTCAGAAATATTTAAAATTATGAGGAGAAGTGAATAAGAATAAGAGAGAGAAGAGAAATTTTTCGTCCATTGAAATGATCCTAGAGCCCTTTATATAGGCTTGTGCGCCACGTAAAAAAGGTTACAGGCGCGTCAAAAGAAGCAAACGCGGGCCAAAAGAAGCATAATTTCGCCGAGAGAAGAAAAGAGCCCCTTGACGCGGCCCCATTATGCGAACCGCGCGCGATCATGTGCGGACGGACAAGTGGCAAGCATCCAAGCACAAGCGAGCAGTCAAAGAAGGAAGGAACGCGTGCAGAATCCAAGGAGGAGTCCGCGGACTCTTTCATAGAGGCCAGGCGAGCAGAAGCATGGGCGGCCAAGATGCAACAGGCCGCCGGATCAAAGGAGCATAGAAGACATGTCATCAATCCGCGGAAGCCAGCAAATTCAGAATATGGCCGCAAGAGATCTGACTTAGTTTGGATCCCCTTGCATAATTAGGAAGATCATTTGAATTTCAAATTGTTGCCGCCACTAAGCTTTATTCATTACATAGACATTAGGCCTATATAAAGAGCGCGAGAAGGAAAGAAATCGAGAAAAAAAAGTGGAGATTAAATGCGCGCGGTTTCAAAAAAGTTTAACATATTTAATTTAATTCAACAATTCTCCACATAAATTAAATATTTAAATAATTTAAAAATTAAATAAAGTGCTGAGTATCTTATATTATGTAATAGGTGTAAGTATCTTTTGGTTTGAACCTTTACCTAGTGACAATTGATTACCTCTGTGAAGCTAAGGTGGACTATGCCTTGAACCTTGGTCAATGGCTCAGATTTCATCAACAACACACATAATATAGCATTAACAATGCTCGAAGTGGGTTTGCGCCTTACGGTCATTGCGCAGATATCTCTTTATGTGTGTTATTAGAGAATAACCCACTTTTCACAGTCGCGGCCTCATGACTACACACATATAGGTGAATCCTCAAAAGGGTACAAGCAAGTAGGTATCCTGCTTCATGAGTCTCTGATTCATTAAAAGTAAAAACTCAACCTAACCCTTACTTTTTATGAGCATTGTTGCCCTAGGGATAGAAAAAATAAATAGTGCTCCTCCTTAGTTACCTATCTGGCTTGTTTTTACCCATTGAACCTTTTTCAGGTTGGGTTACCACCGTAGTGACTTTACTTATGGGCTTAACCCCATCCCCTCGATAACTCTAAAACCACTATTATAGACAATCCTTTGGTAAGCTGATCAGCTAGATTTCTTTCGAATCTTACACAATTAAGTGCAATCAAGTTGTTCTTTAATTTTTATCTCAATGATTAATGGCGCACTTTTAAGTGCCTATTCATTTTCACATTTGCATTTTCTTGATTGCATTTATCTATAGCAGATCTACAGTCACAATGAACAGATATAGAAGGTAATGGTGAAGTTACAAGAGGTAAATCTACCAGTAGATCTCTAAGCCACTCAACCTCAATGCTAGTGTTATCTAGGGCAATCATTTCAGATTCTATGGTGCTCCTAGCCACTACAGTTTGTTTAGTAGATTTTCATGATACAACTGTATCTCCTAAAAGAAAACTAGTGGTGGATTTGGTGTCAATTGTATTACTGATCCAGTTGGCATCACTATAGCCTTTCAGAGCAGCAGGATAACCACAATAGTGTAATCCCAAAGATATGATACCATTAAGGTATTAGTAGTATGCCCTAGAAGCCAATTTGGCAGACGCATTGTAATTATTCTGGAGGCATAAAATTGTACTTGATCTTTTATCATTAATAAAATCATGCATTTTGTTCATTTATGTTATTATGCGTCCATGAATCGTCCTAGGAATTAATAAAATAATATTCTCAAGAGTTGAGAATTTAAGGTATGTGTAATTAATAATTAATTTCTAAATTGCTTCTGATCGATGGATCATCATGAGGACGGTGATCGATCCAATGAGATTAGTGCACAGATCACTTTTCTTGATAGACGAGTCTTAAGTCCATAGTGTGGAGACACTGGGGTGATTGTGCAAGTACTTGTTAGAAAACAAGGGTACTGAGCGTGACCAAAAAAAGAAGTCACTTAGATGTCTATCCACTCGTCAGTGACTTATTTGATGCTGCAGTTGTATGATTAGTACTTAGGCCTGTGAAACCTCAGCTAATCATGGTGAGGTTGCTGTAGTTTGACGAGCACATAAACATGGGCTCTAAGGGTCCTTGTTGTATAGGTTGGCTGCAGTAGGTTCACTGTCGGATTAGGATTGCATCTAGATGGGATCTATCGATCTTGATAGATTAGGAGTGATCCTATGTGATTCATGAGACTAAGTTCGAAAGACCTTGGCCAGGGCAGTTTTGAAAAAAGAGTTTTTCAATCTCGAACTTGAGTCAAATAAATCTGACATAAGACAGACGATGGAGTTTGACGAGTTATCCATAACCTCCATCATGTTGGGATCCATGATAGAGGTACTATATCATATGCTAACTATGCCTAGAGGTTCATCCCTTCCATTCTGCTAGGTTGTCACTATATGCTACTAGGTGTCACTGGTGGATTGTGAGATTCAAAGGCATTCACTTGGTGATCAGTGAACCTAAGAGTAGAGTTGAAATCGTTTCAACTCATTGAAAGAAGTTTCGATGATATTATGATAGAGATTATAATATATCTCACTACCAGTCAGAATAAAACCTACAAGGTCACACATATTAGATGTTTTGATCGTTCCGACGGTTGGATTGCGATTTAAAATCGCAATTAAAATTGATTGTCAATTGGATTAACCCGCTAAGAGTTAGTGAGTTAAAGAAGAAGGATTTGCAATTAGATTGCAATTTAATTGATTTGATTGGACCTAATTAAATTAGGCTTAACCTTATTGAATAAGGATGAGAAAGCCTAATTAATTAAAACTCCTTATTAGATAAAGAACTTGATTCATAAAGTCCAATTCAAGTCCCAACTAGATTAGGATTCATATAAATCAATTTGGAGGACACATTGGGTTCTAATTGGATTAGAATTCAATTAATCAGGTGGGACCATGTAAATCCTAATTGGATTAAGAGACCCACGCATGGAAGGAAGGGAGAGAGCCCTTCCTTCATGCGTGTGGAGCAAAGAAGGAAAGGAGGGGCGTCCGCCCCTCCTCCTTCTCACACGCACAAAGAAAGGAGGGGCGTCCGCCCCTCCTTTCCTATAACGGACCCACGCCATGTGGAGGGGCAGATGCCCTCCACCTCCTCCTTGTTGACGCGGATTGCCACATGGCATGAGCACATTCTTTGGATTCTCTACAAACTTTTTTAAGTAAGGGTTGCGATAGAATTAAATAAGAGGTGTTGCAGACTTTGGAGGGATGAATCAAGGAGTGATTGATCTCTGAAATTATTCCTTGTTTGTATGGGCATGAGATGCCTATTTAAAGGGCCCTGGCGTGAAGCATGAATGCATTAGAGCCTCCATTCAGCCGCCACCCTCTCTCTCCTTCTTCCTCCTTAGCTTGAGCAAGAAAAAGGGAAGAAGAGCTGCGCCATCTTCTTCCTCCTCTTTGATGTTCGTCGTCTTCCTTCTTCTTCCTCTCAAAGTAATAAAGAAGTTGATTAAAAGGAGAGGAATTCAGCCATCAAAAGTGATCTCTGTAAAGGAGCTAGCACTCCGATGAGATTTTGGAGCGATCTATACCTCGTGTGGATACCTGTAGAGGCCGGATGCTTGTGTGGCTTCAAGAGAACTAGAAATCCTACGATCATCAGATAGTGGTGAAGTTCTAACCCGCTCAAAGGTAAAAATTAGATCTTTATAAATTCTATACAATTAGAAATTGTAGTAGATATGAAATTAATCTAGTCTTTTAATTTTATTTTTTTTTAGATTTCATAAATCTGAGTTAGAAAACTCTAGAAAATTTTTGAAATCTACGTTCCCTAGAACGTTCATGAGATGAACGACTCCGCACGTGTCTTTTCGCTGCAATCGTCGCAATGCGTGCGGGGGTAATCCGACATAAGGTACCGGAGAATTCTTTCTAGAGGAGTCCAATAATCATTATTAAGGTTGTGAGTATATCTACTCAGTCGGTTTACAGAGTATGTAATATCAAGTCTGGTATAATTTGCAAAAAACTCTAGAGAACCAATGACTTGGGCATTGAAGCTTTGATTGACTGTATCACCTAAGTTCTTTTTTAGATAAAGAGATGGATTATAGAGAGTAGATACAGGATGACAATCGGAGTAGTAAAAATTTTTAAGAATCTTCTCCATATAGTGGCTTTGGAACAAAGTTATTCCATCTTCTCATTACTTTTCCATTGACCACACTTTCCCCCCTTTTTTTCCTGCGAACCAAACAAGCCCTAAAAGACTTGTTGTAGTTGGGACGGAAAGAACGATTCTGATTTTTGGATTTGGGCTTGGGCTCAACATTGTTGACTTTGGGCAAAAGATTAGAGGAGTGAGATTTTCTCTAAGACGATGTTGTTTTTCAATCCTAATAGAATTTAAGACTTGAGTTAGAGACAGATCACTTTGGGTGTGGCTCAAAGTATTGACAAAGTCTATAATACACGCAACTTGGAAAGACTCATCTAGGTGGGTTCCATTTGCTTAGAGTTGAAGAATCAGTATTTCATATTCATGGATTTGATCATTCATAGGTTTGGAATCAACAAATTTAAACTTGCTAAAGTCAAAGAACTTGAATCTCTTTAGCCCGGCATCATCAAGTCCATATTTATTTTATAGGGTATCCCAGAGATTCTTGGTACTCTTAGCTATATAATAAATATCATAAAGCCTATCAAAAAGGGCACCTGGGATTCTATGAAGACAGTGGTAGTTGGTTTCTTTTGGAGTCCTGGTAGAGGAGGTGGAGGAAGTAGCAACAGTTTGGGAAGAGGAAGGAGCGGGGTTTTGGTTGCGACGAGTAGCAGGTCGTGAAGCAGATGCGTTAGACACATTACTGACTTCAGTAGTGCTCTCACTAATGACTGAAATCAAGCTTAGGGTGGTAAGCCAGAACCATATTTGATTCTGCCACCTCCAAAAGTTTTGACCATCAAACTTTTCAGGTTTAGCACTAAGATTTCATATGTATGGAAAGCCATTGATTAGAAGAAGAAAAAAAATTGATTTGTAGCTTAACACAGTTTTGACACCTATAAAAATGAAAAGGTTTATGACAAATTATTATACTAATATCTAATTTGAACTTTAGATGTCTAGTTGAAAAATCTAAAGAATAACAGCTAGATCAGCTCCAGATCGGTGGTGGTGCATTAGGCTCCTTTAGGTACTAATCTTTTTTAAGCACGTAGGCCTTTTTGACAGATTTTTCCTAGACACCATTATTCAATGGATAATTTTATTAGATATCGTTTAATTTCATCCTAAGTGCAATATTAAGCTAGCTCCTATGAATTAACCAATTTTTGAATTTTCGTTTGAAGGAAACCTGAAAATTACTCTGTAAGAAGTCCAAATGGAGGTATTAATAAATCTCCTAGAGATTAGACAATCTAATATTTTGTTTAAAGAATTAAGCACTAAAATGAAGCTAGCAAAAAATGTGTAATAGCTAAAATATAACAATTTGCAATTATGCAGCAAAATATATAATAAATATTGTAATTTAAAATCTAGTACTAACAGTACGTAAATTTTTCTAGATTGTTAGCCTAGATGCACATATATAATTGATAAATCAATAATTCAATGTTTCTAATATTCATAAACAATAAATAAGAAGAATAAACTAGTAAATTATTTACTTGACAATAGAATAATAAAATGAAGAAATGAAAGAACATGGCATGTGGATTGAAGCACGCTGATGCACTGTCCTAGAAAAGTTTATGCCCCCCATGCACGGGTCCGCTGGCACAAATCTCCTAGAGATACGACGATCCGGTACAAAACTACGTCTTCTTCGTTAGTGCGCCTCTAGAAAAAAAGAAGAGCACGTTCACGCTTGCAGATAGCTCAAAAGAAACTCAGAAAAATATTTGAAATTATGAGGAGAAGTAAATAAGAACAAGAGGAAGAAAAGAAATTTTTCGTCCCTTTAAAATGATCCCTAGAGCCCTTCATATAGGCTCATAGGCCGTCCAAAAAAGGTAACAGGCTCGTCAAAAGAAGCAGACGCGGGCCGAAAGAAGCAGAATTTCGCCAAAAGAAGAAACCCATTGACGCAACCCAATCACGCGAACTGCACGTGATCAAATGCGGTGCGGTTTTCAAAAAAGTTTACAATATTTAATTGAATTCAACATAGCTATTCCCATTCTATATTTAACTAGTTTTGCTATTATTGTGTTTTCAGGATATTTGGATAATACTGTTGGTTGCAGTGAGGTTTTAAATGAAAAAAAATGGTTTTTGAAGTTGGGTTCCCAAAAGTCACGCCTCTTTCCTTAGTAATCTAAGATTATGATTTTGAGTCTTGAATGCTATATCCAAATATATGAGCCCGGATATATATATATATATATATATATATATATATATATATATATATATATATATATATATATATATATATATATATATAGTATGTATTTGTGGGGGCGATAGGGTTGGTGTGGTCTCCCTACACAAAATATTTTTTTTGCCCTAAGAAATAAAGTAGTCCCAAAGTGAGATAACTGCTATTGAATAAAATAACTTTATCCTATAACAATTTACAGTGTTTGACCAGATATAAAATAAGATAACCCGCTACATATTTTGTCATATGCTACACTACCCCCCCCCCCCCCCCCCCCCCCCAACAAAAAAAGAAATATCACACCCAAACATTTCCTGAACTACTTTAATGCTCTCTTATACATGTAGCCATCCCCTCTCCTATCACCCACCACATGTAATGAAACTTTGAAGTAATCAAAGAAAATCTCCTCTTATATAATGGAAATGCATGTCTAAGATATTCTTCGGATATCCAAGCTATTGTTCCGCCACCTCCCTTGTGCATTTCATATAAACAATGATAATTAGATTTAATTATAACACATGTAGAGCACAAAAAGTGGACTTTGCATCTATGCCAAAAGGTACAAAATAAAAAATTAAATTGTTGAGTATAATTTACAAGATATAACATTCTTATCAATGAAAAATAATACATTTTAGGGACTTTATCCGTGCATTAAGTTGTTCAAAACTCAGTCACTACACCGTGCCGCTGTAAAGATTAAGATTTTTTTTTTTTAGATATCACCACTCCCTTAAAAAAATTGCTTGCCAAATTACGTGTAAAAAGATCTTTTTGGTATATCATGGACTAAGACCTACCTTGCTCTAAGTTCAGATTTCTTGGATAGGATGTCAAGCTAAGTCTATATTAGTTACAATGTAATATCTAATTTCCTTCTCATGCCTCTCATTTCTTGCTTACGATGCTGTGGTTGTCAAGTTTAATATGCTCCCACCATCTTTTCATAAATTCAGTTCTCATTTCAAAATATGAAAAAGATAATTTTGACAGAAATATGATAGATATTTCATTATAGGGTTCTCTAGAATTTACAACATAAAAATTGTTGATATGATTTACCAATATATAAATGGCACCATTTGCCAAAAAAAGAAAAATTAAGATCAATTTTGCAGGAGGGGGAAACATTGTTCAATTTTGCAGTTTGATCAATATTTAGCTTCTTTTAGACCAAATTTCATTTTACCGGACCAAAACCGGTCATAACCCAGTCCCATCTGCGCTCTTATCCCTTGCGACCCGATTTGCTTGCACAGCGCGGACTTAATGCGGTGCTCGTAGGACTTCAAAAATCGTGCCGGCGCATTTTTGACTCCAAGTCTTTTTTTTTTTTTTGCTAAATTGACTCCAAGTCTTCCGTGTATTGGGTGGGCTTCCTGCAGCGGAAATAAAAAGTATCCGCTGGACTGCGCACCTAACCGCGCACTGGCATCAAGACCCGGCCCCGCCCTTTCGGCGACCAGGTCCGCCACTTCCAGCCATCCTCCCAAAAGTACCACCCCAAGCCCCAGCGACAACCAAATCCTCCCCTTCTCTGGAGGAAAGCCGGAAAAAAAAAAAAAGGGAAAGCCTATCTATTTATCTGCAGAAGAACAGGACTGGGACCGATTTCTTTTTCTGTCTCCACAATATTCATGGCCATCCTCATCCCAGGTGTGCAAGAATAAAATTTTTTGAAGGAATCTCCTGACCGAACTCTCTTTTGTTGCTTAAGATTTATAATATTTGCCACCACCAACGGCAGCTCCAGCTATCAATCGTTTTCTTGATGCTTCCACGGAACCAGCCATGGCCTGGATCCGCCGCTCCTTCTGCCCCTCCTACCGCCAGGGCCTCCTTTCCCCGCCGCCGCCGCCGCCGCCATCCCCTCTCCGCCGCCTCCTGATGATGGGCGCCTACCTCCCGCGGCACCCCCGCAAGACAAGCAACATCTCCTCCTGGCGGCGGCACCTCCTCCGCTTCCTCCTCTTCTTCCTCCTCGGCTTCTTGCTGGGCCTCTCCCCCTTCGCCGACCTCGACGACTCCGGCCTCCGCCCCCATGACTTCTCCTTCGACGACGACGGCGGGCGCCCCCGTCGGGATCTCTCCGCCCTCGTCCGCTCGAGGCCTTGGGAGATTGAGATCGTGCGGCCCGAGGGCCTCGTCGCCGTCGAGCTCGAGGCCAGGAAGGAGGAGGAAGGCCCCGGCGAGCCCGATCCGCGGTCCCTCGGGAAGCTCCTCATCGTTGTCACCCCGACCTACAACCGCGCCCTCCAGGCCTACTTCCTCAACCGGCTGGGCCAGACGCTGAGGCTCGTGCCGCCGCCCCTTCTCTGGATCGTGGTGGAGATGAACGCCGCCTCCATGGAGACGGCCCAGATCCTCAGGAGGACGGGGGTCATGTACCGCCATCTGGTCTGCAAGAAGACCTCCACCGACATCAAGGACCGAGGCGTCCACCAGCGGAACACGGCGCTCGAGCACATCGAGCGGCACCGTCTCGACGGCATCGTGTACTTTGCCGACGACGACAACATTTACTCGCTCGAGCTGTTCGACCGCATGAGGGAGATCAGGTGAGTCTACTTGATGATCTTTCATCTACAGCTTAATCCGTGGGTTCGAATTACCACTTGATGCGTTCATTGTTTTGATGGTCCTGTAATATCTTTGCCAGTTCATTTCGAAATTACTAGACGTTGTAGGACTTGCAAGCCTGCTGGCACTGCAAACTGACATAGTGAAAGGGATAGCTATTCATACGGTCATGTGATACTTCTCTTCTAGGGTTTAGGTCATGGTGGGCATTTTGCTCATGCATGTGGAGGACTGGTGCTGTAGAATTACTATGCATGTTGAAGCACCGCATGGTCCAGTGAAAAATGAAATGGTGCACGGTTGGCACACAGATATACACCACAATTATTAATGCGTATAAGAAGCTAAACATGCTCTCTTGCACATTCTGCTTTCTGATGTTTGTTTGTTTATCCAGAGCTTCTTGCCTATATTATCCTCTTTACATGTTGTCCTACAACTCATTTTATAAATTTAAGCTTTTTATTGTTTGCTGTGGATTTCCTATTCAATATAAAGTTAGTTTGAACTAATCCACCGATGTTTAGATTGAATTCCTTAGAAGGTATTTATGTTCAGGTTATGAGCACTCTGTGTTTAGCTCGATTGAAATTTCTTTCGAAGAGTCAAATTCAAAATCTGAGCAACCAAGAGTATCTAATATGAAGAGAAGGGTACCTGTTTACCTTGCCATATCCTTGCTATCATCATTTGATGGTATGATATCTTTTAATTTTGGTGCCTGTATGTTTTGGCGGGGCATATCTTGTGCAAGTACATGACTAGCTCAGACATGATTGACATTCTTCACTCCTTTGGTACCCAAAATCTCATATAAGCTTTAACTCATGTTTATCTGGTTGTGATTGGTGTCTGCTAGTCAATAGGTAACATAGTTTAAATTATTCCTGTCATATGCTATATGCCATGTCAGGACCTCAATAGCACAATGCATTTCCTCTATTTCTTGAAAGCCATTTATCGATCTATTAGTATGCAATCTCAAGGTACATAATGGGGTGTGTGTGTGTGTGTGTGTGTGTGTGTGTGTGTCAATACATTTGATATAATTATACTAGAAATATTGGAATACTTTATGGCTAATTATTAGTATAGACATGCATATGACCTATTATTTGGGCTTGGACACAATAATGCATTTTTAAGAGGATTTACAGGAATTCAATAAGAATCAAGAATCAAGTATGTATGTTAAATGTTCAAAATGTGCCTATTATGTCCATCCATAGTAAGCTATTCTAATTTGTCCACAGTAAAAAAAAATTCCAATGCATTTTTTTTGCATCTTTAATGGATCCATCTTGAGAGCTTCAATTATGAAAGGTAGCTATGTCTGCTTCCATTACTTGGCCTTCAATTTATAGAATTTATCTACATGTTGTTTGAAGGAGATTTGGCACTTGGCCCGTTGCAATGCTTGCTCAAAGCAAAAATAAGGCAATACTGGAAGGCCCAGTATGCAATGGAAGTCAAGTGATTGGTTGGCACACAAATGAGAAAAGTAAGAGACTTCGAAGATTTCATGTTGACATGTCAGGATTTGCATTCAACAGCACAATACTGTGGGACCCGAGGAGGTGGCACCGTCCAACCTCAAATGCCATAAGGCAACTAGACACAGTAAAGGAGGGTTTTCAGGTATGACTCATGTCTCTCTCTTTTTTTAAGAAAAAATATTTTTGTAGTTTTCCAATCGCTCATTAAAACTTTGTGTATTAGACTTTACAGGTGTAAATCAGAAAGGATACATTAAAAATGGAAAAAAATGGAAGAAACACATTTTTCTTACATTTATGCAAATTTTAGATAGGTCTATTTTTGTCCATTTGATGAAGAAATAGCAATACCTCTTGACTTTCTGAACATAGATTCTTCAACATAGATTCTCCACTGATAGAGCTTTTCTTTGCATCACACTCTCTTTATCAACAAGGCTGGATCTGGAAAAGTCGGCCGGTCCTGTAGTAACAAGATTTTATATATACACCAGCAAAATGTGATTCAACAGCAAATCATAATTCACTTCGGAGAGTTAATTGCTTATGGAGATCATAAAGTTGAGTCTAGTTCCATTGATGAGAAGTCCTGAGCATTCTCCCTCTGTTGTAGTCATTTTTCATACAATTTAACAGTGTAGATAGCCAAATTTTCTTGGTGATCTTTTAATCAAATCTATTATTCTAACAAGAACGACTGAAAAGTTACGTGTTAGAATACTTAATTTATGTGATCTTGAGCTCGAAAGTGCTAGGTCAGCTATTAGATCAGCATGTAATCGGGCATTAAAGTGCTCTAGTGGAAGCTGAGAAAATCATTAGTTTAGGTGTCAAAAGATTTGATGGTAGCTGAAAAATGCTAGTCTGCCTGAACTTTGCCATTTCGTTTTTCTAATAATCATGACGTGTACAATAGTGCTAGATCCCTTTTTCAACGATAGCTGAATATGAGGAATCACAGGTCTGTTATGGTTCACATGCAATGCTATTCTTTTCCTTTTTGTAATTTTAAGTTCATGGATTGTGTGCAACTTCTAGAAAGGTGCATTTTAAAGTTTATATGGAAAATTGAAAAACTTTTAGGATGTACAAATGGCCTGATATTGGCTTGTAACATCATTAGTACAAAATAGAGGCCTATTATGTTTCATGAGATAAGTCCTATGCTACTTATTTTTGTTATATATCTATGATGCATAGTGAAAGCAACTTTGGGAAAGAAGGCAACCTAACAGGTGTTTTTGTATATGTAAGTCTATAGCAAAGACCAGTGAATACCCTCAGTAAATCTATTCTTCTATCTGGCTGAGGTATAGGTAGAATTCAGATTCATTCTTGTAGGGGAACCGGTCCTTGCAGTATAGGTTGAATAACTTTAGATGGAGAATGTTGAAATAATGGAGGAAAACTTTTATACAGGCTAAATCTCAAAGAATCTCATAATTTAATGTATTTCTTTCTGGGTTGCATGGGCAGACATGAGAGCCAAAGCATGACACTTGTTGAATGTCTAGCTCAACAAGAGCAAAATATAATATTTTTGGACTTGTCTACACAATTTATTTTGAGAATATTTTTGTACTTGTCTACGTAATTCATTTCCTTGTTCATTTTTGGCATTTCTACATTTTCTAGCTTGCTTGAGAAATTGAATATCTTCTTTCTAATTTTTATTTACTACATCTGAATGTGGATGCATTATAATTGGGGAAGTACGTGTTGGCTCTCTTCTTTGTTTGAACGGGGTATCATAATTTTGCTAGCAAGCAAATTTAATATGTATCTCTTCCCAAATTCCTTTTTCGTTTTTTTTTTTAAAATGTGATTCATCCTTACACCCTCCTACCAAAATATAAGTAGAAAAATGTGTTTCTATTTGCCTAAGATGCCATCAATTTTCATGTTTTAGAAAAGCGATTAGAGGACCCACCATAGTTGTCAGATAGCCTAGACTATCCCAAGCAATAGGCTCTCATACAGCCTAAAGAGATGGACTAGGCAATTAGGCAACTGCCTAGGGGACAACTTTGTACAAAATTCAAAAAATGATTTATACTTTCTTATATATTTCAATTGTTGACCAAGATTTGCATTGTCTACAATAAATTATCCATCTCAAATGACTCTAGGATGCATCACTAACAACCAACACATGAATTCCACTAAATAAAGCTTTCTACTTTATCACAGTCTTATTATTTGTGCTGAACTTGCAGAACACAACATATTTTGTCTTGGCTCAGATTGTATGGTGCACATTTTTTTTATCTGGAAGTGGATATGAATTCAAATCCCACAGGAAAAGCTAAAGATGACAATTGATCAATTTAAAGTTTTGTGCAGATATGATTAATTTAAACAATTACTATTGAGGAAGGACTAAAAACAGAGCAAAATTCAGATCGTAAAAAACAGAGAAATATATAACAAAATAATTCAAACATGGCAGCAAAATAAACAAAGAGGTTGACAAAAAGAGGGAATACAACAGCGAGGGACTCGAAATTGATCAACTCTACAAAAAAGGCCTTTGTAACAGAGGATATACTCTGTATAGAGCATTCCACTCATGAGGACAAAAGTGCGAGGAAGAGAGGAATATAGGTGGATTTACTTTCTGGCCTCTCGGATCCTCGCCAATTGCCTCTAGTCACTGTTCGACTATGTCCAATGTAGCTACTCGCCGTTCGAACACCCAAGATAGGGAGCGGAGAGATGCCCTAAGGGCTAGGCTTGGAGAACAGAGGGATGGCAGAATTGGAGAAGAACTTCAAATACCTCCTTTGCTCTCCCTTAAGTTGATCTAGTTTGGATTAAATTGGTTAAGCTTTGGCTCCCTTGTTTCAAATCAACAGCTTAGACTCGGGTGGCCTGGACTAGGCTGGGCTAGGCGAGCACCTGAAGGAATTACCCAGTAGCCAAGGTGGGTGCCAAAAAAGCCAAGTGAGTGCCTGAATGGCAGGTTGTTGTGAGCCTTACTTAGGTAAGCAGTGCTAGGTTGGGCGCCTAGTCGTGCAGGTGCCTGTAGGAACTATGGTCCCATTAATTTGAATTGAAAACATTCTGATGAAAGGTAGTTTAACATTATGTTGTTTTGGTTTAAGTTTCAAAATCCCTCTTCTCAGAACCAGATCCCATGAAACTCTATTTTATTACTGTAAGAGGTTTCTTCTATCCACCTAAAACTCATATAGGATTCTTATGCATATCTAGAAATTTACCTCAATGCTCTTTGGATTAGGGGGCACATGGCTCAGGTTGGTTCAGGTTAAGAGGCCAATCTGGAACTAGCACAATTCCAATTGGTTCTCAATTTTTGGAACCAGAATCAAATCAATCAATATTGGAACCAACCCAACCCAATCCAATCAAGATTGGATTGGTTCAAGTTGGTTATTGCATTATCCAAAAATTAAAAAGAAATTTTAAACCATTAATTTTATTGAAAACATAAACTATTAGTACATATCCTATATATGATGTGTATATTAGATGTGGATCGGGACGGGTCAGGTTACCCAGCCGCTTAACCCAAACCCAAACCGATCCAGTCGGGTTTCAGAAAATCAGAATGGAACCAACCCAATCCTCGTCAGAGTCCAAAACAAAACCCGCTCAACAACATTGGTCCAATTTGGTTATTGGGTTGACCCAAATACATGTACACCCCTACTTGTACAATTATAGAATATCCAGACATATTACAGAGGCATCTTGATATTCTAATATCACATTATCCAACACCATCTAAGTATGTTAGCCATGGGAAGAAAATAATTGCTGCTTTCTTGGCTGCCACTTTATTGTTTTATGTTGCATGGTCATCTGCTGCCAAGTGATTCCAGGATTTTTATTTTTCTGCAGGAACTTAATGTTATTCCCTTACAATCTTGTGCTCTCTCCTAGGCCATTTTTCATGGTTGCTTCTTTCTTGCTTTTCTGTTTCTTTGTTGATGTTGTCATTTGTTCCTCACTCATCTGATGATGAGTCGGTTCCAGGTTTTCTATTTTCTGTTGGAGATCTTTGTATCACTTTGTTGTTAGACTCTTCTAGTTTGTGCTTTGTGTTTTGGGCCTTCTGTTTTAACGTTCCTTTTTTTTTACGTGTAAAAGATGTTCATTTCCTGTTAAAAAATGCCAATGTACCCCATTTTGGAGTTTGGTATCATCAACCTGAGATGAATAGTAGCACAGCAAGTTTAAGCATCGTCCTATTAGTTGAGATTGACCTTGCAAATGCTTTACCATTCATCCCAACATAAGTTTGTCCTTTGTTTTATACGAGTTCTATAGAATCTCTTTTGTGATTTAGAAAGACCTATGCTTTGGCCAAATCTAAACCTAGTTTTTAGATTGTATTTAGCATGTCAGTTGAAACTAACTAGTTTTGATTAAAGATCAGTATACATGTAGACTACTAGTCTCATTATTGGGTTCTTTTCTTCATCAATTATGAGTTTGTAGAATGGTAACCTGTCGGAAGTGTGATACATCTGAGCTCCACGGAGCATTTTTGCATGAGAAGATTTGGAAGGATTTCACTGTAAGGTACCAAGGAATATAAGGAAAAGATAAAAAAATTTCAAACAATTAATTTATATTAGCAGCCAACTATCTTACATTTCACGAAAACCATAAATACAGGGAACAAATTCTATTGAAAATAATGAAAATAAATTATCATTTTTCTCTTTTAGAAATTCGGTAAACATAGTTTACCTAGATTTCTATAGTACACAAGCAAAATTATGTGTTTTTTAATCCCTAGATGGAGAAATATTGCAGGAATTTTAAAAAGTTGCCCTTGTATGTTATTTTTTATAGAAAGGTAAGCAACATATATTGGTGTTTGAGCAAGTGGGATCTCCTATTGATGATAGTGGATAGATAGTCACTTGTATTCATACATGATATGTAGTGTTCATATGTTTATATGGTGTGATATGTGACACGTGATATGCTAACTATTTATGCCTTTGTAGTTATTCTTAGTGATTGATATTTGATCTTATGTTATAATTTTGATTTTCAATTCTTGGACGATAAGCTTAGCATGTAAAGATCAGCAGTTATAAATGTTACTAAGATACCTCACACAACCACAGCATTATATATTAGATATCACTAATACTATGAATGATATCTAGGATGATTTTACTTATATTACTTTGTTAAGATTTTATAATGTTCTGTTACTTTTAACATTTTTTAACTACTTTATATTTTATAAATAGTTTTGAACAAAAATAACTAAAAGTTAGGTCTGTTCAGTCATTCTATTTTGCATTTATATGGCTTTTTTTGTATTCTTTACATAATATCTCTTTCCCCTTGGATTGAAACCACCTAAAATCATAACCAGGACCTGCCAATCTTAAAACCTGCCTTGATTTGCAAATAAGTTTTCCAAAGCCCTATCCTTATTCCTAAGCCTTTGATGATCAGATCCTCAATGTCTAGTGTGCATATATGTCTGTCTACTATAGCACATTTGCTCCAATAAGTGAATAATATGGCGCGAATAATCATGGAAGTGTTCAATGTCTTTTTCGAGGTTCATTTTTAGAATTAAAAGGAAAATAGAAACATAGTGCGTTAAATCGCTCTAGAAAATAAATGCGTCTAATACCTACCGGTTGTAGGGTTGTTAATAAACAGAATTTAGACTGAGCAAATCATAAATTTTGCTTGAGCCTGCCCCAGCTCTGGTCTGCATTAAAATGAAGTGCTTCTTGCTTATGTTGATTGGATGTCTAAACTATATGCATAGATTAGACTAGAAATTAACTTCTTTTGTTCTGAGGGCTGTCCTCATGCACCATCCAAATGTTCATTAATGTCCCAAGTTTGTGACATACATAATACTTGATTAATTTCATTTCAGTTGTATTTAAATAGCTTGACTTGCTGGTTCAGACCTTCAACTCCAGTATTCACAGCTGATATCTTTCATGCCCTGCCATCTTCTTCACAATTTAACATTTAATATAGTGATTTGAATATTTGCAGGAAACAACATTTATAGAACAGATAATTGAAGATGAAAGCCAAATGGAAGGCTTGCCAAATAATTGCTCAAGGATCATGAATTGGCATCTTCACTTGGAAGCTAGAAATTTTGTTTATCCTAAAGGGTGGCAAGTCTCAAGAAATCTTGACGTTGTCATTCCTTTGAAATAGAAATTGCATCTTTGGCAAGGTACTTCCACTTAGGCAGGTTTATTTTGCAAGATTTGTTTATTTTATCCCCATGATCTTTTCTTGGGCATTTATCAGGATCTGTTGATAGTGGAAGGGATATGGTTGCACACATATAAACTCACTCAAATTCCTTTAGTATCAGAAAAAACCACCTTTCTTGACGAGAAATGCTCCTCAAATTTTATCATTGCATAAATCAACTCACTTGAACTCCTTTGTTATCAGAAAAACCACTTGTCTTAGGGAGATATGCTCTTCTTTCCTTGAATTTCATTTTTTTTTTCATACACTATTACTACTTACTACTAACAGCACGGTTTTTGATCCGAGGGTGAGCCTTTTTTTTATTTTACAAAATTTGTTTTTGCATGTTTGGTTGCTTACTCTTCTTACTTGCCTCTATGTTATTTGCCATCTCCTAAACTATTTCCGGTTAATGCATGTTCAGCAAATGTCTATGCATGCAACCATCGCGTGAGTGGGCCTTCAATGCTGGTTGACTTCTCAAAACAAAGCACCTGCTTGAATCAGCGGTCATTTCCACCACCACCAGACATGCCTTCATACAAATATTCATTCAATATTCTTTGAGGGAAGGGAACCATCTTAGTGTGATAATGGTCCATATTCTTTGGAAGTATACCCAATGATGTATACATTCATTAGCGAGGAGCTTTTGTTCTCAGCAAAAAAGAGAGGAGCTTTTGTATTATTTTTTTTTCCTTACCTTGGAAACTTTTGCATTACTAAAAATCTGCTGAAGTGTTTTCATGTAAGAGTTTGTTCGCAGCATCAATTTTGCGCTCAGTTGTAGAATCGGCGGCATATATCATTCTTCCTTTTGGTAGCTTATTATCCCGCATATCTGTATGCGTGAATGTAGTGTTGATCTTATCTAAAGAGGCTAATCTTGGACTGGGGGAGTGTCACAAGATGTTACACCTAATCCACCTACTATTATTATGAGAGCGATCTGCTGTCTGAATCGGCATATGGCTGACTGGAGGTGATGCGTTCTTTTTCTTTCCCTTTTTTTTGTGAGATTAATGATGTCCAACGGATAAGGACGTTTGCTTAGAGGTTTCTCCTCTTTTGCTTTTTGGCTGGTTGGTGTTTTTTTGTGCGTGGCGCGCGGCGGTGTGTGGGGGCGCCGCGACGGGGTGTTGGGTGTCAAGTGGGTGGTTGAAATCTCAAATGTCTTGCAAAACTACAGGTTACAAAACTACAAGTGCGATATGCACTAACAAAAAAGAAACATCCAGATGTGATGGAAGAGTGATCAGAGATAAGGTTCGTTCCTCTACCAGCGAGCCAATCAACTGGTTTATTGGCTTTTGTAAAACCGTGGTGCATGGAAGTACGGTGGAGTTTTTGAGAGAGCCCGTGTCCTGAAGGAGAGGATTATGCTGCATGGTTGTGTCCACGGTGTGATTAATCCCATGAAGTACAGTAGCAGAGTAGCAGAGTTTCCCTTTATCCAAATTCATGATGCTTGGAGTAAAAAAATAAGCTTTGTTGCAGCTTTTGAAGCCTTCCCAAGCCGCTTGTGTGTTTGATTGTATGACATGGGAACCAGCATATAGGACTTTGACCCCAATGGTCTCTGAAGATAAAGCCAAGCTCCTGCAAAGGACTTCCTTGCCGAGCCCTCGGAGTTCACCTTTACCACTCCCGGGGGTGGAGTACCCAACACACAAGGTTGGGGGAAGTCCTTTTTAAATAGGGGGAACTAATGTCCGGTCCATTTTTTGACCGGACCGTAATGTTTAATCCCTGTTGAACATAAATTTAACAACCGGTCCATAACCATTTCCAATGCATAATAAATTTTCATGAAAAGACCATAATGCCCTTCACCCTCTTCATCTTCATTTTCCCTTTTTTTTTCCTGTTCTGAATCCTATTCCTTCCAACTTCCAAGCCATCCCGTAAGGTCTGCAAGTGCCCGTTCCGCTTCCGCATCATCGGCTCCGGCCTCCAGGCCAAGTGAGACTCCCTCTTCGCCGCTGTCTCCGCCGCCGCCTCCCTTGCCCTCGACCTCCATCTATGTTTCTTCCCCACCGTCGCCGCCCGCGAGAGGATCCAAAGGAGAAAGGGTCTCGGCCGCGCTCCACCGACCACGTCGCCGAGCCACCGCCGGCCTCGGCACTCTTCCGGTTCCGCCAGCCTCGCGGGAGGAGAAGGAGGGAGGAGAAGAAAGAAGAAAGAAGAAGGGGCATCGGGAAGAAGAGAAGAAAAAAAAAGAAAAAGAAAAGAAAAAAGAAAAGAAAAGAAAAGAAAAGGAAAGAAAAATAAATAAATAAATGCATAAATGAGTGTGTGTGTGTGTATATATGAATGAACGAATAAATAAATAAAATAATAAATAAATATATTTCAATAAAATAAAATAATAAATAATAAATAACTAAATAAATAAATAACGATCCGACATTTTTTTGGCGCTGCCGGCCTCGCAGGAGGAGAAGAAAGGAGGGAGGAGGAGAAGGAAGAAAGAAGAAGAAGCTTTGGAAAGAAGAGAAGAAAAAAGAAAAAAAAAGAAAAGGAAACAAAAAGAAGAAAATAAAAAAATAAAAAAAAGAAAAATTAAGTTAACTCACTATTGCAATTAAGTTAGTAAGCTTGAACATAGTGCACATAGTAAAACTATCTCTGCGTGCCATTTTTCTCCATCTTGGAAATTCAGTTAGAAAACAATAACATATACTTAAATCTTGTATCACAGTTAGTACCTTATCTCAAACCTTTTTTGCTCCGTTTTTGCTCCATATTGGGAATTCAGTGTGTACGACGTTTTAGTACCTCACCTCAAACCTTATACATCAATGCCGACATAACACCTTATTGTGTACAGTATTAATTTAACTGTATGTGCAGACAATTTATCTGTATGCCAAAACAATTAAATTGTGTGCAGAGTAGAATTTACTGTGTGCACGGTTAATATAACTATGTTCTGGAGTAAAATAACAGTCTTGAAACATTTGTTTTAAATCTTATGCAATCTTCAGAAGGGTAAAATAGCGAGGGAAACAAGAACATATGCATACGGCACATAAATATAAGATGAGTGCATTTGCATTTGATAAGTTTTGATCGATGTTTAGACTGAAGTCAAGTAGAAATAGATCTTAGACTAATGTGTTGTAAAAGATGAATGTAAATATGTGCATTTTTATTTTTTGTGTAATAAAATAACAGATAATATGATTATGTTGATTTTGTTCAGATGATTGGCTTTCTTTTCTGCTTCTTGTCGCGCTCATTACTGAAATGTCTATCATGATGACTTATTATAGGTTCTGAACAGTTTCATAAACTGTGCCAGCACAGTTGTAATATGTTTATGAGGCTATAAACAGAAACATAAGCAGGACATGCTTAAATATCTATCACACTTTCAGAAAATCAGTGTGCCAATTGAATTTGTGTTCCTCCAATTTGGTAATTCTGTTTGGAAATTTGTTTAAAATCGAAGGCTGTACTCCAAATGGTTGATAATTGAAAGTAGGTACATAACTTTTCATTATCAACAGGCACCAAACTGACGATAAAGAGTACCGACAAATCTAACAACTAAAGTGTATCGGAGTTTGAGAAAATTTAGCGTGCCATTTTGCTCCATCTCCACATTTCAATTAGGAAACATAAACGTAAGCTTAAATCTTGTGCCAAAATAGTTCAAGTGCTTAAAAGCGTAACAGAGTTTCAGAAAAATGAGCGTGCCATTTTGGGAATTTAGTTAGGTCCCATTATCATTTTGGATATCAATAATTATAGTTCCAGAATTTCAGAAATTGCAGCATGCCATTTTCCTTAAAAGCGTATTAGAGTTTCAAAATCCTCTATGTGCCATTTTTGGGAATTATTCCATGGAAGCAATAATAAATGCTTAAATCGTGTATTACAGTTTCAGATACTATTATTCCTATGCTTAAAAGTGTATCGGAGTTTCATAAAATTCAGCGTGCCATCTTATGCAACATTTTCTGAATATCACTTAACTGGGTGCACAGTTTAATTAACTATGTTCGCAGTTAATTTATCTGTGTTCGGAAACAAAGAAACTGTGTGCAGAGTAGAACTTATTGTGTGCATAATTGAAGTAACTGTGTTTCGGGGTAGAATAACATTCTTCAAACTTTGCCAAACCTTCTATTCATCAAAATTAGGTGTTCACTATTTCATTAAGAGATGTAGCAATGTAGATTTAGTGTTTACTCCGTTTTAGTACCCCATCTCAAACCACTTTCAACAATTTCAGAATAATACTTAACTGTGTGCACAGTTTTATTAACTGTGTTCGCAGTTAATTTAACTGTGTTTTCCAACAAATAAACTGTGTGCATAGTTGAAATAACTATGTTCCGGGATAGAATAACGGTGTTCAAATATTACTAAACCTTCTACTCATCAAAAATAGGAGTTCACTGCTTCATTTTGGGATGTGCCAATTTAGATTGAGTGTTTATTCCCTTTTACTACCTCATCCCAACCACTTCTACAACAATTTCCTAATAACGTTTAACTGTGTGCACAGTTTTATTTATTGTGTTCGCAGACAAAATAACTGTTTTCCAAAACAAATAAACTGTGTGTATAGTATCATAAACTGTGTGCACAGTTGAAATAACTGTGTTTCGGGATAGAATAACGGTGATTAAACTTTGCCAAACCTTCTACTCATCAAAAATAGGAGTTCACTACTTCATTTTGGGATGTGCCAATCTAGATTTTGGCACGCTGCAATTTCTAAAATTCTGGAACTAACTGAATTTCCAAAATGACACGCTGCACGCGTTAAAGTTTACCGCAACAGTGTTGTAAGTGTGTGCCGGCACATAGTTTAGTCACTTTTTGAGAACCTATAAGTTATATTTCAGCATCTGAGCAATGAGCATGATAGCAAGTAGAAAATTTGGCCAATCATCTCAACATAATCAACATAATCTAATTTTCTGTTTAAATGTTATATGACACAAAAAAATGCAAATGCACTCATCTTACAATCAACTTTTACAACACATAGAAAACTATCTCTTCCTACTTGACTACATTCCGTACATAGATATTTTCTTATTCTTGTTATTCTTGTAGGCAAGAAGCCATAAAATTTAGAGATCTTTGAGATCGGTTTGAAGTGGATGTGTCGTATGCATATGTTCTTGTTTCTCTCGCTATTGTACCCTTGTGAAGATTGCATTGAATTTAAAACAAATGTTTCAAGACTGTTATTTTACCCCAAAACATAGTTATATTAACCGTGCACACAGTAAATTCTACTCTGTACACAATTTAATTATTTTGGCATACAGATAAATTGTCTGCGCACACAGTTAAATTAACTGTGCACACAGTAAGGTGTTATGCCGACATTGATGTATAAGGTTTGAGGTGAGATACTAAAACGTCGTACACACTGAATTTCTAATTTGGAGCAAAAAAGGTTTGAGATGAGGTACTAACTGTGATACAAGATTTAAGCATATGTTATTGTTTTCTAATTGAATTCCCAAGATGGAGGAAAATGGCACGCAGAGATAGTTTTACTGTGTGCACTGTATTCAAGCTTACTAACTTAATTGCAATAGTAAGTTAACTTTATTTTTCTTTTCTTTTTTTCTTTTTTCTTTTCTTCTTTTTCTTTCCTTTTCTTTTTTTTCTTTTTTTTCTTTTTTCTTCTCTTCTTCCCGAAGCTTCTTCTTCTTTCTTTTTTCTTCTCTTCCCTCCTTTCTTCTCCTCTTGCAAGGCTGGCGACACCGGAAGAGTGCTGGATCGTTATTTATTTATTTAGTTATCTATTATTTTATTTTATTGAAATATATTTATTTATTATCTTAATTATTTATTTATTTATTCATTCATTCATATATATATTTTTATTTATTTATGCATTTATTTATTTATTTATTTATTTATTTATTTTTCCTTTTTTTTCTTTTCTTTTTTCTTCTCTTTTTCCCGATGCCTCTTCTTCTTTCTTCTTTCTTCTCCTCCCGCAAGGCCGGCGGCGCTGGAAGAGTGTCGAGGCCGGCGGTGGCTCGGTGACATAGCCGGTGGAGCACGGCCGAGACCCTTTCTCCTTCGGATCATCTCGCGGGCGGCGATGGTGGAGAAGAAGCGCGGGTGGAGGTCGAGTTCAAGGGAGGCGGTGGTGGAGACGGCGGCAGAGAGGAAGTCGAACTTGGCCTGGAGGTCGGAGATCTGCTAGGCGGTGGCCAAGTGGGCGGAGGTTGCGGAGAGGAGGGCAAAGACGAGGGAAGCGAGGAGGTCGGGAGTGAGGGGGTGCGGGAGGAGGAGGGCGGCGGCGACGAGGAGGAAGATTAGGAGTGAGGCAGCGAATTGGAGGGCGTCGAGGCGGTGGACGGGGGAGCGGTCATCGGCCACGGCGGAGGATAGGAAGGCATAATGGGGGAAGAAGAAGGTGAGTTTCAGTTTGGGGACAAAAACTGGGTACTTTGAGGAGGGGTATTTTCGTCTCATAAAAATACTCTCAAGGACCGGGAATTAAACATACTAAAATTATTGGACTGGTTGTTATAAGACTAGTCAACAGGGATTTATTGTCATACTAGGGTCTTTTGAAGGGTGGGGAATTAATTTCTCCTTTTAAATACCCCAGTGCCCAGAACCTATGGACAGTGGTAGCTCAGAGTCCGATCACAAGCTGGTAGCCTGAATAATACTCTGGTTTCTTGCAGTCCATTTAAGCCAACCTGCATAGCATAAAGCACTTCTCTGCTCATCCTCTAAAAGACTAAATGGCCCGCAGAGACTGCAGATGAGTAATATAAGGTAAAATAATCATCTTATCCATACCTTTCTAGCCTCTTGGAAATAAACCAAGACATGTTCTATATGGCAATAGATCGCAAGAGACCGATTGTTGATAGATAACCCAGTTCGCAAGAGTAGATTTTCAAGGCAGATTTCTCCACCTCATCTTCCACCAAAATGAGTTGATTCTAGGAATTACATCAGCTTTCCCGGAACAGTTGAAGCCTTCGCTATTGACAGTGCTGGCAGAAATATTGAGAGTGAGATCATAAACATCCTTAAACGTTCAGAGGCTTCTTTGCACAAGGACCCCAAGCAAACTGACCAGGCCTTCAACCCCTCGAGATCGGAAGGGTGCTCATTCAAAGCATCCCAAGTCCTAAGATTATGTTGACGAAGCCCGCCCTGCTCCGAATACGTGTCCAATGAAGACAGCCTCACTCATGAGTTTCGACAACGGCTCTTTAGAGTGAGAAGCTCTGAGGAGAGAGAAAGTGGGTTTGAGGCCTAACGGCTAGCTGCTCGTCGGTGGCTCTCGGCGAGGTTCTTCTCCGTCTACGGCGGACGGCTCCGTGGGGGCACGGGATTCAACTGTGGTCCGCGGAGGGGAGGTTTGGCGCCGGGTCCGTCGTTAGACAGTGAACTCCTCGGGGGCGCAGGGGAGGGCTAAGAGGCCGGTCTCGCCGGCGGTGGTGGCGGAAGATTGAGCAGCTCCGGCCTCCTACGACTGAGTACGCTTTGCTTGTTCTTTTTTTCTAAACAATCTGTGTGCAAGTCTGGCGGGCCAATAGATAAGCAAGCCGACCCTTTAGGGACAAAGCTGATGGGGGAGCTCGACGTACGCGGCAGCGGTGGCGGGCAAAGGTAAGGGCAAAGGCAAAGGTAAGCTTTCTGCGGAACGGGGAGAGACATTCAAGACTTCGGCAAGGCTGGGGCCTTGGGTGACTCACTGGCCCTCGGACGCGGACGTGGCTCGATTGAGCCGCCGCTTCCCGACAGTCTTGGAGCTGTCGGAGGTGCCCATCGAGGCTGTCCGCCGGGAGTGGGAAGGCCTCTCAGTGGTGGCCCGTAGCCTCGGCCGTCGGGTGCCAGCCGAGTGGGTGGCCAAGGATGTGGCCACCCGTGGAAAACTTGCAGGGAAGGTGGAGGTGGTGCCGCTAGCCGACGACCACCTTGCCCTGAGGTTTGGGTCGACGGTTGACCGCGATCGGGCACTCAATGGAGGCCTATGGGTGGTGATGGGGCAACTCCTCGCCATGGAGCTATGGGTGCTGGAGTTTGCGATGAGGGAGGTCACCGTGAAGACGGTTGTGGTATGGCTCCGGCTACCCCGACTTCTATCGGAATACTGGTCGGCCGCGACCATACTAGAGATAGCAACCCAAACAGGGTGGCCACTTGCCGTGAATGAGGTGACCGAGCAACGGCGAGCCATGGGTTTCGCGCGGGTAAAGGCGGCGATCGATGCCACCCAAGCCCCTTCTTCCGGGGGTTCTAATTCGGAGGAAGACGAGGGTGCGGTGGCAGCCCTTCATCTTTGAGAATGTCGCTGACTACTGCATTGGATGCGGCAGGATAGGCCACTCGGCGATGGCGTGCCGCCACTCGGTGCCGGAGTTGATGGAGGAGAAGGGGGTGGATTTGGGGATTTTTCAAGCAGGGCCGAAGTCGAGAGCTAGGGAGGGCGATCAAGGGCCGATCTATGGCCCTTGGTTAGTGGCAAACCGACCCCAGCTCCCGAGGGGGCCGCCGCCGCCGCGACCGGGGAAGACAATCGAATCGACAGCCAAGTCGCCCTCGCCTCGGCCGCTTTCTCTAGGGGATAGGGCTAGCCCTCCGATCACATCTCCTCCGGACCTCGACAGTTGGCAGAAACCAACCAAGGTCGCCCGATGCCATTCGTTGCCGAAAGACATGCCGGTGGAGGGGGTTGGCGACGAAGCTCCGAGCTCCCACCTCGGCAGCAACCAAATCGACTCGGCCTTCAAACCCAGCGTCAGCCTGGTCAACTCGGATGGTGGGCTGATTGAGGCTGGGCTGGCGGAGCAGCGAGCTAGCCCGACAGTGCAGCCCGGCCCACCTGGCTCTATGGGTGGGGCCATGGGCCCGTCCAGCAAGTGGCCCAGGGACGCTGGGCTGCGAGCCGACAAGGGCCCGATCGGCCCGATGGGGGCGGGTTCGACGCGCTCATGTGCGCACGCGCGCGTCACACAAGTGACGGGCAGGCTGGCCCAGAGTGGGCCACCTGCCCTTAACGTAGCGGGCACACCTGCTGGGCTGCGTGCTCCTAGTAGGAAGCACGTCACTCGTGTGGGCGCGCGCGCGCTCGGCGGGCCTCGCGAGCAGTAGGCTCCGAGCGGGCCTGCTGGTGAGCCGGCAGACCCCGAACCCGCTCTCTTGCAGCTTGGTCCCTTCCGGTTTGGCCCCACGTGCGGGGGGCAGACCCAGGGAGTAGGCACGATGAGATGGACCCGGGGACATTAGGACTAGAGGTGTTCGGATCATCAGGAGCATTGAGTGCGCCTGGGCTGGTGGACCCCATCGAGGACCCAACACGGGGATCATCTATAGTGTTCTGGTTTGGTTCTCCACCCTAGGTAGGGGAGAGATCCAGGCTAGAACCCCCCCCCCCCCCCGGCGGGTTCTAGAGTCACATTAGGCCCTCCGCAGAAGTCTGGCCTGGGCAAGTGTGACCTGGACGGAGAGGCCCATAGGGCTGGGGACCGGGTGTCGGTCAGCCACCTCGAGGCAAAGCAGCTAGCTCAGGCCTCCCGGGAGGTAGTACCTCGGGGGGCAGTAGGGAGAGCAGTGATGACCGGATTGCGGTCGCAGGGACCACTAGTAGACCGATGGTGGATCATCTGATGGTGGTACAGAGGGTCCGAGCGGTAGTTATGTGGGCTGTCTCTGGAGCGAGTGAGGATGACGGTCAGCATGGGGGGATGTATCCCGAGATAGCGCTGGACCCGATGGCCTAGGGGGTGGATGAGCCTGTGGCCGACCTCTCAGACTTTTCTCCATAAGGATTCTAGCCTGGAATTGTAGAGGGGCGGGCAAGCCGTCTTTTAGGACGTCATTCAGGAGGTTAGTGCAGGTCAACAGCCCAGAGATCTGCTTCCTCTGTGAGACGCAGTTGTCTGGCAACGGACTTCATCGAGTGCAGTGCCGCCTGGAGGCCGACTGGGAATCCTATGCCATAGACTCCCAAGGGTTTTCAGAGGGTATCTTGGTGTTGTGGAAACGGGGGATGGCGACAGTAGATGTCTTCCACAACTGCCCCCAACAGGTTATCATGATTGTTACAGAACCTAATGCTGCCCCATGGATATTATGTGGGGTGTATGCGAGCACCAATCATAGGAATGGGACACTACGCCAAAAAAGTAAATTTTCGACTCTTATTTGCCGACGCTTATTCCAAGCGTCGGCAAAAAATTTTCCCCCGTCAACATTTGCCGACGCTTTTTAAAAGCGTCGGCTAATGACGACGCTTAAAAGCGTCGTCAAAGTTAATATGTAATTGACGACGTTTTTTAGCGTTGTTAAATAACGACGCTTTTAAGCGTCGTTAAAAGCGTCGTCGGAAGCCAAAAAACCACCTCATTTTAGTCCCACATCGGCGGATCTGAAAAAGAAAGAACTGTTTATATAGCCAAACCCAACCACTCTGCATGGATGGAATGAAGGTACCGATCGGGGAGGTTGTTTATATTTCTCTTTATGTTCCATCAGCACCATGGAATGGAGGAGAAGATGCAGACCGCCAATGGTAATTTTCTTGGCAAATAGTAATTAACGACGCTTTAAAGCGTCGGTGAAGAGTGACGCTTTAAAGCATCAGGAAAGAGCGACGCTTAAAAGCGCCGCTAAATTGTAATTAGCGACGCTTTTGAAAGCGTCGGAAAATATTTTTTCCACTGTAGCATAGGCGACGCTTTACCGACGCTTTGTAAAGCATCGGGATGGTTTCTACCGACGCTTAAAAGCGTCGCTAATAGCCAAAAAAAGCGTCGCTAATGTCCAAGTTTTTTGTAGTGGGAGAGGCCTTTAGGACGAGTTTACTAATCTAGTTGCCCAGGATTTTCCGACCATGGTGATAGGTGATTCAATTATATTCTGAATGTAAGTGAAAAGAAAGAAGGACGACCCTTTACCGATACAGTAGATTGGAGAGAGTTCCGTGATTTTTTATCGCGGAACGGTTTAGTAGATCTAGGTTTCTCTGGACCGCGATTTACTTGGTGTAATAACCAGTCTGGCAGGGCTAGGGTTTGGGAGCGAATAGACAGGGCTTTTGCGACCCCTGATTGGATCATCCGATTTCCTACCTATCAGGTCAGACACTTATCCTGCATTGCTTCTGACCACTATCCACTGTTGTTATCAACAGTCTCGGACTCCGGCCATCACAACCCCTTCCGTTTTGAGAAGGTGTGGTTGTCTTATCCTCAATCCTGGGACATTGTTCGGGAGGCATAAACTTTGTTGGTGCACGGTGTTTTTCACCTAGAAGCCCCCACCCCAACCTTCCTCAAGGTTAATTTTGATGGGTCGGTGCTGCATGGTGGCACTAAAGGTGGAGTGAGTTTCGTCATTAGGGACCCGAACTCAAGGGTTGTGGCGGCAGAAGGCTGTCAGTTATTTGACTGCATGGTTTCTGGAACGAAGCTGAGAGCTGCCTGGGTGGATCTTCGACATGCTCAGCGTGTGCTCTCAGCTAGTTCAGTCATTTTGGGGATGGGGAGCTGCCTCGGGAGCTCCGTGATATTTTGTTTTCCGATTTTATTGGGTGCATCTGTACACGTGTTGTATAGAACACCCGATCTAGCGCAAACAAAAAAAAAAAAAAAAAAAAAAAAAAAAAAAGAAGCCCGCGCTGATTCCTTGGTTGGCAAATCGAATCCCGGGCAATAGGTCCAACTTTGATCGAGCAGCCCCAGAGCAAAGATCTGCAAACGTGATCCAATGTTTTTAACAGGAGTGGCAAAAGCGGACGTCAGATTCACACTCTGTGAAATAGGCACAGATTGCATCATTGTACTTCTTCCAGCTTGTGAAAGCAACCTACACTTCCAGTTTTACGGCCTTGTATTTAACTTGTCAAACACGTTGACGTTTCCCAGTTGTAATCTTGAGCTAGACATGAGTGACTTCCTCTGAATGCCCAGAACGCTCCAAAGTTGATTTTTGAATATAGCTTGGAGCCTCAGGACTTTCATGCATGTATGATTTTGGAGAGATTCAAACTCTGTCTAGATTGAGCACGATATTTCATCATGATTTCTATCAACTGCGGAGCATCTTCCTCTGTCGTCCCCAAGACCCCGACACCAACTACAGGTCAATAGCAAATGAAAGGCTTTGACTGCGAGGCTGATACAATCTTAAAGTGCCATTATAGGAGAAATTATTCGGTAGACTCGATCTACAGCTCCCCTGTAGACCAGGCCTATTGGGCCTGCCACATGGACAAAGCTTTCCACCTCAGCTTAAAAAAAAACAAAAAAACTAAATCGAGCCCACTTCCGAGCACTCCGCCCACTTCGAGACCCCTCTCCTCGAGCCCTTGTCGCTCACCCGCGTCCCATGTCCTATTTACCTCTTGAGCCCACTCTCAGAATCCTAGCCCACGTCCTCTGCCTACGCCTTGTGTCCTCTGCCTTCCCAGTGTTGCTCCACCCGTTCGACCCTTCTAATGTCTATAACCCCACCCCAGGAGCACCTTATTATAATAGTGTTTAGTTAAATGACTGTCATTTTTCTATGTTGAAAAAGAAGAATAAGAGAAGAGAATTTAGTTGTAGAAGTAAGGAGATAAAGAGCCACAAGATGTCTTTGACAACCATCTCGCCAACTGGAAAAGTGCACACTTCAGAATTATTTTCTAGCTTTTCAATACAAGTATTGTCTCCATTGGCAATACTCTTAACAAGATTGAGAATGCCAAAGATGCGTGGGATCTACTGGCACATTGGTACAACAAAGCCGACCTTTTTCATCTTTCAGTTCGAGGTCTCTTACTCTTCTTCTATGGTGTTTTCCTCTACGAGCATCGTTAAACTTCGGTTGCTTTCTTTCTGACATCTATCTTCGTTGCAGATGTCTTCACCAAAGCTCATCCTCTTGGCATCGTGCGATCTCTTGTTTCCAAACTCAAATTGGTGTCTACTTTACTAACTTGAGTTTGAGGGGGAATGTTAAAATCATATGATTGATTAGGATCATAATTGATTTGTGACTGATTGTGCTAAACTTAGTCGGCCTTACCAAACTTCATCAGTCTCCTAATCTATATAAAGGCTGCTCTTATGCATTGTAACAGACAGATAAAAATACAATTCTCTTCCTTCATTATTCCTTTTCAACATTCTATATTTTATTATTCCTCTTTTGTACGGTGTCCAATTTCAAATTATCGTTGAAATTCAGATGCCCTGTGATTAGAATCATCATAGATATGGGGACGAAATTCCATGAAAACACCCTCTAGGATGAGATGGTCATCCTTTATTGTGCATCATTTATTGGTAGATTGCAAATCACTTGATAAATTTTACTTCTTCCTTGGAGCTTGAGATTATGTAATTTATTTACATTGATATCTATAATGTTTGCTCGTCCAGGAGGCCCTACATTCGCTTTACAAGGGATTTCTGCTGGTATCTCTCGCTGCGATCGTCGCCGGAGTTGGCAGTGCCACCTCCAAGAGTGGGCATCACGGGTCGAAAACTTGATCTCAAAGAAAGGGAAGATAAAAGGACCACCAATTGGGCAAGAGCAGAAAGGCAAAGGATTTTGTTGCTTTTTTATTTTTTTATTATTTTATTTGATGGAGTGTGGCGGGATATGATTGGCTCGGTCCACCGTTGTGCTGGTAGATCAGGTCTTTCTAATAATTTCTCGCTACCATAAACAACTTCATACAAATATCTGGATAAAATATCCATACAAAATACAAAAGGAAGAGGAAAAGTGCACCTCTCCTATAACTCAATAGAGGTAAATCAGGTAGTAGGGCTACCAGGGTGAAATTGGTTCCGATAATATTTGTTTGTATTTATTTTTATATTTAAATTTATTCAGATATAGACATAAATTTGAGTATCCGACTAATACATGCATATGTATCCATATTCATTAAGAAAAAATGGATGCACATATAAAAAGACAATTATCTGATCTATATTTGAATATCTGGTTCTATGAAAAATAGTATTTAGTAGAATTTAAGCCTCATAAATTTTTTTTTAAAAAAACTAATAATATTAATAATTATAATATAATTTATTTTTTACATAATGATATCTTTAATTTGGTAGTTTATAAAATTTAACTATCCGATTTATATTCATATTTAGTTCATATATCAATATTCAATTTGCATCTATATTTAAAATAAATACGAATGTGAATTTTAACATCCAATTAATATCTACATTCTTATTTATATTTACCAAATAAAAATGAATATGTATATCATATGTACTGAATATCTAAAAATCTATTTTCAGATCCAAGGAGACCATTCACAAGAACAAAAATGTTCAATTTAGAATGCAACCTTCAATCTATTTGATAAATCAAAAAATCATAGAAACCATAAAGTGTAAGAACGAGGACAACAACAACAGAGGAAAAGCCACTTCACCAGGGACTCATTCCATATCAACTTTAAATCATTCGTAAGAGCTTTGCTGCGAGCTATCTTGTCCACCGAGCATATAATCTCGTGCACTGCCATGGTGTTTACCGGTAATATTTTGGTTTTCAACAGAGACTCGTGGGTCTGCAGACATGAGAGTTGCTGGTTAGAATTTTTGTCACTCGGATTTTCTTTTTGGCTCCAAGATGATGGCACAGCTGCCAACATTGAAAGCTTCCAAAAAAAAAAAAAAAAAAAAAACAGCAACGATGATATCCTTCCTAATAATGGGCCCGAAGGCTTCATAAAAAAGGGGTTGGAACCCATCGAGGCTGAACGCTCGGTAGGAACCAAAGAGAAACAACTAGCTGTTTCGATTTCTACCTCATCGGCCCCGTGACAGAGCGTAGAGTTCTTGGTATGGGAGACGATCTTGAGTTTAAAGGTGCTGTGAGGAAGATGTAGATTATAATAGAAATGATGTCTATAAGTAGAAACCAATTATGTCCTCTCAGACCTTCGCTGCCGTACTGTTAGCTTTGCTGATTCTATGAATTTGGTTGCGCCTACAGGGCAAAGAAAGCAGCGTCGGTATCACCAATTGATGCTAGATTTTTGGCACGATAGAATTTCCTACTATTTCAACAGTTTACTCTAGGTTTATGGTTTCTTTAGTCATTTCAAGTGGTCCGTCTAGTTGATTAATCCTTCTTGTATATTGGAACTCTTAACACTTCCTCGTCCGCTCTTTCCAACCTTTTAAAAATATTTTCAGTTGCATCCCTGTTCCGCTCTCTCGGAACATCTACTGTAGATTTGTGCATTTTAGTAACCATAACCGTAGCAAAACGACAGCCGCTACACCTCCAAGCTTGTCTGAAAAATGCTTGCGCCCCATGACATGATAACCAAGAATTCTCAAATCGGCAGAAGTGGACTGCTTCTTTGATTCATTAGTCGCACAGATCAAGATTAGATAGCGGCCAGAGGCAGCCCTTCATAAGTGAGAGACGTCAGACGTGTATCAGGGTAAAGCTGAATTAGCCAATGCTTGGATCCAGACTCCCACACCCTTGCCCTCCCTTGTCAATTTTAATTGCACCACGTAAATGCAGGGCCGTAGATGGCTGGAAACCCAAATAAGCGATGGGCCGTTACATCTTATTAAGTCCTGACATTTTCACCAGTCTTCTTTGAATCCCCGACCACACAATTTCTCCCGGCCTAGCAGCTATAACATTAAAATCTCCGACAAGCATAATTGGCATCCTTGATGGATAGCAGCAGATGCCATCTCTCCCATCCAATCAAACCTTCTCTAATAATGCCCACAGGTGCATGCATAGTTTACCCAGTACCCATGGTCTGGAATTTGGGAGAGAAATGAGGCCAACCTGAGCATTTGATCAGAGTTCCGCTGGCGATGTTGAGCCAGCCAGGCAGCTGTCCTAGAAAAGACTTGCACGCAAAAGTCCTTTTTTTATATAAAAAAATACTTCTTTCTAGACGCCGACTGAAATCAGAAGAGAAAAATACAACTTTATAATGCATTTCGTTTCTCACCAGCCGTACATAATCCGGCAAGTGCAAATGCAGTCTGACCAGGTATTACTCGCTTGTTCCAATAAACTAGAGCATCATGCTGCATATCGTCACACTTTTTTTTTTTTTTTTTTTGGCAAAATTAAATCCCCACCCTCCAAATGACTCGGCTATAACAAACCATTCCTGATGACCCAAAATGAATTATCCAGTCCAACATCTCTCCAAAGTATAATTCGCGGTCCCTGGAAGAATTAATCATTCAAGTTAATGTACCAAATATGCCCCGACTCTTACCAACGGTAGTCTTTTGAAGGCGGAAAATTGAGTCCATTGGAGTTCCATCCTAATATTTCCTGATCACGTGGCCAAAGGAAAGCTTTTGAAGGAGGGAGAAGGTGTCTGTTGGAATTCCATCCCGATATTTCCTGATCGCGTGGCTAACAAAAGACTTTTGAAGGCAGAAAATTGAGTCCTCTCTTCTTTGAGATTCCAAGCATCTGTTTTCCGTTCAATCCCTATTTTTCTGTTTAACCTTGTGCCGTGCAGTTGAGATTCCAAGCGAAAAATTGAGTCCTCTCTTCCTTGATATTCCAAGCTGATTACGCATCTGTTTCTTGTTTGATCCCTATTTTTCTGTTTAAACTTGTGCCGTGCGGTTGAGATTGCAAGTTGATTATATCTCATCTTCTTCCATATTGCCTTATGCCATGGGGAATTAAGATCAAGTTTTTTGTGTTTATGAATGCTTTGTTCTGCTCCACTCTCCCTCTAACTCTGTTATAACAGAGACATTTTGCTGAGCTGCCATTGAGATCAACTTTTTTCTATTTATTGATATTCTGTTCTTCTCCACTCTTCGTCTGACTCTGTTATAATAGAAACTTTCTGCTGAGCTGCCATTTGGTGTCCAAATAATTTGTGCTCATTGCAATTCAGAAGCACTTGTTGATCCCTCTTTTTTCCATTTTTATGGCTTCAAAGAACACTAGTGCCCGGTTTTCATAGCCATTTGTTCTTATGGTAACAAAGCTGTTATTATTTTCATCTCTGAGGATACAATTCTAAATCAAATTTTCAAGAAAATAGTGGAAAGGTGGAGACATTTATCTTGTACAATGATAGAAGTTAAGTTTTATATTCCAAACAAATTTAGAATGCTTGTTACACTCATGAACGATAAGGATGTTCGTAACATGCATTAAATACATATCAACTTAAATGGAGTGGTGATCGAGATGGTTGATACTCATTCTCCAAGCTTAATCGAAGTTGTTGATGTGGTAATCGATACGAGGTATTCCATATTTGAAATTTTAGTTCATTTATTTTAAGTTGAAAGGACATTAATAAGTGTGCTAAAATTAGTTGGAGATTTGAAAATTTTTCAAATGGTAGCTCAAGTAATTTTGGCCAAGTCGTTGAAGAAACAAGAGCTGCAATTGAAGAGCAAGGAAGTTAAAGAAATTACTTGGATGCTTGGAAAAGCTGTATAGAGGGTGTTAGTCAGGAGTTCAAGAATGTCGAAACTCTTCGTGACACCATTCGCAACTTTTGTATCGCAAATTGCAGAGATTTCATCTTCGTGAAGAACGATCGTGAGCGAGTTACTATGGAACGTGCATATAAAGAATGTGAATAGCATTTCTATGCTTCTTGACTTGGGAATGATAAAAAGTTCGCAGTTAAAAAAATGAAAGGAACCATACATGTGGAGGAGGGTTGCAAGTTCGGTCGCATCCGAAGGCTTCGAAATGTTGGGTTTCGAACTTTGTTAAAGATAAACTTCAAGATATGCCATTATATAAGCCAAGTGACATTGTAAAAGATATTCATTGAGAATATGGTGTTGAATTGCCGTATCATCAAGCTTGGCTTGGTAAGGAGGTGGCTATGAAAGAGATTTATGGTCATAGATCACTATCTTATGACCGAATTCGGTGGTATTACGATGCCATTCTTCAGACCAACCATGGCAGCATTGTAGAGTATGAAATAATTGAAGGTCGATTCAGATGTCTATATATTTATTTTCATACTTCATTATTGGGTTTCATAAAAGGTTGTCGACCTCTAATTTTTATGGATGGGAGATTTATAAAGCAAAAGGATGGAGGTATATTGCTTGGCGCCACTTCCAAAGATGGCAATGATGATATGTTTCTTATAGCTTATGGTGTGGTAGATACAGAACTAATGAAAACTGGGATTGGTTTTGCCGGATTTTCAAAAAAGCTATTCATAGTTGCAATAAGTATTGTAGTCTACAATTCACATTTATGTTGGATAGATATCAAAAAATTATTAAATCAGTGCTGAAGTACTTTTCTAGTTGTTACCACTCATATTGTATCTATCATTGAAAGAAAACTTTAAGAATCAGGTTTGCATCATCATATTCTAAATAATTTAAAATAGAAAGTATCTAAGTAATATAACATGCGGTATATTTGATATTTAATTGTCAATGCAGGTGCTTGTCCATTATCGTGCAGCTGAGAGAAAGAGGCTGCTTGATTTACTATATTTTGCTGCATATACTCCAAGGCTTAATATTTTCTAAAAGCTAATTGCGAAGCTTATATCAGAAGCCCCAGGTGTTACCACCTTTCTCCTACATGCAAACTCCGAGCATTGGGCAAATGCAGTTTTTCCAGATCCACGCTGGGGCACTATAACATCTAACATAGCAGAGTGTTTTAATAGTTGGATCATAGAGACTCATTATTTGCCCGTCCCTCAGATGATTGACTATATCAGGCTTCAAATAATACAGATGATGCATGAACGACATAATCGAGGATATAGCATTCAAACCCACCTATGTCCGGATGCTGAGAAAGTGTTACATTAAAATGCAGAAGACGGTCAGAGATTATCCATGTTTATGTCTAATATAATGATATATGACGTAAAGGATACAAACTACTCATGCAAAGTTGACCTTCAGATGTGCAACTGCTCTTGTGGCGAGTGGCAAATCTTCCGCATGCCATATAAGCATGCTTGTACATGCATCGAGAAGGCCGACAAATCATTGTACAAATTCACTGACAATTGGTTCCAAGTTGAATTGTATAGAGCAACATATGCCGAAGCGATTAGTTCAATTCTCGATATTGAGGAGCCCCACATGCTTCTGAAGAGATTCACATTCTACCCTCTATGACAAAGACACGTCTTGGCAAGGCTAAAAAGAAGAAAAGATCTTCTCAAGTGGAGTCAGTACATGATATGAAATGTGAACGATGTGGAAAGCTTGGGCACAACAGAAGGACTTGTAATGAGGTCATAGTATAAACAATATAGAGAATGTTTGTAATGTATGGAGATCTGAAACTTTTATTTTTCTCTTAGTCATGTGGTTTGCATATTATTTTTCTTGTATTGATGTTAGAATCCTCTACATCTTGTCATCCTCTCATTCCAACTAGTAATTGTAATCTATTTTCTATTGCATCCTTACCGGCCTTTTTATGGTCACCATCAAAAAACGGGTGATAAGTTCAGAAGTAACCCTCCCCTCCCCATACAGTTCGACCTCATCTCTCGTGGCACTCAAACCAAGGATGAGTGCAAACTCACTCCTTATAAAAGGTACTAAAACTTTACCAAACCAAAAATCCTCCTCCACATCATCCCTAAAGAGAGCAAAGTGTCTAGAACATGCCTACTCTGCTTGATATATGGCAAACCTAGCATTTGTCCAAAAGAAATTGCGGTCACTCTATCCTTCTGCTCCCAAGATAGAGACTGCACAAGGGGGACGATAAATTGGACATAGCGGCTGAAGTAGCACCTTTCATTGACCATATTATTTAGGTCAATAGATGGTGCTTTGCCTCTACTTTGAACTGGAGTCATATAAAATGTCTACATCAAAAATATTAATGAAACACATTATCCATAAAACAACTCTTTTAAGAATGCATTCTGATACAATTAATTAACATCAAATTAAGAATCACTGCAAGATGAAATTAAAGAAAACAGCAACCTTATATGATGTATTCGCAGGAAACTATGCCAATATATTACCTACCATAATTATTGGTTTATCTAATTAAATAATGTATAATTGTATCCTGATTTTAAAGATCAGATAACTTAAACCCTCCCCCACAGTTTTAGGATTTTGTTATCCATATAAAACACGTTTCCTGCTTTCCTCTCCGGGCTCTCCCCTCTTACAAGGGAGGATATAAAAATCTCCTCCAATATATATCTATATAAATATATATAATTCATTCAATTATTTTGGTTGTCAAAAAATAAAAACAAATCTTTTCTGGGCGAAATCAATAATTCATTACATAACATTCAAAACCAAAATCAAAAATTTTTCGAAACAAAAAAATGGAAAGCAAGAGAGATTAGGGTTAATCAGAAGCTTAGGGTTTAGCATCGATTATAGCCAGCATTATGGTATCCAATAGCATTAGGCAAGCAGAACCTTGTCTATGATTCGGTATGCTTATCAGGGCGGACTCGGTCGACAGGAAAAGGACTCGATTAAGAGGAAGAAGGGTTTCTCCCTGGGTCGAGAGGAAGAGAAAGAGGAAGAAGAGTTTTTTTCCTGGGTCAAGAGGAAGAAGACAACGAGAGGAAGTGGAACAAAGAAAACTAGATCGCCCATGGGAGGAATAAAAGGTACTTTTGTCTCTAGATACAAATCCAAAATCGCGATGGACCGGGAGTTAACACACCGGTCTAGAGGGACTTTTCCATGTGGGTGTGCTGTCGCTCGGAGAACCAAAGTATCTTGTACCATAAATAGCAGAATGCGAGGGACGTTTCTGTAAATTATCATTATGTGGCGCTGGCTGGGAGTTTTAGGGTAGAAGGGAAAGGGCTTCGCTGAGTGATTACGCGAACGGAGGCAGGGAGAGAGGCGGCCGTCCGTCGGCGGAGACAGAGGGAGGAAGAGAGGGGAATCATCAAAGGAAGCAATCACGTGATCGATCAAGATCAAGATCAGAGAATGGAGGGTTGGGACCGGAACACGAAATCTGCTCTGACGCAGATCCCGCTTCTGTCGACGCGGGCGGGGCCGCGGGATGGGGCGGCGTGGACGCAGCGGCTGAAGGAGGAGTATCGGGCGCTGATCGCATACACGAGCATGAACAAGGCCGGAGACAACGACTGGTTCCGCATCGCCGCCGCCAACCCGGAGGGCACCCGCTGGGAGGGCACCTGCTGGTACGTCCACAACCTCCGCCGCTACGAGTTCGCCCTCCAGTTCGACATTCCCGTCACCTACCCGGCCACCGCCCCCGAGATCGAGCTCCCCCAGCTCGACGGCAAGACCCACAAGGTATGGTAGCACATCTATTTGATTCCATTCTGTAGCCACAGCATGCAAATCGTGTATGATTCATTGATTCATCAATCGATATCTCGTCTCTTTCTAACCTTATCTCATCTCGCTGAGTCTCAGATGTACAGGGGAGGGAAGATCTGCCTGACCGTCCACTTCAAGCCCCTCTGGGCCAAGAACTGGTAATAATTATTTCTAGTTGTATCTGCACAAAGAAAAACCCTGATTCTTTGACCCCCCCCACCCCACCCCACCACACACAAACACCAAAAAAAAAAAAAAAATCATTTTGTATTTGTTCACCGTTGGTGATTTTGTTCAAGCGGCACCAGAAATATATGATTGGATTTTTTTTTCCCTTTTAAAAGGCAACAGTGAATTAGGGATGTTTGGATTTTAGTTTTCTCTCTCCCTTTTTCAAAAAAAGAAAAAGAAAAAGAAAAGAGAGCTACCTTCGGGAGAAGGTGGACATGATTATAAATGTTTAGGACTTGGAGGTGGAGTGCTTGAAATTTACTTCTTTTCCTCCAAGAAAGCCCCTATTTCCAGATGCTTGGCCACCATTTCCAATTTCTTTATCTAATGATTGGATTCATCTGTGCGGCAGTCCTAGGTTTGGAATTGCACATGCCCTGTGCTTGGGCCTTGCGCCGTGGCTTGCAGCAGAGGTGCCCATTCTGGTGGACTCCGGCATGGTGAAGCACAAAGATGACGAGGCATCATCTACCGAATCTTAAGTATGCTTATTAGTTTTGGTGATAATAAACTTCTACCGGAGAAAGTGGTAACTCAATGATTTAACTGATACATACTATGAGTTAATTGACAAGTACTGCATACTATATATTATGAGTTGAGATTATATCAATTATATTGTGCTCTCCCTTTTCAAATAGAATTGTTCTATAAATGCCTGACCGATATAGCCATTCCTTCTCTCTTATGTCCTGCTGAAATTCCATTTGAATAATCAAACATGTGTTCAGCCAATGCCAATATGCAAAATGTTTGAACTTCAATCAGAAACATATGCATCATTGCGGACAAGATCGTGTCTACAGAGGGTTTCTTTTTGTTTGTGACGGGGTGAGGAGGATTCATTTCCTTGTAGACTATTTATGGTTTTTAGTAAATCTAAATCACAAAGTAACTTTATTTTTTTTATCCTTTTCTTTTTCTTATGTAGTTTGAAAGGATTCACAAACTCTGTACCAAAAAGAATTGTAGACTATTCTCTTCTAGAACAAGGGAAAAAGGGATATGGAGAGGCTAGAAGAAGTTGCTTGACATGGAGGAATCTACATGAAAGCAATGATTTAGAAATTTTGTCTAAATAACAATCTAGGCGAGGATCTTGACTGTAATTAATCTGGCCATGGAGAGGGGGGAAATAAAGCCAGATTTCAAAAGTTTGTTATATTACCTTGAGGAGATTACTGTTTCTTGTGCTCTTGTCACAACTCACAAGGATTTAATAAGATTGTTGGTTGTTGGATTTTGGTGTTGTTAGATCTTGGAAGTTAATTAATTTCTAGACTACAAAGTTCGTGAATCCTTAATGTCCAATTGGAAAGTGTTGCCACCGATTATTTTTCATTTTCCTTTTTGAATATGCATCTTGCATTGGAGTTTTCTACCTTTACGGTCATTTTATGTCACAATCTGGCTTCCACAATTATGCGCTTTCTTGCTTCCTAGTGTTTGCATAAAGGAAGGATCAATGAGCTTGGTCATAGCAAATGGATGACAGCTTAAGGTCAAATCCAGCCAAATCTGGGTCCAAGCATTTAATAGAGGAAAGGGTGGAGGCTGGAATAGCCACAGGAACTTGAAGCGTAATGCAGGAAAAGCTGTACCAATGCACCAGGTGGTTGTGGTCATGTTCATTGTGATGTGGCAGAGGTGCATAGAGAGGATAGGCAAGTACTGTGGGAGGAGATAGAGGAGGGGGGAGGAGGTAGGACGAGATAAGTGGGAAGAATGAAATGAGGCGCCATGACTGTAATATGCCTTTAGTCATATATATTGTGTGATGTAATGATACCTCATAGCTTATCATATACTTAATTAAGACATTGTGGTTTCAAGTGAAGCTTCGGTATGGCCATGAGCAGCCCAAACCTTGCCCCCTGTCAAACTAGATATCTAAGTCCCATAATAGAAATAACTGGGGATCTTCTATATTGAGAACAACCATGGTACTGATTAAATATTAGGGGATAAAGAATACTAAAGAATTGGATGACCAATTGGATAATTAGAAAACTCCTAAATTAGGAATTTAGGAATAGATTGTTTATGCAAAATCTCATGTGGTTGCAGGAGTGTTTGTCTAATTAAATCCCAGTGCCTCCCTTGATTGAATGTGTATATTAAATTCCATTCTAATTGATATCTCTTAGCAAAAATATGCTGATTTTTGATTGTATATAGTCTGGATAGAGTAAATTGAAAAGGTTAGAAAAGAGAATATGTGGAATCTAAAGAGAACATGCAGCATAAGGTTAGCAAAGAGAATATATGGAATCTAAAGGAGCCAAAAGGTTCCACTAGTAGAGGTGAAGGTTTTGAACTGGAGATGCTCTAACAATATATAGCATTGAACAAAGGAAAATGTCAAGGAGGGTGACTGAAAAGCTTAAAAGAGGCCAGAAAGGACAAGCTTAATATCACTTAGATGGAGCTTTTGGCATTTCTTGTTTTAATAGGGAGGGGGGGATGTTGAAAAATTATCATTTTGGATAGAAAGAAACCTATAATTTTTGGGGAGTATAATTTGATGAGGATGGCAATCTTGTCTTGCCTTAATTTGGGTTGGATATGAATCTTTCCCAAAAGATTAGCCAAGACTAGATTTGTAAATAAAATGATGTGGCCATGAAAGCCATAAACTTGGATTCTCCTTTTTTCTAGCTTTTCTTGATCTTGTTTCGCCAATACTAAGGTCCTCACAAAGGCAATGCCACAGGGACTTTGATCAATTGATTCTTCAGCACTTTCTCACATGAAGTATCAAGTTGGATCTTGTCTGTACGATGTGAGGAAATGAAGAAGAGATAGAGATGAATATTGGTAAGTGGAGAAATTTCAAAAGTTTATTTTATGTTATATTTTCATTGGTAGATGTGCAAGTTTAGGGAAGATATCATGGTAGGTAGACTGGAAGTACAATTTCTGCTGTTGTTTGTTTCGTTGAGTATGATGGCCTCCATGTCGATATCTTGTTCTATTAGTTTGAGGTTATGCTTGGAACAACAATTTGATATCCTGGAATTGACAATACCAATTTCCAGAAAGGATTTGGCAATCTTGAACAGAGGAAACCCCGTACAACCTTATTGTGGGTTGTGCAGTCAGTTGTGCAAGTGATTTTGTGTTATCTATCTAACAGTTGCTAGCAGAAGTGGTAGTAATAGCATGCTTCGTTTTTCAGCCCCCTTTAGTATTTTTGCTTAATTTTTAGATGATCGCCGTATTAAGTGTCTTACAGTTTTCAAACAAGCCACCTAACTTCTTTTTTTACAACTTCACATATTTAGGTCCAAGCACTTAAGAACCTATAGCTTGTGCAGACATTGAATGGAGAAATATCTCATTTAGATTTTCATTTCATTCCTGTTTGTTTGCCCTGAAGTTTCTATGCCTCAAAGTTTCATTTACGTAATATTAAACTGGAGTCCGGAGACAATGCATATGAACTCATTTTTGACGGTTTGTAGGACCTCACTTCTGCATTTCTGCCCAGTGCCAGTAGTTTCCACGAGGGTTTAGTTTTACCTCCGATAGAAAATTGCTTATTGACAAACCTGCTGTGTTATCTGACTTTTTGAATCCATCTTACCATACTTATTTAAGTTATTGATCATGTAGACTTTATGTAAGTTGTATACTTTCTGAATAATAATTAAATCAACATGATGTGGTTTTCATTGGTTAGCTTGAGATTTCAATATAGAGACAGTGGGGCCCATGCCAAAGCATCCAGGTGTGCTGGTTTAAAAAGAAAAAAAATGGTTGTCCCTTATTTTGCTATGGTTAGCATTGCTTCTGAGATCTCAGGACTAGAAGAATTATGGGTCAAGCTCTCTATTATGGGTCTGGTACATTTAAGAATGTTGTGGTATGGTGCCTATTAGATTATCCTATGTCTTCTAGTATGTGGCAGGTTATCAAAGCTCAGATTCATGTAGATGTTACTCCCAAGAAATGTAAGCTCTTGGAAAGATAAGTAGCAAGTTTAGGAGACAAACTAGTGCCCAATTTGAGGAGACCAGAACACCTGTTTCTTGCATCCTCTGCAACACCCGAAGAATAACTGGAGATGCACCGAGCCATTCAAGTGCTCAAAGGAGCATAGCAGTGGCAGTAGAGTGCTAGGATTGAAACTACGTGGCCGCAAGATATATGAAGAACAGGGAGCTACAAGTTGAGATGGATAAGTCTCTTATAAGTCTTTCATAGATAGGTAGGTGCCTTCACCATGAGGACTGCATTTGTATCTTACGCTTCATTTTGGTACTATGCCATGTTGGCTATAAGCGACCTCGGGAGAAATCAGCTCGAGAGCGTGTGCACCGTTTGACAATTTGGAGTAAATCAGCAGGAGAATGGCTTGAACCTTCCTGTCATAGTTCTTCAGCCCCTGCATATCTTCATGCTTCTAGTTTCTAAGCCCCCATATTTTATTGTTTTATGGAAAATAAGTTACTTGTCCTTTTTCACTTTGACACAGTTCTGTGCCAACCAACCTGACCCATTAAGGTGGGGATGGTGAACGCGGTGGTGGAGAGAGGGTTTTTCTATAGAGGGGGCGAGGGCTTATGACTTAGTCATGTCCATTTATTCATGACTTAATAACAGTTGTGAAGAATACTTGAAAGAAAAAATATATTTATTACTCATCCACTTTTGACATGACGATCGTATACGCTAGCTAGCGGTTTTCCGTCAAAAACCCAAAACTTGTCATAATGGAAGTGACGGAACATCAAAGCAAGGGAAAAAAAAGGGACTTACATGTTGTTGACTGTCTAAAAAAAAAGAAGTTATGTATAAGCTGTAATTGGGAGCAGGATTGCTATGGGGGTTGGACTTGTGTTCTCCTCTCTTCTTAAGCCTGGACGATTGCTAGATACAAAACAGCTAGTTCAAGCGTGAATGGACAAGAGAAGAGGGAGATACAAAACAGCACATACGAACTAAAAACTATAATTTTCAAACTTCTTTTTCACTCTAAAAGGCAGTGCTAGTTGATGCATGTGTGATAGGTACTGGACTCACTACTTGCCATTCTTCAGCGGCCAAAGCAATGTCACCACCTGGTCGGTTTTACAACTATAGGAAGAAGAAAATATCTGGGCTTGTTTGGTATTGTTGTTAGTTTTGTATTTTTATTTCCCTGCAATTGAGTGAAATAGCGCCTGGAGATTTAGTTGGAAATACTATTTGTATTTTGCACACAACTTTCTATCATTCCTTGCTTTTATTTTGCTTTTTGTTTAAAAAAATAACAATAATAAATAATTGCTGGCAAAAATTCTAAAAATTTTGCAAACAATTGTAAAAAAAGAAGGGTGTCATCATACATGTACATTTTGTCGAGCTGAGTTTTCTTCTTGGATTTTTTTGGGGGAAAAAAAGCAGCAACAATAGGGCCCTTATGCCCTTTTTTTTGTCCTCTTTTTTCTCTCAAATATGGCTAGATAAGCGAATGGGATAACCCACGTAATTTCTAGCTAGCACCCGAACCCACCCAATTTATTAAAGTGAAAAATAAAAGTTACAGCTATTACTCAACAAGAAACTAAAAACGGACGGCACGCGAGAAAGTTCGATGAATGACCACCTTAAAGTTGGTTCCAAAGAGGAGAAAAGCAAGGGCCGATCCCGGAAGGGTTAAATAGCCTGCCTTATCACCTCGGATGGTGGATTATTTTTCCTCGGGAAAACCACATCGTGCCTTTCGTAGTTACAATCCTTTAGCAGGATTATTTTCCCTCAAGAAAATCTGATCATGCCTTTCTTAGTCTTATCCTTTAGCGGATTATATCATATCAAGCACCCCTCCAAATACACATTGCAAAAAAAAAAAAAAAAAAAAAGTCCTTTCTGGTTCGAAGTACACTACGAGGAGTTAGTTTTGGAGGACTGTTTTACAGTGCTTGAAAGAGGAGCCAGAAAGACACTTATGATCTTTCTTTTTTTTCTATTAAAACGGATAACTCATACATGACGAGTACGAATGCATCCGATAAAATCAGAAAATAGAATATCTCGAAGTGCTCGGGGCAACTTTCTATTCCTAACCCACAAGATACTATCAGCATGGCTGGCCACATAGGCGGCCACCTAATCCGCCGCCCCATTGGCTTCATGGAATACATGCTTGGCCTAAAAAATCTCTTTATCCCTTGTCATAGCTCGGATGTTTCGAAGCAATGGATGATTGCCACCGGCATTTCTCAAACCTTCCTGGATCCAACTGATAACCATAGCCGAGTCATCCTCCAAGATGATCGAGCTGGCTCGTAACTCAACCCAGGCATGTCGAAGGCCTGTCCAAGCAGCCCTCAGCTTTGCATCGGACACTAAAATGTCGAATAGCTGATAGTCGCCGGCTGCCACCATCCTATCATCCAGGATTTGTCCATCCTTTTCACCAACGGCCGTCAACCACCTCCCCACCGAGGGACCCCTCCCACGCAGATCCACCGCCGTTGAACCTTTTTAATTCCATGGTAAGATGTAACCAGAAAGTAATGCAAGTCACATTAAGTGTAATATAATAATCCAGGGTGTTATTCTGTTGTGGCCAGCATCTTGATTTTATCTGGAGGAGGATGCCTACTTCTCTCAATTAAAAATCTACATTTTTATTATAATATGTATAACTAAAAATATCTATAATTCAAAAATTATATATTTTGCAAGTCCTTAATTTATACATCATATGAAATACAAAAAAATGACTGTTTATCGTATGTTTTACCAAGATTGTTCCATTGTTTGTATTTACCACCATCTTTCCTGTTGTGGTTCAAATCTGGCCCGAGGGCGACCACGCCGATAGAGTCGAGGGAGCTGCCAGATTGTAGGAGAAAAGGAAGGGAGTCACTTTCCGCACGACAACGTACCTGCACAAAGCCTCACCGGTGTTTCCGATGAGGGCCATCCGACGATCAAGTTAGAGTGGTATTCAGTTGGTCCAGCCAAAAGTCCCTTAGGTGTTACCTGACGGGGGGCTATTTATAGTCCCGGTAGGGGTGCTTAGGTGGTGGAGGTATGGCCCGTTCCCATTATGAGTAGAGGTAGCGTGCAGCTAGAGCTTGCTTGTGGCGTGCGGTGCGGTCCGTTCTTGGCAACGGTAAGGCATTGAGAGTCGTAGCAGGGTGTGGCTGGAATAGCATGGCACTGTCCTTAACTGTCGTGGGCCAGTAGGCTAAGCATAGTGTGGTGGCGTCGCAATGTACGACCACGTAGGAGGACGTGGGCACGTACACAGGTGTGGCCGTTAGCAAGGTCGAGCTCGTTGAGAAGTGGCATCATGCATTTGGTGTGGTCGGCTTGACGGGTGCTGAGGCTAGCTTAGCATCCCGGTTCCGAGGTGTGCTCGGCAGAGCGCCCCGAGCTCAAGGGTCAGGACGTATTGCTGGAGGCATTGAGAGTCGTAGCAGGATGTGGCCGGAATAGCATGGCACTGTCCTTAACTGTCGTGGGCCAGTAGGCTAAGCATAGTGTGGTGGCGTCGCAATGTACGACCACGTAGGAGGACGTGGGCACGTACACAGGTGTGGCCGTTGGCAAGGTCGAGCTCGTTGAGAAGTGGCATCATGCATTTGGTGAGGTCGGCTTGACGGGTGTTGAGGCTAGCTTAGCATCCCGGGTTCCGAAGTGTGCTCGGCAGAGCGCCCCGAGCTCAAGGGTCAGGACGTATTGCTGGAGAGGGCGCTCCGAGCTCGGTCGGGGCACGTCGGCGAACAAGACGCTCCGAGCTTGGTCGGGGCGAGTCGGCGAATAAGAATGGCGCCCCGAGCTTGGTCGGGCAAGTCGGCGATTAAGGATGGCACCCCGAGCTTGGTTCTCCAAATCTTTGAGCTTCTTTGCATCAGGTCCTAGTGGAGAGCAGTCTGAAAGAGGAAGATGAAGCCAATGAGCAGCAGCAGCAGCTGGTTGGGCTTCTCTCTCTCCCCTCAAATGAACAAGGAGATGTCCTCAGAACCGCATCACCAACCAAATAATCAGAGTCATCATCACCAAGCGCAACCCACCCATGCTGCTGTCTCCTCTGCAGTCCCATGCGGCTTCTTGCTGGCTCCACCTCAGCTTAACAGCTCCGGTCTCTGCCATGGAGTTGAAGGGGAGAACGGGGGGCTCTATTCTCAGTTGTCTGTAATGCCGCTGAAGTCTGATGGGTCTCTTTGCATTATGGAAGCCCTCACAAGATCACAGCAGCGAGGTATGTCCCGACTGCTGCTTAATTTTCCTTCTTTAGATTCTTGCAGCTTCCACACAAGCTACTGTTTCTGTCTTTCTTTCTTTCTTTCTTTCTTTCTTTCTTTCTTTCTTTTTGTGGGGTGAAAATGGAAAATTTTAAAACAGGAAGGAATTATATTTGACATGGTTGATCCTGCATTTGTTAAAAAAATTTAGGATCAAACATGCGAATAAAAATGTTCCATGTTTTTGGCCAAATAGCATTCTTACTAAATACTTTATTATAAATAATTTATGTATAAATTATAATTATAAAAAATTTTATAAAAATGATATACATGGCATGATTATGCATTTAAAATTTTTACGATGCTATTTATTATTTCCAACCTATTTATAAAGACATGATTTATGAAAAATATGAAATATTTTATCAGCTCTTAGATAGCTATGACCACCCTTAGAAATGGAGGCCAATCGACACTCTTGCTAGAGCTAGCATTTAAAGAAAATGGCTATCTGCCAACGAGTTAAAATTAGTAACGAATATGAACTATAAAATTTTGTCGATTAGAAAGACGGCCTATCATGGATTATAGTGATTATAGCACAAAAATTTATGAGTACTGTTTTGATTAAAAGTATGGATAAATGGCAAATATTTGACGATTATGAATATTTTAAATTGCACTTTCAGCTTTACAAACTTGCATGATTTGTGCATACATGATTGGTTTGCTACGATAATTTGTTATTATGTTATGAAATTTTTTATTTTATAGTATAATTCTACTTTCCAAATGATGCAGTGAATCCTGTAAAAATTTATGCTTCGTCCGGTAAGGTGGTGCATGGTTACTTACTGAGCTGCAAAGCTCATTTGTCTATTTATGGTTTTTTTCTAGATAATTAATTGCTAGGAGCAAGGTAGAATAAATGAATGAAGCATGAAAAAATAAAACTTGAAGCAGTGTTGCTAGCTATAGTATGTAGTCCAAACTATAAAGTTTGGGTTATGTGGTCAAAAAAAATTAAATATTAAATTTAGATACTCTGTACCTGCCTTTTTTTTTTTTTTGTTTAGCAAATGATATCGGACATTTTTTTTTATCATGCTATATCAATTGAATACGACCTAAATCAGATCCATCAGAGGCCCAATGATCCATGGCCAAAGCTTGAGGAGCAACAGCCGGGGCTCTATCTAAAAAAAGTCGATTTCCAATCGGGTTCGATATGGGTCTAAATCAAGCTGACGAGACACGACTTGGTGCAACCCAACCAAAATTGTTTTCGGATTCGAGTCCAAACCGCCGAACTAAGATTGCATTCGCGCATGAGAGCTGGCAAAAGGCTCATCTTGGTCCCTTCTTAAGAATTAAGGCCCAAAACCGAAAAGGAGACTAGACCTAAACCAGCAGCGATGGCCCCAGTTGAATTGGACGTTGCTTCCGGGTTCAGGCGCGTGGCAGATTGGGTGGGGTCAAAGTTGGGTCAAACTCTCTCTCTCTCTCTCTGCGATTTACGTGGAAAGCTCATCTTTTGTTTCCTATCGCTCTCCAACTCATCCTTATTTTCTTTTTTGGTAATTACAACTCATTGTTTGATTACGTCATTCCACATCTAGAAATAATTCGAACTCCACTCGTAGTCCAAATCCGAAATTAAATCAATTAATCAACTCCCCCGGCCCGCTCCCCCGATATATAGAAGCCGAAGCTCGTATCGATTCCTTCATCTTTCTCTCTGTCTCTTTGTTGGATGTTGGCTTCTTCTATCTTGGACGGGGTGTGATGGAGTCGTCGACGTCTTATTCTCCTTCTTTTTCTGCTGCTTCTTCCTCATCCTCTTGGGACGAAGCGAAGCTCTTTGTAGGGGGAATTTCGGGGGAAACGACGGAGCACCGGCTGGTCGAGTACTTCTCCAAGTACGGCGAAGTGGCGTGGGCCAATGTCGTCGAGAACAAGATCACCGGTCGCAGCAGGGGCTTCGCCTTCATCAGGTTCGTCGACTCGGCAGCCGCCGAGAGGGCTCTCGCCGAGATCAGAGAACACGTCATCTTGGGGAGAAAGGTCAGTTATACTTTTTCTTTATTACGCTTGGTTCTTCGTCATTATTTTATTGCAATGAGGGAAAGAAATTGGTTATAGTTGGGTTGTTATTTGTCTCCGTAGAAGAATGAATGTTGGTTCGTGGTTATTATTAATTTGACCCTGTAGGTTATTTTTACTTGCCATCTTCTTCGTTACTATTTCTCTGAAAAATAGGAAAAAGATTAGTTCCTGGTTATTATATATTTCACTGCAAGACGACTGGTTCTTGTTTATTTTCTTACATTAAGTAAAGGGAAATATATTTCTTCTTGGTTATTATTTGACCTTGTAGATTAATTTTTTTTAGAAAGAAAATTCGTAGGTTGATGTTAATTCATAAGCGTGTGGTTGATTACTTTCTCTTTTTCTTTTCTGAAATTTTTTGTTATACTTATATTTGGTGTTAACTTTCCCCTTTTTTTTCCGGACTGTAAAACAGAATGATATTATTCATCCTTTCCTATTTAATTTCAAACTCATTACAATAATGTTGTATCTTTTTTATCTGGATTGTATGTAGGGATGCAAATAGGTTAGATCAGATCGGGATTATTCAGGATCCGATCCGACCCGATTTTTTGTTCGGGTCTTAATTTTGGACTCCGACCGACCGGATTGTAGTTCGAGTCGGGTCCGAGTCGGATCTACTAATTTTTTTGTGCTTTTGAAAAAGAATTTGAAAAAATCTAATTTGGTTATATTATAATTATGAGGTGCAGGTGCCGGGCTTCCCATGACTAGATAAGACTTGCAATTGACTCAGAACTGATGACCCCTGACTTACTAACTAAGTCGGCCTAGAAGCCCAATTTCACATCGCACTATTTTTTATCCATATGACTGATTGGACGGAACTTGGCGTCTCCCTGCTCCCCTCTCAGGATGACAAAAAAACTTCCACACCTTCTTCCAAAATCCAATTCCATTGCAGAAAACTGGCACATGACCCATATTTAGTTCAGTGTTCCCTCAGTTTCTCCCTTCAAAAGTTAAAAGAAACAAAAACCAAAAAACAGAAGGAAAAAAAAAAAAAGCCAGCTACCGAGACACCAGAGATATTAACAGTGTAATAGATCGAGAGAGAATCCTGACAGGCCGAGGTTCCTTTGGATTCTGTGAACCTATGCTTGTTGCTATCCTTCCACACTTGAAGCTTTTCCTCCTTATTGGCTGGCATTTCCCATCCCTTAATAAGGCCATGGGAGCAAGCTAACAAGCTCCTAAGAAACCCATATCTCCTTCCTGTCTGCCTTGAAAACCCACCATAAATTCACTTAAAAACGACCAATAGTACCACCACCCACACACAAAACAAAGAAGAGACTCCCTTGCTTGTTATCACAAAGCAAACTCATTTCTCTGAGCTTTTGCTGGATTTTAGGTGCCTTTGTGCAGCCTTTATCCTGATTTTGTTTCTCTTTTCTGTTTCCATTACCACCAACTCAGTGCTGTTAAAGCCACCTACTTAGCATCATTTCTGGTCCTTAGACAAGCCACCTTCTTTCCAACTCAAACCAGCAGTCCTCTCTCTCTCTCTCTCTCTCTCTCTCTCTCTCTCTCTCTTCTGGGCCCAAGAGATTCTGAAGCAGAGCACAGCTGTGTGGAGCTCCTGTCTTCTTCTTCTTCTTTTTCTGGCACAAGAGCATATCTGAGATAGCTCCCATTCATTAAAGAAACCATCTTGGGTCTGCTTCTCTGGCTTTCCGGCTGCTATACGTGTCCCGAGTTAAACCAAAAGCTTGAGAGCTCGGCGTTTGGGTTTCTTCTGTTTTGCTCACTCCCTTCCGTCCGCTCAGGTCGGGTCGGTTCGGTAAATCCAGACCCAACCCAAAAAATGGTTCGGATTCAATTTTAAGATCCGATCCAGACCTGCAGGTCCGATAATTCGGATCTAGACAGATCAGGTCGGATCACGGATCGACCTGACCCATTTGCAGCCTTAGTTGCATGATCACTTTGGAAAGTCTAAATTTTTCTCGATAGTCAAAAGTTGTTGGAGAAGAAAGAAGAAACTATTTATGTTGGTCATTTTTATTTTTGTAAAATTATTCTATAGAAATTCCTCCTTGTGGACTTCTATTTATTTGACATGTGATTTCTCAAGATAAGAATTGCCATCTGTTATCTTTTAGTTAAAATTGCAGTTAAAATTAAATAAGATATTCTGTAATTAATGAAGAACAGATTATATAGGGCTTGCAACATCAGACACATGCTTTACGGATTTTCCTTCATATAAAATGTTTAAACGGCTAACAAACCTCACATAAAAAAAAAAGCAAGATAAATGATTTGGGATGTAAAATGGCATATTTAGTTAGAAAAAAAAGAATAGAAAATTCAAAATCCTATATTGTTTGTAACATAGTTAGACATGCATAATTTTATATTTTAGTATAATTAATTTTGATATTCAAGAACACATATACATCATGCAACTTTAGATACAAGGCCATCCCTTTGTCCCCCACTAGAAGTGCGGTGCATAGTTCCCTACAGAACCACAAAACAAGGCACATGGGCATTCATTAAATTAGCCACCGTGATGCATCTACACCACCCTCAATAGCCCTGCACATAAGGCATTGAGGCATTCTCAGAGAGCCTTGACCTGAGATGTGAAAAAGGCCATACCCAAATAGCCTTGCTCTGCATGTAGGTAGTTTTCTTTCTCATAGTCTTCGTCTAATTTTCTTTGTATACTATTTATTTAATTTTGGATAATGCTTTTTCAGGTAGAAGTAAAAAAGGCCATACCCAAATTCCTTGGGTACCAAAATCATCACAAGGAAGTAAATCGGATTCCTTTTAACCCAAGGAAGATTTTTGTAGGCGGTTTGCCTCCTAAGCTGACTGAGGATGAGTTTAGCAGATTTTTTGAGCAGTTTGGTGAAATTAAATATGCTGTTCTGATGTATGATAATTTTGGCCGACTAAGAGGCTTTGGCTTCATTGAATTCCACTCAGTGGAGGCTACGGAGAAGGTATTGCAGAACAGGTTCCATGAATTGAAGGATAAGAAAGTAGAGGTCAAGAAAGCGGTGCCTAAGATTGCGAAGTACTATAACAAGGAAATCAACTCTTGTCTCAGCGAGCATATGATAATTGGTGGTGGAGAGGGATATATTTTTGGCAATGACCAAGCTGGTTTCTATCAAGTGTATGATCCTAGATATGCAGGTTTGCAGCATTATGTGTCTCCAATTTTTCCTGGCTGCGCTTCTCAATATAGTGGCTTTACCGGAGGATACGTTGTTGGATGTTATGATGGAATTGGTTATGGCTTCCTGTATGCCAGTCCGGAGTTGGTGCCAGCATGGAATTGGTATGAGGTTTAGAGCAGCAACTAATTTTTATACTTCGACTCCATGATTGCGGCAAATACAATGCAACAAATGAATTTTTTCGTGCTATTGTATTTTCTTATTTTGTCAAGAAACTTCTCCTGGCAAACTAATTTCACAGTTTTTTAATTTCCTGTGGATTGTGAAATATTGTTCTGTGTTATTTACATACAATTAGAAAAGTGGCTACAATAATATTTACATTGGAACTTATTGAATCCATTAACAGTCGATGTATTTATGGGTTGATATGCATTTTTTATGTAACTATGTGGCTTTTTTGTTCGGCTGGGATAACAAGGATGGATGAATGGATATATGTTGATTTGTTTTCTCTACTGTATAGTGTAGATGGATATTGACTTGTTGGCTCTAGAATTGAATTGGACCTTTCGCCTGCATTGTGATTCATCTCGGTATCCATTCTCGATCGAGATTGCCGAGACATCAAAGTTTCTAGATCATATTTTGAAAGAATTACCCATCAGATACTTCATTTGCATCCAAAAGTTCACTTTAAAGTCATCATATGCACGTTATGAACTCATAATGTTATGTAGGATTCTCCCGTTTTAACCAAAAAAAAAAAAAAGAAGTCATCATATACAAAATCTCACAGATTTCATAAGCAAAGGAAACGAATGGCCGGTGGGGTGTAAAAACATCCAAAGAATGGCATGAGATACAAGTGCCCCTTTGTTTTCCAAGAGATGCCCCTCCTCCGCTTCCTCTCCTCTCGTCCCCTTCTCCAAGTCCGATAGCCCTCCCGGAACCTGGACAACAACGGCCCCTCCACCTATCCCTCTCCACCGCCTACGGCGCTGGCGACCTCGGCTCCTCAAGGACCTCGGCACTATGTGATTCTGACGGTAGGCTGGACAGCGCCACACATTGAAGAAACATATGCCGTGCCAAGCCCTGCCCAGTATGACTTGGATCGGCTTGAAATCTGAATGCTGATGAAGACATTACTGTTTGGTCATATACGGTTGCCCTAGAATGATTTAAGCAGCCAAGTTCATAACTTCTAGCATGAAAAAAACCCAAAGAGATAATCATGAGAGATTACTCGAACACTTATACCACTGATTCAACAAGAAATGACACCATAAGTAATGCAGATTTAGATGTCCTAAGATGAAAGAAGTGAACTCACAAAGGGGTATAATAAAGCAAGAGCGCAGCAGAGTAAACCAAACCCATATCCCAAGCGCATACTAGAACATGATTCCATCTTCAGCCCAATGCATTGCGGCTGAACTGGCGGCCACGAACCAACAAAAAGCACGAACTTATAATGCTTGTCGGGGGTAGGCAATATGAATGGCATCAGCAGTCAAATATGAGCTAAATCAGTATGAATCCAATCACCTGGTCTGACACAGAGATCGCCCGCCGGTGCCTGGCCGGCAACCTATTCTGCTGCTTGATTTCCCTTCCCACAGATATGTGAGACATTAGAAGAAGTAAAGAAGCGTCTCCACGTGGCAATTATCTTGAAACCAGGGGGAATGCTGCATCCGACCTACCGAAAGAGAAGTAAGCCATGTTACGACGACAACCGAGTCTCCAACCAACCAAACAATATGTTTATTTATTTGTTTTGTGATGGCAGCATGCATCGGGTAATTAACTAAGTTTGGAGCAATCAAACAATATGTTTGACGATGAAGGTGCTGTGGGTACCAGAGCAGCAGCAGTGCAGCCACTGATGAAATGATAACATGGTCGGAGACAGATTCAGCTCGCACATTGGCGGAAGCACGACGAGGTGATATTTTTCACTTTTTAGCGGTGCGGACTGAAGAACGAGGCCATACCACGAGGAATGGCATTAAATCGGCAAAGAAGCTCGTGTACTCTCTCCAAAAAAAATTAAAAAGAAATCTGACAGCAACGAAGAATTCAGCGACAGCCCTCGCATTGCACGTTAGGACCCATCTTACACGCGAGCAAGGTGAATTGCGCTTAAAGGACAATGCGAACTAGTGCAAGAGCACAATTTGCCATGGAAATTGTCGATGACAAAATTCTGCCCAATTATGAATAACAGCAGGAAAGAAAAAAATAAAAGAGAGAAGATTAGAATAGTGCAGAATATTGTCTTCTTTTAGTCGCTTTAGTTCTAATCAGCCTTTTTACATTATCCTTATCGCATTAGCTTTCTTAGGTTAGCTTTCTGATCTCAGTCTTTTCAAGCCGGCTTTCTTACATCGACCTTCTCAAGTTAGTCTTCTCATATCGGCCTTCTCACCTCAATTTTTTGAGCTCGGCTTTCTCATGATCTCATCTCAACCGTCTGAGATAGGCCTTCTGGTTCTTGTTGGCTTTGGGAGCTCGGCATTTGGAAGCTCCATCTTTAAGAGCTTTGCCATTGGGAGATTGGCTTCGGGCTTGGTAGCTTGACCCGATGTTCTATTGAATTGGGTCTGGGTCGAAAATTAGTAGCCGAACAAGAAATCAGATTAGGTCGAGGTCACTCATGACTCGATCCGACCCGACTTATTTCACCCTACTAACAAGAACTAGTTACACCGACAATATGATAGTGGTCAATACTCAGACACAACTCAGTTTGGGCCGTACTTGGATCACATATTACTTGGTTAGATAATTTAGAGGTGGCAATCAGGTCAGGTCGGATATAAATGGGTCAGGTCAGATGCAGATCGGATCAGAAAATCATAAACCTGAATCCGACCTGTTTATTAAATAGATCAGAAATTACAACCTGATCTGTCATGTTTAATAAACAGAAAATCTAACCCGACCCGATCTGTTTAACCTGTTTAGCCCAACCCATCCTTACCCGACCTGTTTAACCTGTTTGTCCAACCCGATCCGATCTGTTTAACCTATTTAGCCCAACCCTCATGAAACCTATGGATTTCAAACACCTAAAAACAAATTGGGCTTTAACAAAGCTACAAACTTTCTTCAATTCCCTGATAGAAATTCAAATCCTAAATTTCTCTAATATAATAGTTTCGCATTGTAATGAGCTCAATCGCAACAACAAACACTTCAGTAAATTACAAAAAAAAAACATTATAAAAAAAAGAAAGAGGAATCGTCGAATACTAACCAAAATTCTGCTCTGAGAGGCGAGGTTCCTCCCTGACCCCAGCGATTCGGAGGGCTTGAACGCCAGGCCGATGCTGCGGAGTGTCTCGAGGGTCTGGCGATAGGGGGAGACATAGAAGTAGACCTTCCAGTCGGCGGCGCCGTCGCCGGAGATGAGGTCCCGTATCCGGACACCACACGCCTCCGCCTCCTGCCACCCTCGAGCTGTGAGCCTGATCCTGGGGTCCTCTTCTTCTCCTCCTCCCCCTCCTTGCCCCCGCCGATCTCCCTCGTCCGCCTCCGCTGCCGCCTTCTTCTCTCTTTTGAACTCGAACCGCATCTAGTCCATGGACCCCGCTGCCCGTGATGCTCGGTGGCACTCCCTCTATGGCCTCTCCTACCCTCTCTCTTCGCGAACCTCCTCGATGAGCTCCGGCCCCTTCCCCTCCCCCTCCTCCTCCCCGTCGACCACGCCCTCACCCTTGCCCTCTTTCGCCTCTCCCGCGGCCTTTCCTCCCCAGCCCTCAAACTCTAGATCTTTGAGGAGGAAAGAGGTCACTCACCGGGAGAAATCCTAAACCTAATCACCGGGTAAATGGTTATACGATCGAATCTGATCGATATATTAAACGGGTCAGACATCTAAAATATGTATCTGATCTAATTAATAAACAGGTTAAACGGATCAACCTATTTACCATCCGAATCTGTTTAGGCCAAATCCAAATCTATTTATGGCGGGTTTAATACTGAGTCGCGTTGGTGGGTTGGGTCATATTTTGCCATCCCTAGTTAGAGTTGAGTTTGAGTCAAGCTATTTTTTTTTTTGGTTATTTGGATCTCAAACTAGGTCTTTTCTACTTAAAAATTTGCCCAGACCACGTCAAGAAAATAAAATTTATTTAGATCTTATCAAGTTGTAGTGGATTAAGTCATGACTAAGATACCTAACCGTGGTTGGTTCGCCACTGAAATCCAGAGTTTCCTCGGTACGGGGCAAGCTATAAAGCTGAAAAGCTCGGCGGGTCGCCCGTTCATGTCGGCAAGGCCAGTTAGGGATCAATGTTAGTCTCCAAACTGCTGTCAAAGAGCTGGGTGATGACGACCTCCCTTGGTCCGATGTTCTTGTACCCAATCTAACCTGAAATAGAAAACACGTAAGTCCACTTACTAGAGAATATCCAATAGGGACATCCAATGCCTAAGTGCTACTGATCTCAAGAAACATAGGAGGTTTAAAACAACAAAATGGTAATATGGTGGTCGAATCAAAAAAAACTTACTTAGAGGACCCCCAAGTGTGCTTTATATAAAAGAGGGCTAGCACTTATTGTCGAGCAAAGAGGGCATATGCATTAGCTATTATGCTAACGACCTGCACATCTCACTTGAGGATCACGTTCGTATGTTTTGCTCATATGGATAGTTCACACGTCATGCACGTAAGAAAATTGTTAGCAATTGTTCATTGGACTATCACCAACTGGAGAAGAGTTTGAAATTTGAAGGACTCTCTGTGCGTCGTTTAGGTTGGCCATGTGGCAGGATCTCAATGGTCGGCCTATGGCTACATGGCAAGCTCCTATTAGTAGACTTGTCATGTCAGCTGTGGTCAATTTCGAGATATATCACCTACTATGTTGTTTACCAATGTAAGAAATTTATTTTGAAATTTTTTGTAAGACAACAAACAAGTTTAGAGAACTCGCCGAAGCTTTCCTCTAGCCGGGCCATTCGAAACTTAAGTAAGAGATCGAAAAAGATATTTTGGTGAGAACGAAGGAGGAAAGGCAAAGAAAAAGAGCATCGACTAGTTGAGTGTGGGTGAGCCACCTTTCGTGGAGGACCTTGGGTTTATTTATAGCTAAATTCTAGATCTTTTGGAATCATATCCTTAGAAACTTGATGTCGTGTTGTAACAATTTGTTGACATTGCGTAGCAACCTAGCTACGTGATGGAATGGTCAGAATCCCGTGCGCATTTGAACGAAGGGTTTGAGCTGCTTCCGATGTGAAAAGGTTCTACTTGGCTCTGATCGGCTGCCAAGGTGAGAAATTTTGGCTTTTTAGGTTTGTTGCTTTTGCTCTGGTCGCCCTGATCGTCCGGTTGGCTTGATCTAAGTAGATGCGGAGGCTGCCATGTTGGTCGTGACGTGGTCCAATCTGTCGAGATCATGTAGATGTGCTTGTTTAAGGCTACAGCGGATTTATTGGTCTACAGTGTGACTATTTTAAGAAATGAATATTATATGTCATGAGTTGGACTTCATTTGGTTAGTCAGCATACATCAATCCATTCATTGTGGTACTATCGGTTTCGGACATTTGTTGTTAATATAGAATATATAAAGGAGTGGGCAACGACTCTCATATGTAATGCATTTTTGGGTGCGAGGAAAGGATGTTTAGAAATAAAACGAGATGGCTGAATATAACTACAAGAGGTGGGTGGCAGAATATAAAAATATTTTTTTTTAAAAAAAAGAAAAACAAAATTTGTGGAGAGGCTCGATGCCTCGTTCTATTTTAATTTCCACTGTTTTTATATCAGATCATTTAGTTGGAGAGAGACGAAGTAGAGGTTAGGATTTTTCTTGGTTGTTCTGCAAAGTAGAGAGAGATAGAGAGACTCCGGATGCTTTAAGTTCAGATCTCTGGCAATGGAAGATGACAAGATGGAAGATGACAGGATGGAGAACAAAAATTGTACTTCCCTCTCCCTCGCGGAACAATCGGCGCGAGATGGAAGCGGGGCAGAGCGCGCTAAGGGAGGCTCCAGATGATGGACAGCTTAGCCGATCTCGCCCAGCAAGGTCCTAAGGAGACGTTACATCTAAATAAAAAGTTATGAGGTGGCCTCCATCGATCGTGGGCTGCACTAACCGCTCCGGTGCAAGCCCTGATCCGCGAGCTGTCATCACGGAACCCAAACAGATTGAACTTTAAAATTCTAGATTTAGCTCTAAGCGCATAACCCAAAACTCAAAAAAAAAAGGAAAAAAAAAAATTCTAGCCAATATGGAGAGATGGTTGATGGAATCCAGGCCTAACTTGCTCGCTCTTTCTCTCTCTGACATTAAAAGCCGCCTCCAACTTCAAATTGGACTTCCGACAATTTAGGCCTATTTAACGTCCATCTTTTGAGAGGATAAAAGAGATAAGGGGCGAGTGAAGTGAGATCCAGCTTGGTGACCTGACCCACTTACAGCAGTGTGTGCGAGAGAGAGAGAGAGAGAGAAGACAGGGATGGACACGCATCGTGCGGATCGATACTTCCCTCCTCCCCCGGATTCGCCCTGTCAGGATCTCTTCTCTCATTGGACACGGGTACCTATCAATCCATCTACCAACCTTACCTCCCCCGCTAGCCGACTCCCCTTCAGAGCCCTGCCTCGGCAGGTGCACTGCTTCGAGCGGGTGAGGTGACCTTTTTCTCTTTCTTTTCCCCTCTTTTCTTTCCTTTTTCCTTGATATTCTTGTCGGAAAGAAGGACATGGAGACGTGACCGGGGGAGGCGTTAGCTGTAGCCATGGTGGAGATCGGAGTGCGTGTTCCTTGATGTTATGTATGAGTCTTCTGGTTCATGGACCTAGCTTTGCTATTCATTTTATTATTATTATATTTCTTTTGGCCCTGTGCGCGTCTTGTACTCGTTTTGCTGACGCTACCTATCCGGATCCGAGCCTTCTTCCAAAAAAAATTTATAAATTCTATATAAGCATTCAAATATACCCACTATATAATTAATATAAGACTAAATATATAAAGATTTGTATGCACTTCTCTGATTTAAGCTCATCAAGCAAATAAATTTATTTTATAGTATTTTCTAATTTGCATAGACAATATACCACGTTTGTTATATTACTGTTTGTAATAATCTAAACTTTATCCAAAAAAAATTAGTCAGAAAATATTATTTAGGCTCATTGTTTTTTATAAGTATTCAAAATTTATCCGCTATCTAATCAATGTAGGACTAAACACAACAAATTTTTTTACGTACTTTATCCAACCCATTCTAGATATACTATGAAGCTTTGCAAAAGAGCAACTGACTCAATCCTAACTACGTCAAGCTTGACTTGCAAATGGACTACAATAATAACACCATAAAGATATATATCTTGGCTTGACACATGTTGGCCTAGCCTGGCTTTAATTGTATTTCTGCTGAAATTTTAGAGACAGGTTGGCTTTCTAACTGGTGCTCCTTATTAGGTGAAGTATGGCTCAGGACGTGTATTTGATTGGTTAGATGAGGGTTAGGTTCATTCTTAACCTGGCTCATTCGAGAAATAGTTTTTAGAAGTCTAGAGACTTCGACCTCTCTAAAGGCGATACCCGTATGTTTTCTCCTTCCTTTCATCGGTCCATTTACTTTTACTTTCTTCTTCGAGGGTTTCTTTAATTGCAATCAGAACTTCCTCGTATGCTGGCAGTTCTAAACAGAGAGCAAGTGAGCGACATCCAACGACAAAAAAGAGAGAAAGAGAAGGCATTTCTCATTTAGCTAAAATAAAAAATCTTAAATAGATGAGACTGTTTTTTTTTTTTTTGCCTCTGCATTGTTCCAAGTAGTAATACTTTTCTCATTAGATGTCATTTGACAGTACTTTATTTTTTATTCTTCTAAAAATAACTTTTTATTTTTTAAAATTTTAAATTTTAAAAATATTATATATTTAGTATAGTTAATTATTTTTAGAAGTATAAGAAAGATGATGACAGTGATGGTAAAGCCAGTAGAGGTTGTAGAAGAGATAACGATGGTAGCAATAAGGGTACTAGCAATGTAGCAACAATAATAATGATGACGAAAGCATCTACAATATGGTGGTAACAATAATGATGGTAGTAATATGGTAGAGATTCTGTTAGATATGGAAATTGTTGCCGCTGAAAATTGACTAGTCCTTGGCACTATAGTGATAGATATGATGATGCTGAAGAGCACGGTGGTCGCAGCTGAGATCCTTGTCGTATAGCAGTGCCCCGACTTGAAACAACACAAAATAAAAAAGTCCTCTAGCCAGAAGGTATTCGATAGGGAACTCTCCGATGTCTAAATTAGTGTAGTTCTTAGAGGAGAGGAGGTTGCCTCTTAGGATGTTAGAGTGTTTTCTAATGCTTACCTCTCCTCTTTTGTGTATGTTAGGCCGAGAAGTTTTCCTACTACTAGAAGATGCAGGCACGTGGCTTGGTCTAAAATGATTGGCATGAGTATGGTTTAGATATCGAGTATAAATGCTTTGCATGCAAATGATATTTTGCTTGTCACATCTATGGTGCCGTGATGATTACTGGGTCCTCCGGTATGGATACGGCCAATTATAGAAGGCTCGTGATAGGTAAACTCGACGGTATGGCGCCGAGCCCTTCTGGTGGACCGCTCCTAATCCGCTATGTACTGGGGTTGTAGTGTGCGTTGATTATCTGGTCCTTCTATTAAACTGTAGCGAGATTAGAGACGTATCAAGGACTATGGTGATGGCGATGCGAGTGATGGCAGCGACAACAAAGATGGTAGTGATAAAATAATATAAGTTTTTTAAAAAAAATTAAAAGGAAAGAAATAGTAAAATTCTTTTACTTTTTCTTTTTTCAAAAAATAAAAATATTTTAAAAATAAAAATAAAAAGTATAACATTAAACAATTTTTTCTCTCGATTTTTGTGATTTTATTTTCTAAAAATAAAAAATGCCAAACAAGTTCTTAAAAATAAAAATATATTAAAAGAAAATCTTATTCCAACTGTTCATGTGTCGTACATCCCTCCATTATCAAACAGAACTTCGTTGTGCGATGGCTTTGGCGACCAATTGTACGTTTGGTGGTCCTCTGCCCGGAAGGAGAGGAGAGAGGAGAGAGGAGAGAGGAGGGAGAGAGAATACTGATTGACTTGTTGCAATGGACGTTGCTGGAAGTCTGTTTGATGTTTTTGTCTTGATATTTTTGCCTGGGAAGAGAGGGAGGGAGAGAGCGGTGGGGCACTATCGTAGCATGTGACATCTTTATGGAAGCTTGAGGCTCCTATTTTTTATTAAAAATTTTGAACCCTCGCAGAATTTTTTTTCTCTCTTTTAATTTTTCTTCCAACATTCCTCCTAATTATTATTATTATTATTATTATTATTTTAACTGTTCGTGAGTCAGCATAGTCGATGTATACCAAATAGCATATCATTCTATATAATATTAAAGTAAAATTGAAGTACAGACAAATAGTATAGGGCCTCCATTAGATTTTTTGGAGAGCAATTTTTGGAACCACAACTTGATTGTTGGTGGTTTTAAAAATAATTGGTTGGTGTGGTTCTAGAACTTCTAATGATTCGTTGTATATGTGGCCGCAAGAGCGGCCCAATGCATTTGGAGGCCTAAAGCGAACTCACTAAGAGAGGCCTTTTTTTTTTTCTATTTTGTCTTCGAGACTTTTCTTGCAGTGGGCCGGCCTATGGCGAACTCACTAAGAGGGCATTTTTCTTTTCTGTTTTGTCTTTGAGGTCTTCTCTGCGATGGGCCTTCTTTGGGCCGGAGTCTTAGGCGACTGCCTCATCCGCCTAAGGATTGGACCGGCCCTGCATGTGGGCAAATATGCAGACTCTATTTTGATTCGATATTTGATCCATAATGGATGGCTTCACCAATATCAATATAGCTGGTTTCGCTACTATCACTTATCTTCTTAAGTGGAACAATACTAATTTTTCAAAATGGAAGCATATGGTCAAAGCAAACTTAATGTGACAAGGTTTATGTGATATTTTAAAAGTGTCAGAGATAATGCCAATAGATATTCTCAATAATGAAGCTACAAAAAAAAGTGAAATTTAAAATTTTAAAAAATAATGTAGATTATTCAGACTTTAGTTGATAGAGAAAATTATCACTATATTCAGAATATATAGAAATCGAAAAAAGCATAAGTTTTTTTTGCAGCTATCCACTTAAGATCTGTAAAGACGAGACATATGAAACAAATGTTGTTTGAAGAGTAGATTTTAGCTTCAGGCTTTTCTAAAAATCTAAAGTTTGATGGGTTAAAGGATAAATCAAGTGCAGAAAGAAAAAAATTTGGAACACGAGGAGTCTAAGGAGTCCATTATTGGATGAAAGTAAAGCCATTGATTTTGCTGGTGAGAAGATTTGGATACGGCAACGTGGACGCTTCTCGTGTTGTTTGCAGTTCCTTGGCTGATGCTTCTGAGTTTGAAAAACTATGCCATATAGAAAATTTGAGAAGCTGGTGTGGTTGGTAGTCATCTTGTCAAGGTGGTGCGCCCTTGACAGGCCAGCAGCAATCTCCCATGGTGGAAGATCATGCATAGAGAGGCTTTAGATGTAAGTGATGATGAAGCCATTGAATTTTCTGGTGCTAATAAAGTTGTGCCTTGAAAAGGAGGATGCGTCCAAGAAGTCTTACATATGACTTGGAGGCTAGCAATTTGGACTAGGAGTAAATTGGGCGGCCGGAGGTAGGCACTGTAGTCTAACATGTCTCAGGCAATGGAGTTGATGGGAACTCAGAACTAAATGAGCCTCTCGAGGTCTCTCCGGCTGATTATGGCAACGATCAGCAGCCGTATAGATCCTTTGACGAATACACTCCCGTCAATACAAGGTGCTCGAGAACATTTAGCCCGGCATCCTCGAGCGAGATCTTGATGGGAAGACCATCTTCTACCTCAACAAATCCGGCCGTTTTTGTCATTCATGGACCCCATGGTGACAATATCGTTCATCGATACTTACGGTGACTGGGGGAGCCTATAATGATGGTGCTTTCTTTCGCAAGAATCCCACCAAAAGTAAAATAAATCCATTTAATAGTTTCATCTCAGAATAAAATAAATTTATCTAATAATTTTGAATTTATCTAATAATCTTAACCTGCATCATCCGAATAAATTTTCACCTACTCCGGCACACTTTTTTTTTTAAAACCGACCTCTAATGATATAATTATACATTAAAGCCCTTCGGTAGGACTCTCCATAATAGATCCGGCCCACCTAATAATTTCTCATCTGTCTTGATATACTTTTTTTTTTTCTCTAACCTATCTCTGGTGGTGCAATGAGGCTAACTTGGAAGAAAATAGAAAATTCTTCTACTGAAAAAAGAATTTCTTGATGGGTTTACAAATTTTCCGGAAGGAAGACATGAGATGCTAAATATGCAAATCTTAAGTTTTTCGTTCCCTCATCCTTTTTCTATGAAATATATGATGGCCGAACAGTATTTTTTTTTTTCTGTTTTTCTATCTTTTCTCAGTTTCAACCCTACAAAAAATTGCTGTATTTCTATTTTCTCTACATGAGCAATATTAATTTGAAAATACTCACCGTTTATGTGCACATACGGCGAATGCTGCAGACCACCAATCGTTTCATGATGTGGGTCCCCCACCGATTCACATGACAGTGGAGGAATTAATTAATTTGGCTCATGACATCTCTACATAGTAAGATGCGGTATACTGAATGGGCTTTTCGATTAGTTAATTATTGCTTGTTTGCGATAATGGTCGTTGTGTCGCAGACTAATAGCTAATGATGATCACTTCAGAGATCATTCTTCTTCCGAAAGACGATCCTATGAAATGATGGTTGAAAAAAAAACCCTATGGTTATGTTATGAACCCCCTATGGTTACTAGATTTAACCAAAGCAGTGTTTTGTTTTTCTTTTTGACTTCATGCTATACGATCTGGCAGTGATGTTGCATATATTTAGGCAGTGAATCATGCAAATAGGGTTAATTTTCCACCTACTTGAACCTGAAGTATAGCAAACAAATACCTAGCTTAGATGGTATCAGGTGCGGCACGGAATGCAGGAGATTCTGATTTCACTCCATACAACCATATGCCATCGTTTAAAGAGAATGGCTGTAACTTTTTTGCTTTTTTTTTTTGGGAAGGATCATTCTCGATCTCACATTTTTCCATACCGCACGTGCAACGCACGCGCGACGAGGTTAGGTTGTCTTGCGGAGGGCAAACCGGGTAACCGAGTTACAGACGCCGGCCGAAGCGGTCGCAGGAATTTCCTGGCTAGAAAGCACTCACGTACCACCGGCCCTGCCCAATTTGATTATGTTTCGACGGATTCCATTTGCATTTAATTGAGATGGTGGCGATGATTGATTACTCGACCGGTCCGGCCGGACCCAACACCAAACCCGGACGGGAACAGAGACGATCAAAGGGTCTGGAACCAACGCCACAAGGTTCTGATTCTATCCTCCTCCGGTTCCTGACCAGCCAGCCGTAGGTCGAGCCAAAAAGTCCTCCCGTTCCTAACCAGCCAGCCGTAGCCCGTAGGTCGAGCCAAAAAGAAAAAAAGAAACAAAAAAAAACAAAAAAAACAAAACCACTTGGTCCTCTTTTCTCTCTGATTTTTTTTTTTTCTTTTCTCATCCTTTTAACGCCGCTTCTTTTTTTTTCTTTTTCTTGCTGACATACGCCGCTCCTTCACGTGACGCGGCAACGTCGAAAGAGACGTCAACGCGCCTTCCCGCCGACGCGTGGGAGACTTTTCCGGCTAGATAAGCGGTCCCCCTTCCTTGAGGGACTGGACGGCTGGAAGTACACGGAGAGGAGGAGAGCTGATGAGCGAGGTCCATTGGTTCAGCTAGTCGGAATTAAATTGATTTATTTATTCATAACAGGTAACAAATCAACGAATCGCCTAGCCTCCGCAGGCGCTTTCTCTCGCGGGGCTTCCGGGCGGAATTAACAAGTTGATGAGGTGGACACGCGATTGCTTCTCCTTCTTGTTTAATCTAATCTTATTTACCTTCAATTGGAGTCGTGCACGTACCATGCATGCACCTGGACTAGATAATTCATCCCATATAATTTTATTAATTAATTTGAGTAAGTAATATAATACTTATTTAATTATTATTTCTAAAAAAAATGTCTTTGTTTTGTTTCTTCCCTGCTATGGATTACGCCTAAGTGCTGCTGATATTATGCAGTCGAATTAGATTAAGCTAATTAGACGGATCGCTTGGTTGCGTTGTTTGGGTGTAGGATTGCTGGATGTGTTGAGCAGAACAATCTAGGTGGTCTCTGCAGTGGTCGTCAGGCCAAAAGTGCTGGGGCGAGAGAAAGCATGGTTCAACACCTTCCAAATGTCACTCGCAAAATTTCTATCTAATATTGCAAGGAATTGGATTTCTAATGTTCTCTTTTTTATTTCCTATTTCTGATATTTAATGCACGAGAAATTAATGAGATAGTTAATTTCTTCCGGATAACGTTAACAAGAAAGAGGAGCTGGTTCTTTCTTTTTTATCTTCTGGAGATTTAATATGAGGTAGACTAATGACTAATTTCTTCTTGATAACTGATATGTTAACTAATCACGTAAGATTTTTTCACGTATATAGTACAAGAACGAGTATATTACTTGATTTTATTAATTGATTCAGAAAATTTTAATGACTTACATGATCGGACATTTTTACGCTCTCTATCTGTCTCCACGTGCATCATTAATTGATAAAAGGTCGAGACGTTGCGGGAGACCTTCTTCATCCAAACCGACGCCATCGATAAGAAGAAAAGAAAAACAAATAAAGAAAGAAATAAAGCAGATGGAACCGGTCATCCTTATTATTCCATTAGTCATTAGTTGTTTTTGTTTTTGTTTATTTTATTTTATTTTTTCACATTATCATTTCCATTAATAACTAACGACTGGCAAATGCGGATGCGTTTCGGGCTGTCAGGGCAACCTTGTCACCCTGGGGCCCGGGAGAGGCCATTCAATGCAGTCCACTTAATTTTCACGGGATGCACCAGCTGAACGGAACGGTGCTACGTTACCGTCTGGAATACCCTATTTTAATTTTTGTTGCTACCGCGTCTTAAAAGCATTCCGCTCGATTCTGCTTGGAGATGCAAGGCCCTCTCTATTGGAGATTCGTGCGATTCGGTTGGTGGCGCTTATTGCATCGGGAGGTCCAGATTTCTACGGAGATGATCGAGGTCGAAAGGGTCATCACAACCACTGGTTATCGATCGCCGTCGGTTTCGAGTCAGACGTATGCAGATTGCGGATGGATGTTCCGGCAAGGAATGGAGGAGTACGTAGTAGGCAGCCAGCACCAGCTCAGCAACCGTAGAAAGACGTAAAGCAGGGAGAGAGCATGGCATCCGGATGGGGATGGGAAGACTTTTGGCTGTTTTCTCGACATGTGATCTTCGGATTCCGTCACTACCCCTCGTCCCCAGCTTTAAAAGGGGACCCCGGGCCACGCTTTCCTTGCATCCATCTTCCCCCCCGTCTTTCTTCATCTTGGATTCGGAACTTCGCTATTCCACCACCCTGTATGGTCGTTCCCTTCGTTTCCTCCTCTTAAGGAGTATTCCTTTTTTCTCCCCCTAATTTCTGTCCTCCACTTTGCCGCTTCAACCCCGCGTTTCCCTTCTCAAGGTGGGCTCTTCTTCTTCGCGTGCTTTTGTCTCGCTCCTCCCCCGCTTCTCCTCTTATTGCCATATTTTGGATGGAGGAATACGCAAAAGAGGAGAGAGGAGTAGGAAGGGCGGAGCTCCGGAGACTAGATCAGATGCGAATTAATTCGATCTTTCTTCCCCCCATTTTAACTGGGGGTGGGGGTTCTGCTCCTCCTCGCTAGGATTTCGTAAATAATCCTTTAACTAATCATGGACGAGATGGGACCATTTTCTGCTGCTATCTGCGAACACCAGATTCAAGCTGGAAAAAGTTCTTTTCTAATATTATCATGATTATATAAACCCTGATTGCGACGAAGGTTGGCATTTCTATCGGACCGTAATTTCATAAGGTCTTTCTGGATGGCAATACGACAAGTACATGTATTGGGTGGCCGCGAATAGATAAGAAGAGGGCTTCTCTGCTTTGATTCCTAAATAGGAGACTTCTAATTGTTATTTGTCCGCAAGTTACGAGATTTTTGGTGATTTGTTGTTGTTGTTGTTTTAAGAAAAAACTTACTTTTCGAAATCTCGTCTCAATGATTTTTGTTTTGTTGTTTTTTTAAACAAAAACTTACTTTTCGAAATCTCGTCTCAATTTAAACAATTTTTTCTGCTGGCTCTGTAAGTGCTTTTCTAGCCGTCTGTCCCTTTTTTTTTCAGATAACGAAACAGAGCTTCCTATTTTTATCGTATAATTCATCTGTTTGCGGCAGGGCAATGACGGAGAACGGGGATTTCAGCTTCGCCATGGACGCCAACGCGGTGGCCCGCAACGGGTTGCCTCGGATCCAGACCCACGGCAGCGGCAAGAAGAAGCCGGATAACGGGATCTGCCACGACGACAGCGGGCCGCCGGTGAAGGCCCAGACCATCGACGAGCTCCACTCGCTCCAGAAGAAGAGGTCCACCCCACCACCCCCATCAAGGATGGCCAAGGTGGCACCGCCTTTGCCATCCTCTCCGAGGAGGAACGCCACAAGCTCCAGCTCCAATCCATCAGGTCAGTTCCCTCTATCTCTATATACGTCATATATGCATCTATATCTACGACCACTATACGTAGATCTGCTTGTGATTCCCGAAAAGAAGATTACATTGGCAAGGAGAGCCGTCCGACGGGTCCTCCTCATGGCAGTGATTGGATTGTGCGCGTCGGCTCTGCCTGGGATTCGTAAGATTCTGGTAGGGCCTCGATAGCAGGACCCGCTTCAAAGACGATGCAGTCGAAAACAAAAGAAAATCACCTTATAGCAGCTCCCGATTGAGGCCTTCAACTCCCCCACCCACCCACGCGCACACAACAAAAAGAAGGGAAGGAAGGAAAGAAAAAAAAAAAGCTACTTTAGGCTTTTACTCGTGGGACCCGGGTTCGGGATACTTGCATGCCACGGGGATGGACGGCCATGGATGCCGTCTTACCCTCATCTCTTGCCGACGCTATTACGTATATCATTTTAATAATGCTTCTTATTTTCCTTTCGGAGGGTATATAGAATAATTTGCTTTCTTGCCTCCACGGCCGGAAAGCGCGCCTTCAAATACGGGAAATCTGTGGCCAAAGACCACACTGGGGTACGTGTTTTGTACGCGCGTCCTCGTATGATGATTATGATGCCCAAGGGAGGGCCCACCTGGATTGGTCGCTTCTACGGTTCGACTAAGATATCACAAAAAATAATAAAGAAAAAAACCACAGGACCGTGCAGTCAGACCCGGTCCCCCGGCTTTACCCGGCTTCTCTCTCTCTCTCTCTCCTGCTGCCAGCTCCGCTCCCACCCAGGCGTCAGCGTATGAGTTACAACCGTCGTCCAAAAAGTCTCAGGCTCCCGTAAGTTCATGAATATACGATCGATTTCTTTTTCTTTATCGTTTGGGTTCATGTACTTATAGGGATTTTTTTTTAATAAAAATAATTATATCAATACTTTTAGAATTTTGCAGTAGTCCTTTGAGCTGATCTCAGTTTAACAGCCAAAACGTTCTTTATATCTTTGATTAAACTGTCGAATTTGCATCCGTTGTTGGATTGAGGTTGGTAACCTAGATAATGAAGGTTCCATATGATAAATATTAACTGAATTGCCGGCGTCCACCAAAACAAAGGAGGAAAAGTATCCATCGTGAAAAGCTCACTTTAGGTTATTTCATTCACCAGTTGATGGGATATGCAAGCAATCGTGATCTTCTTTTTTTCTTCTAATGTATATACGACCTCATTTGCATGTTTGCTCACGAGCTGGTATGGATGATTCATGGCAGTGCGTCGCTGGCGTCGCTGACACGGGAGACAGGACCGAAGGTGGTGAAAGGCGACCCGGCGAGGAAGGCAGAGACACCCAAGGTGGGGGCGGAGCACCACCACTACTTCACCCCCACCATCAGCATCAGTGACAGCGCCCTCAAGTTCACCCACGTCCTCTACAACCTTTCCCCCGCCGGTAATTGATTCTTCCTTATTCCCGCTCCACTCCCATCCTTTTTATTATCTCTTTCCTGGGGCACCTTACTTTTCATGTCACCTGAGCCCATAGCTTGTCACGAGCACCGGACTCTGTCCACCATTTTCTTGGTGGTCAATTCCTTGGACCGAAGCCTCCAGGGGTAGCCTTTATATTTCTGGGGGTGCTGTGTGATGTTGACCTCTCACTACTTTTCAAAAAGGAAGGCAGTTTTGAGTTTTTTTCCACCTTTATTCACATTAAGGGCCCGATATATCTTCCCCCAATTTGTCGAGATCTTTCCGGAGCACCGAGGTCACCCCCACGCATTTTTCTTTTGCCTCGTGACATGTCCCAGTCAGCTGCGGTCTGACTGTCTGGCTTGCGAATGGCATGCCCGTGGTTCATAGGAACACATACATTGCATTAAACTACTGTAGAACTCCTCAACTAGTTTTTGATTCTTATTTTTTTCAATTGTCCGAAGATATTAATAAGGAATCGATTTTATGATTCAGTTGCTGATTGTTCACGAACACTTAACATTTTAACGATTCCATACGTTGCTACTTGTAGGAGCCCCTTTTTTTTTTTTTGCTATTGTTTGTCATCCGTCTCTTCTGTTCTTATTTTAATATGGATAAATTAGATATCAATTATCTTACATTCTTCGAAGTTATTTGTTCTTTTATGTTGCAATAGCCCTTTTTCTTTCGAAACTTTTTGACGAGTTCTCCCTATTGCGTTCCATATTCTGGATCATGGCGTCTTTACCTTGTTTGTTCCCAAGCACCAGACTTCTGACTATGCTATGATTTATTGCTAAGACAGTTTTTCTTACTGCCGTCTTCATATTTTTTCTGCACAATAATAGACATAAGTGTGGGCGATTAGCATCTGACGTGCTGCTCCACCGGTTTAGATGTTGACTTGTTTTCTCGAGTTTATCATATTAACCGATGACTTATCTCAGACAACGACAGTGGTATGAAATGAAAGTAGACATCCTCTGCTTTCTGTGTGCGCATGTCTGACAAAAAAATTGTATTCAAAACAGAGCTATATGAACAAGCCATTAAGTACGAGAAGGGATCATTTATAACGTCGGCAGGGGCCTTGGCCACCTTGTCCGGTGCGAAGACAGGTCGATCTCCAAGGGACAAACGGGTCGTCAAGGATGAGACCACTGCAGAGGAGCTCTGGTGGGGAAAGTAAGTATCAGTCCTGCATTCGTTCTGTATTTGCTTGAGCATATCTCGTGCTTGATTTGTTAATTTCTTTTCCTTCCGTTGTGCATTCAGGGGCTCACCGAACATTGAGATGGATGAACACACGTTCCTGGTGAACAGGGAGAGGGCTGTCGATTACCTGAATTCTCTGGAAAAGGTACCTGCAATACTCTTTTTTAATTAAAAAAATAGTCCGAAATATAGAATTTTTGGCTGGGAATTGTTACTAATGCATAAGGGGGTTAGGTATGTCGTGGTGAGAGTTGTATAGAGAAAGTTGGCTATTATTGAGTACTTCTGGGAATTTCCTGGGAATTTTGAGGATCAAACCGATATGTATCATTTGACAGATCTTCGTCAACGATCAATTCCTGAACTGGGACCCGGAGAATCGGATCAAAGTCCGGATCGTCTCGGCGAGGGCCTACCATTCCCTATTCATGCATAACATGTAAGTATGAACACCAAACAGAATAGTAGGATACGGTTCGTTTTTGCAGTACCGCCTGCTACGGTTATCCAGATAAGTAATCCTCTTGTCGTTTAATTGCCTGCTGTTACGTTAATAAAGTCTTATATAGTAATAGATGCCGCGTAGGCGTGGCTGTGTTTGCTTTCGAAGACGATGGGCAAGCATGAGAGTTCAGTACGTAAGTAGTGGTAAATAGTTGTTGTGCATACGATGACTGGATGGGTGACAGGTGCATCCGGCCCACGCCTGAAGAACTGGAGGATTTCGGTACTCCGGACTTCACGATATACAATGCTGGACAATTTCCATGTAATCGTTACACGCATTACATGACATCCTCCACTAGCGTAGATCTAAACCTCGCTAGGAGGGAAATGGTCATCCTCGGCACGCAGTATGCTGGGGAGATGAAGAAGGGTCTGTTCAGTGTGATGCACTATCTCATGCCTAAGAGACAAATCCTCTCCCTGCATTCTGGCTGCAATGTGGGCAGAGATGGTGACGTTGCCCTCTTCTTTGGACTATCAGGTAAGTTCCGACTCATCGGAATCTGGTGCCGTCACCTGCCCCACCCCGCACCCGCGCTCCTCTCTGCTCTCTGTCCGGGACCTAATTCGCACCTCCCCATATGTGAATTGTGATTCATTGATGCTGAATCCCCTGCCATCGTCGTTGATGACTTCTTCGTCTTTGCGCAGGCACTGGGAAGACAACTCTGTCCACCGATCATAACAGGCTGCTCGTCGGAGATGACGAGCACTGCTGGGGCGATACCGGTGTTTCGAACATCGAGGGTGGCTGTTATGCGAAGTGCATCGATCTATCGAAGGAGAAGGAGCCCGACATCTGGAACGCCATCAAGTTTGGAACTGGTGAGGATCTATATCATGATATCACTTTTTTTCAGCTTATTTCTTCTACAGAACAGATCTCTCTCTCTCTCTCTCTCTCTCTCTCTCTCTCTCTCCCCTTTTGTAACGAAACTTGGGTCTCCTGCAGTGCTGGAGAATGTGGTATTCGATGAGCACACGCGGGAGGTGGACTATTCGGATAAATCTGTTACTGGTAATTCTTCGCCTTATTGATCATGAGTAAGTTGGGTCGTACCATGAAGATGTCTCGAATTTAATCATGTTGCCGTGATAATTTATTTTGGCAGAAAACACTCGTGCTTCCTATCCGATCGAATACATCCCCAATGCAAAGATCCCGTGCGTTGGGCCGCACCCTAAAAATGTTATCCTCTTGGCATGCGATGCGTTTGGCGTGCTCCCACCTGTGAGCAAGTTGAGCCTTGCTCAGACCATGTATCATTTCATCAGTGGCTACACTGCACTGGTACACAATTTTATCCTAAAAACATATATAATCTTTTGTTTTTTTTTTAAGTTATGGTTTCATATGTTGCTGCTGAAAAAATGAAAAAAAATAGGTGGCTGGCACGGAAGATGGCATCAAAGAGCCGCAGGCAACATTCTCTGCTTGCTTTGGAGCAGCATTCGTGATGCTCCATCCCACTAGGTATGCAGCAATGCTGGCCGAGAAGATGCAGAAGTATGGCGCCACTGGTTGGCTTGTCAACACCGGCTGGTCGGGTGGAAGGTATATATAGAGCAAAGCTGTCCGATGATTTAATTAAAATGCCCGCTTGCGAATCATCCCTCGTGTTTTTTTCTTCTATTCGACATCCTTCGAGCTTTTTGTTTTCAGGTATGGTGTTGGGAGTCGCATCAAGCTGGCTTACACTCGGAAGATCATTGATGCCATACACTCTGGTAGCCTCCTGACCGCCAGTTACAAGAAGACGGAGGTGTTTGGGCTGGAGATACCGACCGAAATCGAAGGCGTGCCGTTCGAGATCCTGGACCCGATGAACACTGTAAGTTGCCGCCTATTAATCTCTCCACTCCTTTGCGTTCATCCTTTATATACCGAACCGTAGTTACCCATATTATCACCGCCCAATACCATTGCAATGGATCCTTTCCATGCGAAACACCCTTCATAACATGATCATACACCTGAGGCCTCTAATGGTTTTCGTTTGGTGTATAGTGGGTGGACAAGGCAGCCTACAAGGAGACTCTGCTGAAGCTGGCTGGTCTGTTCAAGAAGAACTTTGAGGTGTTTGCGAACTACAGGATTGGAAAGGACAGCAAGCTGACCGAGGAGATCCTTCATGCTGGCCCGAACTTCTGAACGACGGATGGTGACAACCACCTTAGAAACCTAGTGATCCTTGAATAAAATTATATATATATATATATATGTGTGTGTGTGTGTGTGTGTGTGTGTGTGTGATCTATGTATGTAAAACTCATTTTTCTGTTCCCTAGTCGAATGATCCTTGAATTTTAAATTCAGTCTCTGGATGCACAAATCCTTTGATGGCTGCAATAATGCTCCCTTGTATCACGACTATGATCGTTAGCCTGTATTGGAATTATATAGCTTTTGCTTTATGAATTTTCTGATCCAGTAGGATGATCAGGCTCCTATCTTTACAAAAAGGAGTGAATAGGGTCTAGGATCTTTAAGAAAAGGATTTTGCTTTTCAGCGAAGGGTGCCAGCTAGCTAAGGCTGGTTTGCTTCATGAGCTACTTTTCAGTACCTGTCAAGATTGTACCCAAAAGATGGATGCCAATTTCTTGTAGCGTAGATGATCATAGACTCATGAAAAATGGCCATCTCCGATCATACCAAAACACAAACCTCCTAATTAAACATTGCTACTTCAAAAGAAAAGAAAAGAAAAGAAAGGAAAGGAAAAGTCCCTCCCACCCCGCGGCCGTGCCGCTCCTCTCTCTCTCTCTCTCTAGCAAAATTAAGAAAAACATGATGTCTGCCGTGGAAGCAAAGCATTCCATTAAATACCTCCATCGATCTGATTCTGCAGAAGCATGACCAAGCCCTGGTTGATCAAGTCTTCCGCACGTCTGCCGCAATCAGCAGCTAGATAATAAAAGCAGGTAAGTTCCTGCCAGATAATACCGTATGGTGGGTGCATAATTCCAACAACACAAAGCATAAACCAGCCGAAAATCTTTTCAGAAGGAAATGCTAAACATTATAGAAAATAAAAATCAATGTACTAACATATTATTTTAGAACTTGGGACCACGACCCATTAGCAAATCAAATTCACCTCTGTTACCGAATCGGTTCCTATTAAAACCAGAAGACCATCCATCATACATCACCAGCTGCAAATGAAACCTATAGAGAGTTCAGGAAGTCTTTACCATATCTCTCTACCAAGAAATGCCGAGGGGGTTTATCATTTCCCAATATAGTTGTTGAACTCAATGAGAAGCCGAGAAGGTTCTCTTATTGAAAAGTAGAGGATCAGTGAAGTAGAATGTGCAGACACCTGGACCCAAAAAAGTGTGAAGATGAACGCATACGGATGAAAGACCTCTTAACAGTGTAGCAGGCTAGCAGCAGATCATTCAATACCTCTATAAGTTTAACTCCGAGTTTTTTCCACCTTGGCTTTAATCTTTTGCTCCATGATTGCTTTCTCAGTGTCTAGACTGAACATCCGATTTAGCGCATGCATATTTTCAAGGGTCTCATCAAGTGTTCTACTGTCACTGCCATCGCATCTCAAGTGCTGCAATGGACCATGAAGCAGCTTGTTAACTATACCACTGCTAAGCTCTTCTATAGCCCTTCTCATTTTCTTTGTCAAAGCATCATCCCCAATCTTTTGTAAACACTTCTCAAGCTCCGAAGCCTTGATTCTATCAGCATAGGACCTTAATTTTTTGATAGTAGGGACAGTCTCCAGAGAGTCCCTCCATGCCTCAAACCGCTTTAATTCTTGAGTGATGATTGCTCGAGCTTCCATTGCTTTCCTTAGCCGATCTTCCTTGTTGGCTTCCACGACTGACTTAAGGTCGTCGACATTATACACTCGTGCATATTCAAGATCTGAAACACAGGATGCGACATTCCTAGGAACAGAGATATCAATGAAAAGCCTCACAGCCCCAATAGCGTCGCTCACAGGAGGCAGGCCTTCAACATGTTCTTTTAAAAATAATGGTGTCTCGGATGCTGTGCTCGTGAACACCACATCAGCTTCAGCAGCAGAGGGTAGCATGTCAGTGAAAGGTCTGAAGATTATTTCAACATCCTTCATTTCCTCACGTATAGCATCAACCTTTTCCACAGACCGATTTACAACCATGATCCTTTGGAATCCCTTTGCAACAAGATGTTTGATCACAAGTTTCCCCATCTTGCCAGCTCCAATAACCAGCATCCTGGCAGATGGCAAGTAGGACTTCGGAAGCTTCATCAGCGCTAACTCCACTGCAGCTGAGCTGACAGAAACTGCGCCAGAGGATATGTTAGTCTCACTACGAACACGCTTTCCAGCAGTGATTGCATCCTTGAACATCCTGTCAATGTTCTTCCCCAATCCTCTGCTACCTTGCCCAACTCTAACAACTTGTTTAACTTGTGCAAGGATCTGTCCTTCTCCCAGGACAAGGGAGTCAAGCCCAGCTGATACTTCAAACAAATGCCCAGTAGCATCACTGTCACGAAGCATAAATAGATGCTGTCGGAGCTCTGAAACAGGAATTCCACTAGTCTGCATTTTAAACAGAATAAAGAAGCATGTGACTGGTTGAAATACAAAACACTCGTCCACATCCCCATTTTCTATAGTCAAAAAGAACAACTAGAATACAAATGCAAATGCATAAGATGAACACCACATTAAATAACTTAAATATTGATTACCTTAGCCATCCACTCTGTCACTTCTCTGATTCCTCGATGCCAAGACAAAACCACCACATATATTTCCATTCTGTTGCAGGTACTGAGAACAGCAGCTTCTTCTACATGATTCAAACTGCAAAGCTCTTCGATAGCACGAGGCCATTGAGCCTCTGGAACAGCAAGTTTTTCACGCATTTCGACTGGAGCTGTGTGAACACTAAGACCTATAACAGCTATGCTGCTTCTCTCCTTCATATATCCTAATAAGAGTAAAGCACAATATGGTCAAAAAAAAAAAAATGTTGCATAACCACCACGAATATCAACTTGCTAGAATACAGACATCAAACACGTGTCAAACAAGTGAAATAATATCCTAATAAATGCATAATCTGATGACTGTGAACTAATATCCTAGTAAATGCAGATTCCGATGACTGACTTCAAGGAAAAGAAAGTGCACAACAAGATCATGGTAACACAGCAAACTTTTCTAAAATGCCAATTGTCTAGAACATCCAGACATGGACATCAAGACAAACTCCTCTTCCCATGGGATTGGAGACAAAATAATTAATTAATGCATATAAAGGCAATGTAAAGTTGAATACTCAATAAGGCTAACAAGTTCACAGAATACAAAGGGTGAAAAATCCTGATGCATACAAGTATTAAAACTGATGAAAGTCTTTAAGATCCTTGCCAAACAATGAAGAACCCATCTCACACCATGGAGATCCAAGGGGTACCATATGCTTTGAGTGCAAGATCAAATGACACCACGGAGATCCAAGGGGTGCCATATGCTTTGAGTGTAAGATCAAATGAGAAATGATCAGACTGTTTCCTCTACCCTCTGCAAAGGCTCCACTAGAGCCTTTTTGGAGTCTAGAAGTGGAGCCACATGAAGGCCAATAAGCTCACAAATAGGAAGTGTGAAAACCCCACGATCCACACAAGTATTAAAATGGATGAATGTCTCCAAATCCTTGCCAAACGATGAAGAAGCCATCTCACACCATCGACGTTCAAGGGGTGCCATATGCTTTCAGTGAAAGATCAAATGAGATGATTGGACTGGTTTCTCTACCCTCTGCAAAGGCTTCACTAAGGGCTTTTTGGAGTCTAGTAGTAGAGCCCATGCAACTCAAGTTGCAGGTGCAGGCCAGCTCACTTGTTTATTCTGTAATTTAAAATGCACGGTAAGTTGAGTTGCTAGTTAGGCTGCAAAGCAGGGCTATCTTGCGGTAGGTTGACTTGTCGTTAAAATGATCGTAGGGCAAGTTGCAGTGGCTCGAGTTGGGGCCTTAATTTAAAGAATGAATTTTCTCTCCTCCTCCTTCCCTTCCCCTTTCCTCCCTTGCCCAAATCTCGAGTCCCTCAATGTTGCCACAGGCCCTTGTCACATCTAGGGGGCCATGGCGACCTCCTCGTCCTTGAACTTCATTATAGCAAGCCCCTCCTTCTCCTGCTTCCCTTCCCCTCTCCTTCCCCACCCTGCTTTTGAGTCATTTCTCGCCACCAGCCCTCATCACCAGCCCTCCTTCACCTTACCATGAATTTTTACCGCACCACACTCCTCCTCCACTCCACCTCCCCTTCCACTTCCACCCACCCTCTCCGAAACTCTCCTTTACGTTCTCTACATCCTCAAGGCTTGCACCATCATCCGGCTCCTCGCCCATGGGCACCGAGGTCCATGCAAAGGCCCTCACTGCCAGTGGCTCTGATGCCAACCTCTTCATCCAAAACACCTTTATCTTCATATACATCAAGTGCTCCAATCTAGTATTTGTTGCAAGGTGTTCGACGGAATGTCTGTTAGAAACACCTCTCTTTTCCCCAAACTCTCTTACTAACACAGGAAGTAAGCTACCTTATAAGTCAAGTACTGCAACTTGAGTTGCAGTGCAATTTCAACTACATTGGCTCCAAACTGCCCCTTGATAGGGCCACAATTACCACTCATCTTAAAATGATCAATATTTTTTCAATGAAAAGAGACGATCTAGGGAGGAAAACTTTGCATCAATGCATTCCCTCATCTTGTAATATTAAAACATGAACATCCCACATGCTTACATGACATCGCATCTCAAGAAATTAATGCAAGATTTTCAAGGAAGATAATTGAGGTCGCAACAATAACACGATCAAAAAAAAAAAAAGATTAATCGATTGCAAGCCCTTTATACCTCTTCGGAGAGGGGATCAACAAAAAAAAAAAAAGGAAATCAACAGGCAGAACATCCACTTTTCATGGAGAAATATCTCTTCAACTTTCGAACATGCGTCTAACAAAGCAGCAGCAACAGAAGCAATGGGCATGGTGCTGGAGGGAATGACTTACGGTCAGCGGAGATCTTGAATTGCTCGAGAGCCGAGGCGCTGGACGCCCGGGATGCTGTCCTCGCTTCCACCAGATCCACCGTGGCCTCGCACCGGGGGCTCCCCCGAACCCTCCCCCTAGGGTTGCCGACACAGACCGGAGGTCTCGGGACGACCCGGAACCCGGGCAAGGCAGAGAACGGGGCATTCGAGCTCTTCCGACGAAGGGAAGGCGCTGCCTTCGGCCCCAGAAGGGAGGCCACAGAACCGCTCACGACCGCCATCGGATCAAAACCCTAGCCCTTACGAAAGGGAGAAAAAAAAACTTTCCTTTTTTCTTGGGTTTGGGTGTCCGTTTCTTCTTCTGTGGGAACAGAGAGAGAATTCGAGCGAGCGAGCGAGCGAGAGGAAGGAGCGCCGCGTCCGCCCGATCGCCGCCTCTCCCCTCTCTTTCTGTATCGATCTACGTATCTATCTGTACCTATCTACCTCTCTCGGGGTTGCGCTGTGTCCGGACTTGAAAGGGGCCAGTTGCGGGGGCAAAAGCCGGCTCCGGTGGAATGAATAAATGGACGGTCAGGAGAGGAGGGAGAGGAAGAGGAGGCTGTTGGGCGCGTGGGCCCGCTCTTCTCGTGGTCGGGGCCGGGGTTGGGGTTGGGGTTGGTTGGTGGGGTCCGCCGGGTGGCGAGCAAGGATGGGGTCTCGGCTCTTGTTCGGCTTCTGATTGGTCGGTGCTACACACGCTCCATCCACCCCCCTCGGCTCCACTTCTTCCCCCGATCTCCTTATCCCTTCCATTTCGCATTGGTCCATGGTTGGACTCTTCTTTCCCTAATCAAATTCCGGTGATTCTGGATAACTGGCATGACTGCAGCCGTGATGTAGAAAGTTGGGTTTTTCTTGATGCAAACTGGCTCGAAGATGTGAGGGGCGTTCGAGTGCCTGGTGAATGGCCGTGCAACTCAGAAGCTTTTTGCATAAAATCCTAGTTGCTTGTGCTCATTTACATACGTAGCTGTTTTATTACGTAATTGGTGGTAGGATGTACCTGCTCTCTCCTACCCCCCACCCACCGGACCAACGTTGGTGGGCCCCGTATTAGGTGGTGAACCAATTTTTCGCAGGATTTATCTTCATTTACTTTGAATCAGTTACTGGAAGATGCCATGGCGAGTGTCATGACTTGGAATATTACAGTACTTAAACTATACTAAATATAATATATGTGCGCACATATATGCTAATGCTATATTATTAAATGAGAGAAATATTATATTTTGGATTCTATTTATCAAATTTTATGAGTAAAGTACCCTCCTTTCTTCACAAACCTCTGTACAAAAAATATATAATTAATAAGTCGGATACAAAGGCGCGTGCTTCTGTTTTTATTTGTACCTATTTTATCTTTTATCTACGCACTGTTTTCCAAAAAAGTTGGACTTTGCTTAATGGAGGCTTCGCTCATCAGTCATCTACATTCTAAACCTAATAAATTCTTCTTAAATTTCAAAGTCAGATAAATATGGTACCTTGTTTCTAATTCTTGTGTGTTATCTCTTACTCTCCCAATATCTCGGTCATTTTAATTTTTTTAATGTGCATTGTGCCAGTATCTAGTTGCTAAAAGGATAAGAAAGCAACAAGTTTAATACATGAAATTAATATCGTGAAGAAAGTTGGTAATCGTTAATTGGAAAGAAAATATTACCAAGAGATTTAAATGAGAATGCAGGGGATCTTTGGTTCATCCCAATTGAATGTGACCTAAAAATGAGATTGCAACAACTGAATTTGTAGCACGAAGAGATACATATAAATGAAAATACTTTTGTTTGGACAAATGCAATAGTAGAGGTTGGAATTATTCTCCTTCCTTCCTCGATCATTAATGGCCAACTTGGTGAAGGCAAAGGAGTGCCAAAGTAGTCCGTAGGAGTCATCAGGAGGCAACCGAGGTGGAGAAATGAAGTGTCGGGACTGCCAATCCAGGCACTAGGGTAGCCAATTAGAACACCTAAATGGTCAATTAAGGTGCCGAGGTAGTTGATTTGAGCACCAAAGTGGTCCATCAAAGTGCCAGGGTGGTCTCATAGTGGTCTTGGAGCGGCCTATCGGAGTGTTAGAATGACTAGTTGTAGCATGGAAAGCATGGAAAGATAGTTTGGTTTAGGAGAACGAAGAAATAGCAGTCATGGGCTCGAAGGAGATTAATTAGGAGAGTTTTTGATCTATGAGATGCTGCATCTTGCCTCGTAGTCATTTTGACAAAGAGTTAGAAATGTTGCATATAAGCCAACTTTGTAATTCGAATTGCTGCAGCTCAGTGAAGCTGCAGCAAATACTTGGGGCCTAATAGCTGCATTTTGGATTTGCAAACGAGGTGAGATACAATTAAACCAAAAAGGCCCACAACAGAAGAATAGTTAGGGTATTGAGAGAGGGTAGTCCCAAGTAGTTTAAATTTAAAATAGTCACGGGTCGATAAATAATAATTTATATTATTGATAAAGAGAAAGATAAAAACAGAATAACTATTTTTGAATGTTGACTAAAAATTTTACCAGAAATATGATTTTATAATAATATATTTTAAACATTTGAAGATTTTTTTTGACCATCGAAAATGAAAAACCGTTTTTTTTTTTTTTTTTTTTGCAGTCTGTTTAAATTTTCAAATCCCGGAGACAGCTTTGAATCCAAGCCGCCGGGATCTAAGGACTCGTCGACTTGACACGATGCGGCTCAGAAGGACCGTTGGATCTATGATGCTTTGTCTCATCCACACCGTTGAATGCCAGATGATCGCATATCCTTCCTCTTCCGACCACGACCCTTCTTAGCGAACGAGTGGGAACCCGTTCCTTCAAGAACGGCAGAAGAACACCGCCTTTCGGGAGCCGCCGCGACGGCGCTACGGCGAAAGGAAAAAAAAAAGGGAAGAGAGATCCGCCGCAGGTAGAGCAAGGGCAAGGTCATGGACTACCGAAACAAGCTTGTTCTCGCCCCTATGGTTCGGGTGGTCAGTTGGATTTCTGTCTCTCCAACTCTTATACCTGCAATTCTTTTTCCTCTCTTACCAGTTTCTTTCCATTGGGATGGTGGATAACGATGGCTTTCTTGACAGAATTTCTTATCATAATAGGGGGTTAAAATTTATGTTGATAGAGTCACACTTCTAGACTTCTTTGGCGTTGCGTTGGATGCATCCCTCTTAAATAACCATGCCTTTCCCGAGAGGTTCTTCTAGATCCAAGATTGACAAGAATGCCGTATGCCAATACTCATTTCTTTTTCTTTCTTTCTTCTTTTTTTTTTTTTTTTTTTTGTATTTTTCCCCACTGATCTTGTTGTTCTTTTCTTATTTCTTTGCACGATGGTTATCTGGAAAAGAAAAGAATGAAAAAAACGATCAATTTGATTTGATTTTAGCATCACATCTAATTTTCAAGAATTGGTGATCGCCTCATCGTATGAAGACCGGACGGTTAGCCGGCTCTTCTCGAAGCACCGCCCTGAACTCCTATGTGGGATGAATCCTTTGTCACCTCATTCTTTCCAGATTTACTTCCACCAGATAAGATCTGCTGTACTGTTTAGAGTGAAGCACCTCTCAAATAAAACCCAAAACTTCACATCAAAACCGGCAGGATCTAAACCCTCGCCTATCCACAAGTTGTTAATGTATTTTCCTAGTGAAACTTCTATATAGAAGCAGGTGGTGATAAATCATCTCATTTCTTCGCAGCCAGGCAATAGTTTAGATCAGTAAGACACCTTAGATGTCCGTGTTGATAGCTGTTTGATTGACATTGAACATTCAATAGTTCCTGGGAGGTTGTCACACAAACTAGCATTGCACAACTACTACTTCGCACTATAACAATACGAGTGATGGGTGCTCCAGACCCCGACGAGCCCGGAAGCCGAACCCACACTATCTGATGTCTCTGAACCATATCCCACGCACGGCAGCCACTGCGTTGGGACTGTGGGGAGCGGAGGGCAGTTCGGCGATGAGGCAAGCACGTGGTAAAGAAGAGGGTCGTGATGGGAGCGGGAGGAAGAATAGTTCGGTTGCTGCGACGATGGAGGAAGCGGGAGATACTAGGAACTGGGAGCGGAAGCCATGCACGTAGACTTGGCATGAAGTCGTGGACGTGGGAAGCAGTTCCTCGCCATGCATGCTCGCTCGGCACGACGCCGTGGACGTAGGACGAGGGGAGGAGATGGATTTCGAAGCACGGGGGGGCGTGGACGCGGGAGTGGATGAGTGATGGCGAGGAGTTGATAAGTGATGGCCCGGGTCTCTCGTCGGGAGGGGGAGGAAGTATTTAATGGAGTGAACTGTCTTAGGATTGGGGGACGTGAAGTAGAGCATTTGCCTTGCATGGGTTTTCTCTCACCCAAAGAGAGTTATTTCATTTGAATGTACAGAGGTTCGCTTTCACCATTGTAGTCTACCAATTCTTTCTCTTCTTTCGTTCAACTCCATCTCTAGTTGGAACCTATCAATTGGTATCAGAGCCATGACAAACAAGGAAAGGATCGAGCAGATGGAAGCCAAGCTAAGCACCCTACAGGAGGAGTTGTGTGGCTTGGAGGAACGGGTGGATGGGCGGCTCACGGAGGTCTTGGAGGCTATCCGACATCTCCAGATCACCGTGCAGCCACAACTGCCGTTCGAGCAGCCGTCACTACTACCAACTTCACCAGGGGGTAGGACTCGGGCGACTGGAGGAGTTCGTGGGGGGGCCAACGTCATCCAAGAATGAACTTTCCACAGTTCACCGGAGATGATTCCATTGTTTGGCTGGATCGTGCTGAGCAGTATTTCGAAGGCCAAGGAGTCTCGGCCAATCGACGGGTAACCACCGCCTCATTCTATCTGGATGAGAAAGCCAACCACTGGTGGCAGTGGTTACGACATACATACCACGATGAAGGAGCACTCATTACTTGGAGGGTGTTTGAGCAAGAATTGTTAGCCCGGTTCGGCCCCAACAAGTTTGTGAACTTCAACGAAAAGCTCTCCCATGTTCAACAACAAGGCTCGGTGAGGGAATATCAACAAGAGTTTGAGAAGTTGGCTAACCGAGTTCAGGGCTAGCCACAGGATGCGCTCTTTGGCACTTTCGTCGGAGGACTCAAGGAAGAGATCGTGAAGGAGGTACACATGAGACGACCCCATTTCCTATGAGAAGCAATTACGATTGCTCGAATGCGGGAAAAGAGGCTGGAGCAAAAGCGAAAAGCAGCCCATGGCGGTGGACTTCCGAATCCGTCTACTCCTACATCACGGCTTCCTGCTCCAGCACCGATTCGACACATATCATGCAGCAATGACGGGAACGGGGACTTTGCTTCAAATGCAATGAGAAGTTCACTCTGGGGTATCGGTGCATGACTCCACAAGCCTATTTGATAGAAACAGATCGCGTGGAAGATGTAAAAGGATCCAGCAGGGGCGAAGTCGACCATCACGGCGATGGGGCCAGTAGCCATCAAAGATCATCGTTGGAAAACAAACCTTGTGGATAAGGTTTTGGCTGAAGGGGGGAGTGATGATGGGTGCTCTAGACCCCGACGAGCCCGAAAGCCGAACCCACGCTATCTGATGTCTCTGAACCATATCCCACGCACGGCAGCCACCGCGTCGGAACCGTAGGGAGCGGAGGGCAGTTCGGTGACGAGGCAAGCACGTGGAAAGAAAGAGGGTTGCGATGGGAGCGGGAGGAAGAATAGTTCGGTTGCCGCGATGACGGAGGAAGCGGGAGACGCTTGGAACTGGGAGCAGAAGCCATGCACGTAGACTTGGCACGAAGTCGTGGACGTGGGACGAGGAGAGGAGATGGATTCCAAAGCACGGGTGTGTGTGGACGAGGGGGTAGATGAATGATGGCGAGGAGTTGATAAGTGATGGCTCGGGTCTCTCGTGGGGAGGGGGAGGAAGTATTTAATGGAGTGGACTGTCTTGGGATTGGGGGACGTGAAGTAGAGCATTTGCCTTGCATGGGTTTTTTTTCACCCAAAGAGAGTTATTTCATTTGAATGTATAGAGGTTCGCTTTCACCGTTGTAGTCTACCAATTCTTTCTTTTCTTTTTTTTCAACTCCATCTCTGGTTGGGACCCATCAACAAGTAATCTTCAAATGTATGACAAGAATCACATTGGTTGTGTGCAACTAATTTTGCATCATTGACATTATGTGCTACTGTGATGTAGTGTCAAAATTTCAGATCCATCCCTGGGTCTGGGTTAGAAGTTGAGTATTTAATTTCTCTTCTATTTCCCTTATTCTTTCCTCCCATTCCTGTAGCTACTTAAAGAAGCTGAAAGAAGTGAAAAAGAAATAGGGGAAAATCTTCCTTTAGATTGATTTTTTCGGCATTTATAAGAGAAAACGTTTAGAGGCTGAGCTTGGGAATCCAAGCAGCCTCTTGATAAATGCTGAGATGTTTCGTGACTGCTTTTTTTTTTCTAATTCAAATTTTTACCGTTGTCCTTTCCAATATGTGTAACAAAGTGGTTGGATCCATTTTGCTTTTCTCTCATGTTGTAACTCTTTTCATGCATCAAACCTTTTTTTTTAACCCGTCTCAACCAGTGTAGCTTTATGCTCCAATTGGCACTTTTTCCGACTCCAGTATAATTTTATGATTTTCTCTTTAGTCAACATAATATATACAATAATCTTCTTGGTCATCAGGGTTCAAAATTTTTCCCTCTTTTAAGGCATTAGGATAGACCATTTTTGTTACGAGGGGTCAACAATGAGGAGGAGAAGACCTAAGATAACAAATGTGGAAACAAAATGTTACATTAGCAGCCTATATAACCACTGTTAGGAAAGATTGGCAGAAAGGGAAGATCGAAATAAGGCTTGATGGTCTAAATTATTAGGAGGCACACACTATTAGTTATTTTTAAAGTTTAAAACATATGCCTGACTTACGTTCCTTAGATCGATTTTTCCCTCTTAAGAATGTCATAGCACACAACAATTTGCTAAGATAATTACTTGGACTGTTTTTAATGCATTGGTTTCAGGAATTACAGCATATATTGAAAGATTGTGGTATGATATTTGATAAAATTAGTATCTTGCTTCTGCTTTTAATAAATGCTTTTACTTCTGTAGTGCCCCTGGATTGACTGCATAACTATTTTATTCTTTGGGTAGTATGGCATTATCTGCTTGTTTGCGTTTGCTATCTCTTCCCTGAACTTTTTTGATTGTTTTTAATGTAGGGAACTCTGCCATTTAGGTTACTGGCTGTTCAATATGGTGCAGATATAACTTACGGGGAGGAAATAATAGATCATAAAATGGTGAAGTGTGAACGCCATGTAAATGGTACTCAACTATATAGATATTTGTTGCTGTAATGCTGCTGGTTATGATGCTTAGAAATTTATGATGTAAAACCCACAATACTTTTGCATTTATTTGTTGCTCTGGTATAGTATGTAGATAATTATTTTGTGGTGGGGGAAGCAAGCATGATTGAATAATCTTCTTTTTATCTTTGAGTTATATATTTACATTAATAAGTTTTTGTTAATTCTCAGTAAATTTTAGCATCCTGGGTATTTTGACCTAGCAAAAAAAACTTTATTTAAACTTGAATTTTGTTAGAACTTATATAATTGGCTATTTCCTTTATGATCATTAGTTGATGCCATTTCTTTCTTAGGCATTGACTTTTATGGCAAGAGATTGGATCTACACATGGTATTTTTTATTTATTTAACTTCTGGAAAGCAATTGATAAAGTGCCATAGAAACTAATTATTACTGGCCGAGTGCTAAGGCAGAAACATGTATGGAAGAATGTTACTGGGATTATTGAATGGCACGGTGTTTGAATGCTGGGTTTTATCTATAACCTGCATCCTTCAAGGCTTTCGCCCGAACTTCTCGTCTCTTTTTGCTGGTCAAGCATTTGTTGAATACTGTAAATCTGGAGAAGGCCCTTGGTTTTGGTTTTTCTTGTGAATGCTATAATTTAAATGTCAGGCCAAAACATGCATAAATGCTAAACATGTTATCATCGGAGGGGGGGAAGGTGAGGGTCTAAAGATGAAGTCTGTGCAAAAAAATGAGATATTAAACACAACCTTAGCAGAAAAGCAAATGAAGTGGATGCCTCTGTTGTAGAGGATTGTTTTTTAGGATGCTGAACAGTTGACAAAGACACTCAAAGTTTAGATTAAGGTAGAATTGTTTCTCAAGTGCTGCTCTGTTACTTAATGCCAAAGAAACTCGATAGAGATTCATGCCAGCATTAGTATGGTAAATGTCGTGGGGATGGACACCGATATTTTTTATGTTTCATAACAGAGGTGGATACATGTACACTAGATGAAGCCTAGGACTTCATAGTAACAAATAAGATGGTGGGTAATTAGTTGAAAATCATGTGCTATTTTGCTTGATTTGAACATGTATTCTTCATGTTTATCATCTAGTTCTCTTGCTTAATTTGACCTGCTTCGATTTTAAAAACAACTGAAGAACAAAATGTTTGATGATGTGTTGTATAAAATTCTTGGTTTGTAATTCAGCTTGCTGGATTTGCTATGTGGTGAGACAGATTTCATAGTTTTCCGCGATATCAGTGTCTCATTTCTTGCAAGTATGATTTTATTTGTAATAACTAAAAGTAAGTATCATCGAGCAACTTCAAATATTTGATAGTAACTTTTATTATATCAGAGTCTCTTGGAGCCATTGATTTTGTAGAGAGAGGAACGAACAGTGTTGTTTTCAGAACTTGTTGCGAGGAAAGGGACAGGGTTGTATTTCAGATGGGCACGGCAAATGCCGTGAGGGCTCTAACTGCTGCTCAAATAGTGTAAGGACACAGGAATCCACATTACCACTTTAATGATTATTAGTTAGAGATTTAATGTTAAGATATGAAGTTTTCTATGATCTTAGTTAGATTTATCTAAATTCATTGCACTGAGTATTGAAGACTATTAAAATATGTCATTTTCTTTCTTTTGTCTTTTTCCCCTTCAGTCATCAAATGAATCACATTTTTGACTGGAATGATTGCTAAATTATTTAAGCCACATACTTTAGCATTCACATATCAATTTGAAGTACTTGATTACCAAGCAGATGTTATTTAACCTAGATTCACCAGCTTATGAACTTGTGAATCCCAATTTATTCACCAGAGATGGCTTAATCTTGGTCTGTAAATGGCTTGATCTTGATGTACTGGTAACAATATATAGAGGGTCCTAAGCTTTGTACATCAATACTTCTTTGTAGAAAGGAGTTAATGGCAGCAATGCCTTCTAGTGTAGGTTTCAAATATTATTTCCAACTTCGTCTTTGTTATTATAGGTTCCACAATGGTTAGCTAAATTCATTTGGCATCACTTAAAATTATTGAAAGCAGATTGTTCTTCAAGTACGCATTTTTATGTTAGTGGTCCTCTGAGTTCCATAATACAGGAGCTGCATTGTCAGCACTATCTTTGGTTATTTACCTTTTGTGTAGATATGTAAATGAATCAGGTTGCTGTTTGCCAGGGTCAATATAGACTGTGGAAATCATGACAGAGACCTAGGCCTGAACCAACAAATCAAAGTTTGATCCAATTTCATGGTGATTCAGCCATATTTGAAGCTTCACTAAACTTGAGAATTGACTTGCCGCATGACTGTGGGAACAATCTGTGTGCGAGAGACAAATATGGCATGCTTATCATCATATAAGCATGTAAGGAGGCTGGATATTTAATTTACTACCCCACTTTTTCCCAGTACTGTTTTTCAGAGTAGACATGTTGAGTGGAAATAGGGAACACAGGGGAATCAACTTTCTAATTTTATAACTTGGACATGCTGTTCTTCTAAAAGCATTTACTTTAACATGCTCCTCAAACGTAACCCAGCCCAATGATATTCTGACACAAATTAAGCTATCAATTTTGTTCTTTCTTTTGATTAGTTAATATTGAAGCCTTAAGCCGCCCCCACCGCCCCCCCCCCCCCCCCACCTCACCAAAAACAAAAAAAAGAAGGGAAAACAGTAGAAGGGGGAAAAACTGAAGCTTAATAGTATTGTGCATCTGCTTACTTTCATTACCAAGGATGCTGGCTTCTCTTTATCATCATTTTGTGTGCTGACTACTCCCACCACAGGTGGATCAAACCAGTTCTCTGCATGCTTAATCATTTAAAATCCAATCCCATTTGCCACTTTATCTGTAGTATATATCTTCCCACCAGAGGTCAATCAGACCCTTTATCTTCATGCTTGATTAGTTAAACTCAAATCCAATTTGCCACTTTATCTGGCGTATGTAGCACAGTTTTCCTACTTTAGTTAGACTCCTTCTGGCTTATTGTGAACTTTATTTCCCACTTTATGTGTAGTATAGCTCATATTTCTTCCTTCCATATGAATGTGATGCAATTCATATTCCACTAGAGTTGCAATTCATATTCCACTAGAGTTGCTTATTTGCATCTTTCTTGCTGTCTATACTCAAGTTGTTATTCCTATTTCAGGTGCAAAGATGTAGCAGCTATAGACATCAACATGGGTTGCCCCAAGTCCTTCTCTATCAGTGGAGGAATGGGTGCTGCATTACTCTCTAATCCAGAACTTATTCATGATGTACTCTATGTGTTACCTGATGGTTATTGAAATTTACATCAAAGTTTTCAAGTTTATGCAATGACTTTTTTTAATGTATTTTCTTCATGCAGATTTTGACTACATTAAGGAGGAATTTGGACACAGTAGTAACATGTAAGATTCGTCTTCTCAATTCATCTCAAGATACAATAGAATTAGCACGGCGAATTGAAAAGACTGGTGTTTCAGCTCTGGCCATTCATGGAAGGTATGGCCTCTTTAATATCTAATTACCTGATTTAGAAGTCAGGTTACTTACTAGATAATTGGTTCTCAGCATTCATGATTTTGGTTGTAGATTAGAAAACCAGAGCCATATCCAGGGACCAATCATCTGATTTCAGTTCAGCTGGGACTTAAGCTACATTTGGTGTCATGTTGAGTTCGCACCTCCTTTGGTGCCTAACTTTGCTACCAAAACTATATTATCCATTTAAGTTGGAAATGGTACTTGCTGCACAGATTTAAGTTGTCGACATTGCTTCCTTTTAGAAATGCATGATTTACAGCATCAGTCTTTTTGAGTTATGTATGAAAACTTCCACTGAAAAGCTCCATTTTTATTTAATTAATATGCCATACTATTTTAAAATCTCAATAGTTGTTGAAAACCAGATTATGAAAATCTACTAGCTTTAACCCAAGTTAAAATGTCAGAATGTGCAAAAAGCATGGAGAACCAGTAAATTAAATTCGTCAAAGTGTTGGATTAAATGTTGCAAGATTATATTAATCAAGGTACGCTGAACCGGTACTGGTAGGCGTACCGGTCGCCTACTGGACCGGTTCGAGACCGGTTTGTACCGGAACTGGTCCGGTACGAATCGGTCTTTGTTTTTTTTTGTTTGGTTCACAGACGCGCGCGGACATTTATGGCATTTTTTCTGTGGCATTTATGGCCCGCGCGGGACAATTCCCAGCGCGGGGAATTGCGCCTGCGCAGGGGGGACTGCGTGGGGCGCTATGCCCCGAGGGAGCGCATGGCCCTTTCGGGCCACACGCTCTCACACCACAGCGTGCGCGCTGTGGTTAAAAAAAAAATGGTACTAGCGCGAACCGGCTACCAGCCTGAAAACAGCTGGAATCGGTATCCACGCTGTCCGGACGCTGTGGTTAAAAAAAAATGGTACCGGCGCGAACCGGCCGGTTCGTGCCGGTACGCAGCTGGTAGGCCGGTTCGCACCGGTACGCAGTCGGTACGCATGCGTACCGGTCGGTACCAGCCCGAAAATAGCTGGAACCGGTATCCACGCTGTCCAGGTACCGGTTCCAGGCTGGACCGGTCGTACCGGGCCAAACCGGTCCGTACCGGCCGGTTCGGCAGACCATGATCTTAATTATTTTCTTATACTTCTCACTTCAGTTTCACTAACTTCTTAAGTTGTTTCTTTAATAGTTAACATCAATTTTCTTTTATAATGAAATGCAGAAGAGTTAAAGATAGACCAAGGGATCCTGCGAAGTGGAATGAGATTGCTGATGTTGTAGCATCATTATCTATACCTGTTATAGCTAATGGTGACGTCTTTGAGTATGAAGATTTTGGACGGATTAAAGATGCTACAGGTAGAAGAGCAAATGATTGATCAGTTAATTCATGTATAAAGTTTTCTTTATAGAAGTAAGTGCATAGTGCCATTGAGAAAGAAAATCATAGAGAGAAGCCCAGGGAGCCAAACCAAATAATTCTGACCAGGTTTCTGGGAAGAATCCTGCCTCAACAATTAATCATACTGTTCCTTTATAATGCTTGGGAACAGTGTGGATGATACAATGGCAATATTGTTAATGAGTCGCCTTTTCTTTATTTCGTGTGAAAGCAGTTATTGAATTCCTTTCTGAAGTAGCAAACTTAATGGCCGTATTAAAATTTCTGCACTTAAAAAAAAAAAAATCAAAGTCTTCCTCATCATTCTTTACTTCTGCCACCAGGAATTGTATACAATAATGATATACATTTTTTAAGCTTATGTGGTTGCCCCTTCAAAGTCCTATTATTGCAGAATTCTATGCATGAAATCTTGCATTGCTCGGATATCAAAAGTTTGAAGCGGTATCTTGTCACAACTGGGATTTTTCCTTCCTCTATTTTTGTTGGGAAGGCTAAATATTATGCATTGATCAGAGACTGGGTTATATAGGTCCATTATACATCTTCCGCTGTCATCTTATCATCTGTCATGTAATTTTCATGAGAGAGCTCTGATCCAAGCAGAGGATGAGACAAAATCTTCAGCAGCAGGAGCAACAGTTTCAGTCATGTAGATTGATGCCAGTCAAGTATTGGTAGTTGACGTGTGGTTTCTTTCTTTCTGTTTGGCAGTAATGCTCAATCTGAAAATTGGAACTTGGATATCACGGCAAAGAAACCTTCAATTTGTGTTTTTTATATTTGGTGGCATCCTAAAGATGAATTTGAGCATCGTTTTTTCCTTGTCATTTGAGTATGTTTTTATAGAGGAGGGCCATTTTTTCCTAGGGCTGCATTTTCATTTCACAAAACCCTTCCATATCTTATTCAGTTATCCAAATTCTTTTGTTTATCCCATCTCTTTTGCAATCCTTTATACTAGCCTAAGCTTTTCTCCATGTCAATGCTTCCTCTAATATCAATTGTAAATTTCGATATCATTTTATTTGCTAGTCTATATAATATGTCCTCTTGAAGAACATCTTGGATTCCTATTATTAGCTTAAATGGTAAGATTGCTGAGCTCCCATCCAACTTATTGGAGGCTGGTGCTTCAGTCTAGGATTTGAATAAATAACCTTCTCTTCCAGGATCACTGATTTAATATTTAAGTTATTTTATTCTTTTTAAATACAATTTGATTTTTCCTTAGTACAATTTGGTGATTTGATATATCTAACTATTAGTATGCATTTTTCATGTATAGATAGTTGAAAAAGTATTATATAAAAAAATCTATTTGTGCTTGCACACATGTATGTGTACATGTACTTGTTTGTGTTTGCTTGTATGCCCATCGTAATGCAGCTTAATGTTTTAAAAGGTAGCCATAATATGCGGGCAGTCAAGGTGCATAGCATATGCATTATGCAGGCCTATATGTGGTTAGTATTTTAAATATTTAAAAATAAATAAAATATATTAATCTAATAATGATAACATTTTATATAAATAATAGCAATATTAGTAATAACAGTATCTATCAATTAGTTCTTAGTACATAGTACTTATCAAGGTTTTTCGTACTGACTTGTACAGTCCTTTAGTACCAATAAGGTACCGAGATTTGATTCAGAATATAAGCAAAATAGGTTTGAGTGGAACCACCCTGTACTGCCTGGTTCCATGTTGTACTAACATGTACTACTTGGGTTTGAGTGGTATCATGGCCAGGTGTGACAAAACACTTTGTTAATACATTGTGCGTACCATAACATACTGTCTATACCATACAGGTAAGTTGCCAATATGCTATTCAGTGCTAGTACAATGAACCTTGGTACTCATTTCTTAGTAGCAATAATTATAGCATAATCAGTATGGTAATATCATTATATTCATATATCTAGCCTGCTCAAAATCCACATCCAACCTAAACATTTTCTTGAACCTGCCTTGTTCACATGGGTGTATATAACAGTAGCTATATATGTCATTGTACAATTGCTAAAATGATAAATAGACTGCACATACACCTGCACAATGCTATCCTATATGTGCTGTGATATGCTAAGTAAACTGTCTTTTTGCAACTTAAATGATATGATTGCATACAGTAGCTGCATGTAGGATATGTGGTGCAGTCAGGTGACTGCATATGCGTATGCAGCCGTATATGCTGCCTCATGTACCACATTTTGAAAAACAGAATGCAGCTTTTTGCAGCAACAGGGTTCCAGTCTAAATTAATATTTTTTAATGTTGCCCTAGATTGGTTCAACCTTTGCAGACAGCAACCAGCTATTATCTTGTTTATGGTGGAGTAAAACCTAGTCACTGACTATGCAAACAATTTAGTCCATCAAATAAACTAACAATGCCATTGAAAAAAATTATGAAAATGAATATTTAATGATGATTATGACTTGATTATGTTATCATTAAGTTGCCATTCTGTATCATTGGATTAAAATCATTATAATGTCAACAACTGCCGATCTTTGACATGCATATGGGTGTGCCTACCAAACTGCGTAATTGCTTGTACCCACATGCTAATAGTCGGTTCGGTGGTGACTGAGTAGAATGCATTGGCACTGGATCATCAAATAAATAGTTATGATAGTGTACAGAGTAGTTGCCAGCAATGAATCATGGACAATTGAACATTTTCATTTGGGTTTAAGATAAGGATTAAGCATGGTCTGCTGTGCTGCTATCGAGCACCGGACCGGTTGACCGGCGGCACGGGTCGGTATGGGCCGGCGCTGTGCTGTGCCGGGCCTGTACCGACACAGTAAAGAAGGCGGGGGAGAGGGCGAACAAGAGAGAGAAAAAGAGAGAAAGAAGGGGGAGAGAGGGAGGAAGGCCGGCAGAGGGTGGCAGAGGCCAATGCCCGGGAAGCAGGCGGAGATTGCGGCCGTTCTTCTATTTTGTTGTCGCCCGGGCAGCAGGCAGAGATCATGGTCGTTCCCTTGTTTTAAACAGTCATTCTCTTGTTTCATTCGAAATAGAAGTTCGGCCATGGTCTCCGCCTGCTGCCCGAGCGCTGGCCTCCGACGGATCGCCGACTTCACTTAAAAATTGCGAAATTTTTTAGCGGTCGGACCTCTATTTTGAACGAGATAAGGGAACGGCTGCGGCCTCCGCTTGCTGCTCGGGCGTCGGCCTCCGCGTGCTGCTCGGGCGTCGGCCTCCGCCATCCCTCCGCCTGTTGCCCAGGCACCGGCCTCCACCGGCCCTTCGCCTGTTGCCCAGGCATCGGCCTCCGCTGGCCCTCCGCCAGCCTCCCTCTCTTTCCCTCTCCCTTCCTCCCCCGCTCGCTCTTTCTTTTCTCCTTCTCCTCCTCTGGCAACGGTTTCATTTCCGTTGCCGGAACCGTCTAGGTCCGCCACCGAGACGGCTCGATATGACCGGAACCGCCTGATTTGGGATGGTTCCGCTGATTCTGGGATTAAATGTTGTGCGCCCGGGTGGCTTGTACTATAGTGCATCAATCGATGTTGTTCCATGCTAGTGCTTGGTATGTTTGACACATTGGAATGATAGCATGTCTAGTTCTCACACACAGCAGGCATTATGCTATTGCTGCATGCTAGTAAGACACCGACACGGTACATATTTTGCCATGCTGGTCAGCGCTTGAAATCCATGTTATTCCAAAGGATTTAGGAAGGTTTAATAAGCAACTAGGAGGATATGGAGGAGTTCACCAATGAACACAAAGGCAAGTGAGCCATGAAGGGGCTTTGTTTAGTAAGAGATGACATTATATGACAAGTATTTTATTAAAGGGAGTTTAGGACCTGAACTGAATTTAAGTTACTTTGGGTTAATAACCACTTAATAGAGGCATTGAATTTAAAAAAATGCAGGATGTTTTTTCTCCACACTGAAGGGAACAATACAGTTTTTAATTTGTAACTTCTTGAGGTGATGGAAAATATATATGCAGTTAAAATTTAACTTAGCTTTTCAATGATGGATAGCAAAAGTTTTATGATCGAGTCAATCGTCCTACTGCTGTAACAGGTAGGCATGATGGTCGCAAGGAATCTGAAAGCAGGTAGTCAGCATCAGATTATCAGATCTCTCATTATATATTATGAGAATTCTTGAGAAGGTCCCATATAGGTGATCCATGCTTTGCTTCCAAGAAACTTTGAGGAGCTGCTGTTGGGAGTGTATAGGAATACCATACATTCCATTAGATGGGGAAGGCATTCCAATATGTGCAATAGAAATTTTCTGTTTCCCTCACTCATGCACTCAGAAGTCTATTCCCTTTGACAATTTAACATATATGCAATGCAAGTTGTACAACCCATAACTTTCTGATTAACAAAATTTATACTTGTGAGCTCTAAAATGATGATTTTCCAATGACCTAAAGTACACATGACCACATAAATGTTTTGTCTGGTGTCAATATTTTTTCTCCCTCGTATGTTTAAAAAGAGAAACTGCGGTGTTTTGCTTATTTAATGTATATCCAAAATATATCTCAGGTGCCTCATCGGTGATGGTGGCTAGAGGTGCACTGTGGAATGCGTCTATTTTTTGTGCCAAAGGCAAATCATCCTGGGAAGATGTTAAGAGAGAGTATGTAAGAAAGGTGTTCACCTCATTACCTTAAATTGGTATCTTTTTTCACTGCCAGTTATTTTTTCCCCTTGAATTCCCAGATTCCTCTTTCTATGACACGATAGACCTTTTTTGCCTTAAATATTATACTAGTTCTGTTTTTAATCAAATTAGTTAAGAGACCATACTAACTTAAGGTATTCTGACAAGCAGTGCATCTTGTGGGACAATGATATTAAAAGCACAAAACACACTTTGAAGGAGATGATAACACATTACTCTTCCCTTGAACTTGCCGAAGGAAAAGCTGTAATTAAATCTGAGACTACAGCAGACTTGGCGTAAGTTTCACTCCATAATTTTTCTCCTTGGTAAATAAGTTTTCCAGTTGTTACCTGTAATTTTGGCAAGAGTTTTGTCATATGCAGCAGTATCTGTGTGCTCATGCATGTTGAAGTTTAAAGAACTCTGATGATTAATATTCTTTCAATTTTTAAGCTTGACAAGCTCCCTTCTTAAGCATTAACTTCTGTATCAGACAATGTGTTACTAGTTATGTATATGCAGCATTTCATTGGATAAATATTTTGAGTTCATTTCATACATTTTGAGAAACATAGTAGCATAGGAATCAAAATGCAGAATGCCCTGCACCTTGTTATACTTGATCAAGGATGTCTATTATAGTGGATGTGTCTAGGCTGGCAGATGGAATGGTAGATTTAGCTTAGACAATTTAACATGAAGGTGTTGAAACTGTAAACAGACATGTCAGCATACATCTGCAGCAATGCTGGATTACCCGCATTTCATCTCCCTCCTAGAATCATGACAGGCATGCACAATGAGGAAATATTTGGGGCCAAAATAAGCATGGCTGCCGACTTTACTTCAAAAAATTCAAAAAAAGAAAATAATAAGTGAAGTCGGTAGTGGCTGCCGACTTCATTTAAAAAAATTCAAAAAAATATAAAAAAGGGGTGGCATTCCTGTTCCAATGCACGGAGGAGAGAAGGCTTCGAAACCCCTCCCTCGGTCCTTTCCGGCGGCCCTCGGTCGCCGCTGATCTCTCCCTCTTCCTCTATTTCCTTCTCTCTCTCCCCCTCCTTTTGTCGGTTTCTCGATTTGAAAGTTGGAACTGTCCCGATCTGTTACTGGTACGGCTCGGTATGCTCCGGCGATTTTGGCTTAGTGGCTAGTAATCCACAAATGTGATGAATAGTCCTTTTGGTCGCCGGGGGGGGGGGGGGGGGCTAGTTTCCTGTTAAACCTTAATCTTCATTGCACGAATTTGCTATAAAACAATCGCCATAATTCTTCGTTTGTAGTCTATGATAGTTCATATCTAAACCTTAAATACCAGAACTTTATGATGGATTAATTTTGGTGAATTCTTTCTTTAAAATTCCCACGTTGTCAATTCATTTGATTTAGAGGGGGAAAAAATCTTAACTGTATGGACAGCAAGGTATTTACTTTAATTCTGGCATGTCTAAACCCTTTAATTTCATAAACAAATCCTTGTTCCATATTCCCTACAAACATGCTCAGTTCCATTGTCCTTTGTGCATCCAATGATCATCTTTATAAGGCAGTTTTGATTAGAACTCAAGTCTGAACTGAAATTCCAGCTAGTCCTCGTAATGGCTATTTCATCATGAACCCTGATAAGATTACTTCCCTTGACTGTCCTACATATTCTTATATGAATAAAATTTTATTTTTGAATAAAAATTGTGTATATATGTGAGTTTGTGCATGTGAGTCCATGTGTGCATGTGAGTCTAAGCAGATTGACTGGATGAGTGACTGGGGATCAAATTCATGATGAGCAATTCCAAAACCATAAGCTTTGCTACAATATGAGACTCCATATAAACTGTACAGGAAACAGTATGTCTATTATTTCATGAAAAGCAGCGACTATTAGAAAATTTTAGAATTTCCAATAAAATACATTTTTTTTGAAAAATTAAAATATTTGTGCATGTGCATGGATATCTAGTGGTAATCCAAATGTTAGTTGTCTAGCAGAGATAATTAGAGATCTTTGCTACTACCTTATTTTCAAAATAGAGATGTTTGTTTCTTTAAAGTTGGGATGTAAATATGTATACCGGGAATCTCATTGTCTGAAGTGAGGAGAGACAACTTAGTAAGCAACTTATATCTTTCTTGAGAAAGATTTAAGTTGGCTTTTGAGAATCTATTAATTACAAATGGATTTTCTTAGGAAGATACGCAACATCGGTTATGAATTATGGTGTGGTAGAGTCATTTTGCCAATAAGTATAAGGCCAATGGAAAAGCAAGCTCATTTTGCTTGGCAAATGGTACAAGTATTACAATATTGATGATGATGATGATGATGATCATGCTGCCACCTGTGGAGTGGGCTATCCACATGAAGTATAACTTAAAGAATGATAAGCATTTTTGGAATTGTAGGAAAAGGTTTAGTTAATGGGAATTATAACTAAGTTCACTGGCTGAAACAACATTAGGAAGATATTTGGCATATAAAAGGCGCCAAAAAGTATAGAGCTTACCATACATTATATCAACCTCATGTCAGGGCAACTAAATAATCAATTTTTTTTTAAGTGAATATCTGAAAATGGGTTACCAAATTGCATTGACTATTAATTAGTAGGAAAAGAATGGTATTTGTAGGGTGTCTTGCAATCTTACCTTTTTTCCTTATGGCACCTTGATATGTAACATTTACTTCAAATAATCAAATCTATTAGTATTGAATACAAAATAATCTGATTTAAACAATTATTTGGAAAACTCTAAGTGACTTATACCCTTTTTGGATTTTGACATGTTCCTGAAATAAAATGACATGAATCTCTCTCTCTCTCTCTCTCTTTGATTGACGTTACCTCTAACATAAACCGTCAATTTCTTGTTCTTTTTAAAATATTCTGCTGATGGTTTTATGCCTGTATTCATGGATTCATTTGCTCAATTCTTTCTTTTTAAAATGGTTCATCTTTATTTAGATATTCGGGATATAAATTGCTCTTGCATACAGCTGATTTTATTTATGCAATTTTATTCTTTCTGTATTCTTACCTTTACAGTAATGGATTCTCTTTACCAGTTGATTGGCCCTTTCGAAGCACTAAACATTTTCAATGATATTTTAGGACAATATATGGGGAAGAGGAGTACTATCATTTTGTTACTTCCAATAGGCCATGACTGGCAATATACATTCTTTGCATCAATCAACATCCACCGATGCTTACCCAACCAAAATGACATTTCAGGTAAATACAAACTTGATTCTCTCGAGAGATTTAATGAGCTATTATTTAACATGGATGACTTAGGGAAAAAATTTGATGTAATACTTTACACAAGTTCAGAGAATCATGCTAACTTGGAAAATGACTGCATGATAATGTGCTAGGGATAAATGGTTTGCTTGTTTTCTCGTTGCTTCTGTTCTAGATCCCAATCCTTGTATCTTAATTCTGTAAGTAAATTATCTCCATGTGTTACTTTGGATATCAATTGCATGTCCAAGTGCTGTCCTGAATATGATATATAGTTTCTGAATCTAATTAGTTATTCCAGGCTGTATTATCCATTGAAGTTGGTATTAAGATTTGGGAACTATCTAGAATCTAATAGGTGGCTAGTAGCGGGCATATAGTGGATATCATAGGTGACGGCCTGCAAATCGTTGTATCTTTTCATATATTATCTATCCATGTGTCATACATGCTACATACATATAAGGGGTATAAACTACTGTGGTTGTATAAATTAGTCTACAATTCTCAACTAGTGGATCAACAAAGACTCACAAATTCTTCAAATCCTTAATTACCAGATTAAATCTGACAGAAAAAATAGACTTCATTGTGTTTCACTACCCTGTTTGAAGGTATCAGATGTGAGGCTTTGCTTTTTAACACCCTATTTGTTTCTTAATCTCCAGGTTCGGAGACAGGATTCATCCCTCAGAGGAGCCAATTCAAGTTAAATTATAAAAAAATCATAGTTCATAATATGGTAAAAAAATATGTTTTTATGTACACCAATGATAAATGTGGTATCTTGGATCTTCTACTCTAACAAAAGATGCATAAAACAAGAGGAATTACATTTCCTAAAGTAGCATCCAATCCAAGCATTGATCACTCCCTTGTAATCTTAAGACTCTAATATCAATATCTATAGCAAAAGATAACATGTATTCTTTGACAAATATTATTTATTTTCTTTAAACACTTAACCTTTCTTGGGAAAGCCTGGGCAACTAAAAAACAGAGAGGATTCACTGGTGTTACTTAATTCAGTGTGCAGTTGAGATATTGGAGAAAGAGATTAAATTGCTCCTAATCTAATCTGATTTGGAATAGGAAACAAAAGGAATCCCACACGATATCAACTGGAGTAGAGTTAAAGGAAATGGGTTCATGCTACATCAATAGCTTCTCATGAAATGGTCATAACGGAATATCACCCCTTCAATGAAAAAGATCTTTATGAAACAGGGGCATATTTAAGGTGATAATGTAGGAAACATGGAGTGGCTGATTGAAAAGGAAGCGCCATCAAATGAAGTGGGACCTTTTTTTTTTTTGTTGGGGGTTGGGTTGGGTTTTTTTTTGGGGGGGGGGAGGGTGCTCACCAAAATATGGCCAAGGATTGAAGGGCCAATCTCTATGGTTTTGTAGTCAAGATACATACGGTGCCAGTTGGTTATCAGCATGGCATAGGTGTATCTTTGGATTGTGTTGCTATTTGATATTGCTACACATTGGCATGTAAAAATATGTTTGAATAACAAATAATGTCAAAAAGTCAACTTTATATAGAATTATATTGATTAGTACTGTGTTTAGGGGATGGATGGTACCATTATTAGTATGTTAAGCAACCAATTTTGTTGCTATGCAGCAAGGTTGTACTACCAGATGGTCCCAGTCCATAATGAGCATAGGGCACCATACTGGTAGGGAACTGGTAGAGGGGCTCTATACAATACTATACTGGCACATGCTATAGATGCTATCCCAACATAGGTGCTCTTCGGACTTAGCACCTTTACCACGTGTCAATATGGGGGCTTATCATGCTTTGTCGTACCGTTTTGGCGAAGTACTGGCAATAGGACCTGGTACCAAGACAAAAACCTTGCTATGCAGTACAAAACCTTTACCATGTGTCAATATGGGGGCTTATCGTGCTTTATTGTGCCGTACCAGTAAAGTACTGGCAATGGGGGCTCTGCCGCGCCCCCGCGGGCCTCCACCGCCGCCTCCCCCCCCCCCGACAGCCCTCCCTCCCTCTCCCGCTCGCTCTCTCCTCTTCTTCTTCTCCGGCTCCAGCTGGGTTTGACCGATACAAGCTCTGTACCATTTTTCACGGCTGAACCGGACCGGTACGGAACGGTATGTGCTGAACTGGCCGGTTCAGCATACCATAATGTCACCATAAAGAATAGGTAATTATGTCGTGACTAAGATAAAGCTGAACAGATATGCCAAATCATATGCATAGATGTTGCTGAAGCATGTAGAATTGTTTTACAACATTGGAATTGTGCATGGGATTCTACACATCAGGTATCTTTTGTTTTGGAAATGACTGGTAGTCTAGTACCTATTTCTGTGGTCAGTACATAAATTCCTTAATCATACTTATTCAGTACGTTGGAATGATTATCTTAAGCTGAAAGCAACTCTCATACATTCAATGACATAGACAAGCAATAAATAATCATGAAAAACATACTTTAGCTAACTTTAGTTTGTTGAATGTAAGATCTGTCAGCTAAATAGTTAAGGAAATCTAAGCAAACCATTCAGGAGACCATTTACTTGCTGTAAAACCTTTAACTGGCTGCATTAGAATTTCTATGTTGGCTTTGTCAATTACTTTGTTAAGTGGATAGTAGGGTGAGACATTTGGGGTGTGGGTGGGTGTGTGTGTGTGTGTGTGTGTGTGAGAGAGAGAGAGAGAGAGAGAGATTGCTATTATATGACTTGCACATAAGTTAGTTGGGCTAATCAAGAGGGTTAGTGTAATTAGATATTGTGCCATTTCCAAATCTATTACTATATTAGCATGTGCATATAATGTTCCTTTTCTGTTTCTTTTCATGAAGTTTGTGAGCAAAGTTTCTCCCGAAGTTTACTGGTCAGAATTTATTACAGGACAGCATCATAAAATTATACAATAATCATCTGTGGGGAGCAAACTGTATACTGATACCAGATCCAACCTTGGCTGCAATCCCTAAACTGTGGCAACCTGTTTTTTTTTTTGACTATTTGTTCAATTGATTGGTCAATATACCAGCTTTTGCAGAGGGAGGACTTTCAGGTTGGCATTAAATAGAACAACCAGCCAGTCCGTAGTAAGTAAATTTTGGATAAGAACTGTTAAGAGGATGGAAAGAGTAAAATTGAAGTTGGCTGTGATCTATGACTGGATCTTTCCATTTCTTGAAGGGACCTGCAAGGATCCAAACTCAAACAGCATATACAACCCGACTTGGAAACTTGTATGAAGGATGTATGTAGCGTATAACATTACTGAAAGATAAAATTTTAATTTGTAAAAAGGCTAATCCAATAAACGTTAACAAATGACGATGGGTTTTGCTGTCATTTTGGTTCCCAGTTAAGGTATTTCTTATGTGAACTGGATATGCGAAGCATTTTTGCAAGGAAAATTACGTGGGTGCACTTGATTCCCAAAGTGTAGTAGGATATGGCTTGATTGAATATTGAACAGTAATTATCTCTGAAAAGGCATCCAGGCACGTAAGTGATGTCTGCAACTCTGCAAAACCCTTTGAAGTTGGGAATTGAACAAAACCGTACTGTCTTTTTATTGCAAGGTTTTCTGATATTAACTTACCGTTTATATGGGTACATGTTTGTGCGTGCGAGAGAGAGGGGGAGAGGGACCTAAACAAGCATATCCCTCGCCTAGCATGTCCCAGGAGCTAAAATAGAGGACATCATATGTACCGTGAAGTTCTATGATGGAATAAGTTGCAAAATGCCTCAGGACATTTTCGTTTACCTGAAAGGACGCTTCGTCGCGTGATCATCTCTGGAGATTCGATGCCATTCAGGCATCGTTTAAGCTGTTTAAGCTCTATCCCATATGTTACCCATGAACCTGTTCTAACATCTTGCCACAATTATCTCTAAGATTTAGGGCCTATTTGATTGCCGGGGAATTTTTTTATAATTATTTTCTGCCAGGTTTTCGAATTAAAATTAAGAAAAATTATAGGAATACCCTCCCAACTTAGAGACAGGACATTAAAAAGTTTCAAATTTTCAAACTGTTCCAAATTTATATTCATCTGCGTTTACGGAATGATGTTATATAAACATCACATGATAACATAAAAATATATTATAACCAAAATGTCCAGTTGTTTGTGGAGTAAAATTCTGTCACAGATTTTAAAAAACTATTAGTATACGATCCATAGTTAAAAATTACCCACCACATAGGTTTTAAGTATTCTGAACATCTTCAATCATCTATATGCATAGATCTCAAAGCACCATTAGTATATGGGGACTTGGTTAGATTCCAAAAAATGCGTCGTCGAGCGGACAAAAATAATGAGATGGTCAGCTTGGCTGAGAGCTTCGATTGCTGTAGATTTTGGACAATTGGTGGAGGTTGCAAAGGTGAGAGGGCGGGTGGCTTTTGATTGTTCGAGCTTGAGAAATTGAAATGTGAAGAAAGAAACTGCCGTGCGTACCATCCACCGCATGTATCATTTGCCAGCCACTAGCAACATGGAGAAAGAAAAAAAAGAGGATAAGAGGTTTATTCAAGCCCTAGTTTCTATGGTTGGGGATGATTCCTTCATAGATCTCAAAGCAACCATCTAGATGATTTTCAGCCAATAAAAAAAATATTAAAGTAGTTGGCATGGTGCACCAGTGCACCTGGTGCACCAGTGCACCTGGTGCAAGATATAATTTCTTAGGTCACCCTCCCATTTCTCATTAAAAAAAAAAAAAAAAAAAAAGGCAACGAACAGATGGGAAAGCAAGACGGTAAATCCATCCGTGACCTGTCTACGGAATGATGGAAAACTTTTGAGTTGATTGCTGCATTCCTCCGGAAATTTCATGATAGTCTGGCAACAGATGGGTAAGAAGATAAGCATACGATGGCCTTCCGTGGCTGATCCTCTCGCCACCTAAGACCTCGTTCAATCCTGTAGCAACAGGAAGAGGTCTAGCAGTCTGTGCCACGGTGATCGAGATCAGGACCATCTTTTGCGGCGCACACCTCGTCACCTTGGCAGCTAGCACTGGAGCAGCATGACCACTTTGATTGTTTGTAACTTTTACACACATTCTCGCCCTATCTCTCAATTTTTTTCAATTACATAATTCTGAGTGACTTGCACCACCACAATAGAATGAGAAATTTTCTGCATGGCTAACGAGCAACCCATGGCATCTCTCCTAACGAAAAATGTCGATAATATAAAATTCTTAGGGTAAAATCATGATGAGCACATATTTCATCTTGGTCATGGAGATGCAGGCCGACGTGCCTCGGCGGTGGCTGGTGGCCTCTAGAGGCGAGCTTTTTTTTTTTTTTTTTTAAGTTACCTTGGGTTGTTCTTGAAGGCTGTTTTTTTTAGTCCTGACACCTTGCTAAGAAGTCAAACAATTTGCGGTTTGCTGTGCGGGGGTCATGATGCCGCAGAGCAAATTTGAGCATGAGAAGAAAGGGCCGGGTACAGCCACTAGAGAGCTGCAAGGAAGTTGCATCCTTAATCTACGTGTGGTTCTCAAGGTTCTATGTTCCAGTGCGAAGGCAGCATTACTATCCCGTCCTATGGACGCCTCACGACTGAAGTGGATGGCCACCCTTGGGACGAACGGAAGACCCTCTGCCTCATTACCAGCAAGCAATGCCTTTGAGCAGCAAGTGAGACTTGGCTAGATGCCAAGAAATGCGTCGTCGAGCGGACGAAAATGGTGAGATGGTTAGCTATCGCATTATCTTGTTGGTCATCGAAGATTCGACACCAAGACTCATCTTGCTTTATGAGATTTAAGAAATCATCGAATATCGTTTGTGGATGTTCTATGTAAATAAATATAGACTGCCACCATCGCCAAGTCTTCGAGTGGGGATGCTCGCTTTTTTTACCCCTTACGAGGCTGCATGGGGCTTTGACCTCGCCCGCTACCGGTCCCGGGGAGTCCGGCGTATCCTCAAATTGATGTGTAACAACCCGAATCGAAATTGGCTAAAGCAAAACGTTTCTCGAGCTAGGGCCAAATTGGCGTGTAACAATCCAAGAAATTCAGCTTCAGTTAAGCCCACATCTCAAGCAGCGACCCGACGCGACCCAAGCTACGACTCGGACCGAGTTGGTTCCGGTTCAGATGCCTCCCATCCCCGCCGCCTCTTCTTGTGCGTCGGGGACGGCGAGCAGAGAAGAACGTTAATCCGCAGCAGCAGCGCCTTGTAGAGTCAGAAGAAAGGAAGCACGGGGGGATGATGATGATGATGATGATGGAGCGGCGGCTGGCGGGAGCGGCGGCGGCCAAGGACAACGACAAGAATGCCCCTATTCTCCTTTCCTCCTCTTCTTCGTCCGAGGACGAAGGAGGAGAAGGAAGAGTGATACAGAGGAGAGGAGAGAAAGAGGCGGCTGCTCCCTCTCCTCCTATGCCTACCAAGAAAAGGAACAGCAAGGCCGGGGTAGAGGAGGAGAAGAAGAAGAAGAAGAAGGATAGGAGGAGTGCAGAAGGGGATGAGGAGGAGGCGCCCAAGAAGAAGAAAAGGAAGAAGAAGAACAAGAACAAGGAGGACGGCAAGCACAAGAAGATAGACGCCTCGTGCAGCTTCCCGATGAGCCGAGTCTGGCGCCTCGTCCGGAGCGAGGGCGCCGCCGCCACGAATACCCGCACCACCCCTGATGCCGTCTTCCTCATCAACAAGGCCTCCGTATGCTCTCTCTCTCTCTCTCTCTCTCTCTCTCTCTCTCTCTCTCTCTCTCTCTCTCTCTCTCTCTCTCTATTTCTCTATCGCTCTATCTCTACGATTGTCCTTTGCTAGGGCTTTTTTCCCCATCCGGGTATTACTGGTTCGTCACAAGAAATTGGATTGGGGGGCTTTCATCATCTTCTTCTTTTATCTCTTTTTCTTTCTTTCTTTCTATTTTCAATGGTCTGGGACTCTAAGAACTAGAATCTTCCATGTTGCCGTGCGAGAGTCAGCTGTTGAGCTCTTCTGCTTCTCTTTTGGGTGCATAAGGATGATTCTCTTGGGTCAAAAAAAAAAAAAAAAAAACTATGCACTATCTTCTGCAACGTCTTCTCCCACCAGGAGGGAAATTAAAGAGTGTTTCCAAGATTAGGGTTTTTGCAGCACGATGGCCTCTTCTTGGTTGACTGCTAACGTTGTGGTGTTGTATATTGATTGCAGGAGATGTTTCTAGGAAAATTTGCTGAGGATGCTTATGCCACTGCCGTGCAGGAACGTAAAAAGTCCATTGCCTACAAGCACCTCTGTGAGTTGCTCTTCTCCTAGGATGTATGATGAACAGAATTTACAATTCTATCCGCTCTTTTCTCGGGATATGAATTGCACATTCTTAATGGCACTTCATCCCTTTGGTTTCTCAAGGTCTTGTTTTTTTTCCCGTGCATTTGGAATCATTATGAATCTCTCGATGCAGTTTTAGGAGCATGGAATTAGCCAATAGTAAACCTTTCAAAGCTGCTACTTTTGGTCCATGGAATGCCAATGGAACAAGGTGGATGCTATGTGACCTTATTTGCATGTTTGCATGGTCCAAATTCTAGGTTGTTACAATTTGATCTTTCCAAGCGTCATTGTTCTTTTGTTCTTCTTCTTATTGTTTTTCTTCCTGCTAAAGAAGATGGGGATGGGAGGTAATATAGAAACCAAAATCTATCATTTGAATAAAACGAGCTTTATCACTCGATTTTATATTGGGACATTACCCTAAAAAAACAAGTGAAGTGAGGCCCTCAAGGCTGAACGAAACAATAACTTACTTTTACACATGTAACCAACTCGACCTTTAGGAAGGGAACCTAACATATCCAGCTCTATATTGTTTTAGTAAAAATTAGAATGACGTCATTGCATACTTCAAAGGCATAGTAAAAAAAAGTTATAGAACATTTCGGCAGTTAAGAAAAGAAAAATGTTAGAATCAAAGGAAGGACTCCGAGATTTTGTATAATTGTGATGTTCCTATAAACGTGCGGCCTTCTTTTGAGACTGACTCCATCTTCCCACCACGCTGTAGCAGGGCGAAATCTCTGATAGGTGGCGGTTCTCTTCCTTCCAATTCGAGGACCGCCGTGAAGCTCCGTTTTTTAAGCGTAGAACAAGCCTTTCTTTCCGATCCCAAGTACCCGGCCCTAAGGGGTCGGAAGGCCCCATTTCCCTACCAAGATCTGGCCATATAAGTCTTGAATCTCATTTTGGCTCAACCGTAGGCAAAATTATTTGACTTTTGAATTCATTTTTTTGGCTGTGCTTTCACTAAAACACACTAAATCTTGAACACTAACATCCTAATTACCAACTATAAAGATATTCTAAAAAAATAAAAAAGAGCTTAAACTGCATAATGCCCAGTTTAGACGATCTTCCTGCCCACCTGCAAGCTATTTTGTTTCATGATATACCCTTTTCTTTCCTAACCTTTCTAAGACTGAAAGCTGATTGGTGTCAAAACAGGTCATACATCTGAATCCCTAATCTAAGATATTTAGAACTAAAGTGGTAATCCATTAGAGGTATTCTACTGAAACGAGCAGATTGCTCAAAAATTTAATTTGCACCTTCTAGTCCTTGAAAATGCAAATCACCACTTTGCTTTTCAAGACATTCCAGATCAAATTTTTACTGCCTGAACTTGCTATTCGCGTCGGTTGGTTGTGTTTGCTCATCATGCCTACACCTAGTGCAGGTTTGTCAATAACACATGATTGAGGTCCTCAAAGATATAGAGGGGGAAAGTGTCTCAAACATTATTTGACTAGATATTTGTTGCTACTTTGATGCAAAATATTATAGGTGTCATTGTTCTATTCTTACCAAGATCTCAATGCCATCTCATCAGAGATTCACCATCCTTGGAATCCTCTGATATAACAGTATAACCTTTTTCTTTATTCAATCAGATCAGGAGTATAAGCAGCCCAGTGAATATAAGCAGGAATCTAACATAGAAAAATGAAGCTCATGAAAGTTCCACAAGCTGTCTATCAAGAAAATAAGATGGAAACGGTGAAGAAGTTGTGGTGGCAATTGCAATTAGACAGGTGTTATCTGTTTTGTTCAGAAAATATTTGAACCATTTGTAGTCCTCAATTATACTACAAAGTTCTTTAAAATTTGACAGGCATCTTTACAGCTAACAAATATCACTTGACAGAGAGGGAAGGATGGAGGGAGAGAAAGGGGGCGGGGGAGAGACCATATGTCTTGGTTACTTTCCACTTTCATCGCGTCAACAAATTCTAAGATCTCATCCTTTTAACATCCACAATATCATGCGACAGATTATTTATTACAAGAATGTTTCATGTACTCCTTTAACACTTGTATGTCCACAGCCTTTAAGTGACTGTTGATCCTCCAAATTTTAATCTCCAACCTAGATTTTCACAATGTACTTGAAGTTCCTATTGCTAGGAAATATTGTGGAAAAAAACCTTTGATTGCAGTCCCTGAGCTGACGTTGAAATTTGAACTGGATCTCTTGAACTCTTTTATCATCTGACTGCTGATAGTTCTCTCAGACATATGATTGCTAGTTTTTTCTCTTGACCTTGGTCATAAAATTTCGAAAACTTATCTTCCACTTAAGGCATTTCCTTCTATAGATTCTGCAGTTTACTTGTGAATTTGCTAGATTGGTTTTCTATCAGCAACAATTTGGCTAGAATCATTTAAAGTTTCAATCCTACATGCATGTCTTCCATGCGAAGTAGAGCAAGAGCCTTGGGGCTTCTCAATTGAGAAAAGCACAAGGAGATGTTTTGAAGCATATCTTTTATCAAAACTCACTCCATTCAACCAAGATCAGAACCCAATAATTCTAAATGATGAAGATCATATATGTGGTTAGATGAATTATGTTTAATATTTCAGAGGTTTCAGAGTTAGGCTTCTGAATACATCAACCAGGACAATTTTTCCTGAATATACTTGCTCCTTGGTGGTATGTTTAAAATACCAAGTGGGAGGAAGTAGGGTTATCCTAGGCATCATGTGATACCAATTTTATCGGCTATGCTGGAAGTTGGATGTGGATGGCGGTGATTTGTTATTTTGGATACAATGTACTTAGGATGGTAGCCAGTGGGTGCTAACTGTCGCCCAAATGGTGGGATACTACAGTCAAGCTCAACATGGTATGAGCAAAAGATATCTGTCTCTCAAAAAGGAAACACAAAACTCTCTTATTCTTCACTTCACTTACAAATTCTTTGGTACTCTCCCCTTTATAGGCCAGCAAAGGGCTGCTACAACATGCATTCAACTTCCAAATTAGGAATGACTTAAGCTATGAACTTATTATAAAACCCCTGTCTACTTACAAAGTAAAATCTGTAGTTGTTTGAGGCTTATAAACCTGAAACTATATTCTGTCAAGGCTCTAACTTCAGTTGAAAGGATGAGACTTTCAAATTTGATGAAGTTATAAAAACTGCTACAAAGCTTTAGTTAAGATTCAGGTTTGAAGTTGAAACTTGTAACCCCAACACATCCCCTCAGACCTCACCTGGCTTCATTGCAAGCATTGATGTCAGACTCTTGAATGTTTCAAGGGGTGAGCCTTGGCAAAAATGTTAGTTGGAGAGCCAAGAGCCTTTGTAAACATGTTAGCCCCTTTTTTTTTCAATATTACAGTACTTAACATAAACTTGGCAGTTTGCACTGTCTTATGTTATGGCAATAGACTCACATCCAGCATTCAGGCATAGGAGATTGGTCTCTTTTCTGTTTGCTAGATTCAAATCCAGCATTGATATGTACTAGGATAGTTTCTTTTCAGTTTGCTCTTATATCTGAAATATCTCCCTCAAAATTCTCACTTTCATTGGGGCTGTGGACATGGAAGTGTTGGCTGATGATTGAGGTCTGCTACTGGTTCTTCTTGGTCCTGATGGAGTTCTTGGCATTGAAGTTGAGATGGACTGTCACGCCAATGTTGATTCAATTTGTTGTCCTGTCCATGGTCATGCCCCTTTGCTTCTGCTTCTTTCTTGAAAATCTATGACGCTTGACTTTCCCTTATTCCATTTCCATGCTTCATGTTCATTTACAAGCACATAACTGCTCCCATCAACTTAATTTGGCAGTGAATTGTATAGCTCATCATCTCGAGTCCTTACAATAACTGATTGAGATGAAGTTTTTTGTACGGTCCTTAGTTACCCAAAGTGGGAGCAGATCTAGATATGGCCACAGGGAAGTGGATCTTCTGAGAATATGCAATTATGAAGCAGCGTGGAACAAGTTTCCTGTGAGATCCTGAAGCAGCTTCTACTCCCTACATAGAAGTTTCGTGCTACTATTTACGATTGTCCAGTTTCTTTCTTTTGGCTTCCAAAACTAGTGCATATGCAGCCCACCCTTTAGACATGACGTATGAGGTTTTGTTGCTGCTGTATGCTTCCTGGGATGTCATGTTGCACTCTTTGTAGGGTAACATAGGAGTAGATAGACTTTGATGGCTACAGCTTTTGTCTAGAAGTGCTTTGGTAGCACTTTCTCTTTGATCATTGTCCTTGACATCTGGAGGATGGTGTGCTTCTTTCTGCATCTCAGTTTTCTATAATGTGCTAACACTTACGAATTTTGATCAAATTTCTTGTTGCTGTGATGTGCTAGCAGTTATGAATTTTGATCAAAATCCTTGTTGCCTGCAATTTCCTCTGAATATATTTGAGGTGTACTTGCCATCTCGATTAGATCAAAGAATCTTATATATATATATATATATATATATATATATATATATATATATATATATATATATATTCTTTGTTCATATGAGAGCATTCAAACTTCTAAAAGCATAAAAAACAATAGAGCTGTCTGCAAGGAAGTAAACACATAACTTACATTCATAGTCTTCAACAAACATGAGTAAACAATCAGTACCTCCTAGTTGGATTGGGATTAACAATATACCAATATTTGTGTAGAACAGCTGCTGATCTGTTTATCTAAAAGGAAGTGTCTGCACACTTTACTAGTCTGTGCTTTGTTTGTTTTTATAGTTGGCAGTGGTTTCATCATGCCTTCTCTGGATAGTAACTGTAATCCATTAATTGAGAACCCCAAAATGCAAGTGCCACTTATGTGACCATTCTCTGTGATACCAAGGAAGCATTTCTCCAAACCTGTGTTGAAGTAGACTGGAAGCATGTGGTCCTTTGCCATCTTTGCTTATGGAATAAGTAAGATTCGATGCATTTAAAAAAGCGACATGTACCCTTGTCAAGGAGTTGCCATTGCTTTCTAAATTGGGCATGTAGTAAATATTGAAGATTTCTATTCTTTTGGTAAATTTTGATTTCCCTTACCTCATATTGGGACTTAGAATAAGTCAAGAAGCCAATCTTGTTGGTCTCATGGATCATCCTCTATAAGAAGTTTTTGGTTCCTGAATTTGTGGCAGTTGCATGATGCTCAGGGAAACCCATAAAAAGGATTTGGATGTATTTTCTGGTACTCTTTTTAGATCTTAGCACATTTTTAGTTTCATGACATGAAAAGAACATTATCCAAACTATTGCATCAGTACAATCAGAAAGGTTGCTCCATTAGTTCTTTTTCTGTGCTGTGATTGTATCATTGTTTCCAGGGGCATATTGAGAAGCCAAACTGGGATGCATCGGTATCTTAGTTTTGATGGTTAACCCTTTTTTTTTTTTCAGCATCAACTGTTTCCAGTGGGAAGAGATACGAGTTCCTATCAGGTAATTTTGTAATCAGACATGATGATCGCATGCATATTTTAGTGCCAGCTAGATGTCTAGCAATTGATACTCGCCTGCCCCTTGTGTTACTCAGATTTTGTCCCCGAGAAGGTAAGAGCTGAAGATGCCTTGAAGGCGAAGGCACTAGTTGAAACATAATTATATTGAAGCTGCAAGTGCGTTAGCAACGAGAAACAAGATATGCTGATCAAATTGGCTAGCATGAGGCATCCTCTCACCATGTAATCTTTCAACGTGGGAGTTAGAACATGCATCTTACCTTGCCCCGGTAAGGTGCACGATTGGTTTCTTATTCTGATAACTCTTTTTCTTTTCCTTTTTCTTTTTTGTGGGTTATAGAAATAACCTAATATTTGCTTCCTGGTATGGGAGCTTGCAATCTGAACGCAGTGGACCGGTCTTCCTGTATCCATGTTTTATCTGTTCTAACCTCCATGGTTGCTGGTATTCAATTGGTTTTGTTTTCTTGATAATTGTTGGTCTCAACCACTAGATATTTTACACCTTCAAAGATCAGAAAACAATTGCCACCACCTGGTGGTTCTGCTATCATCCTTTGGTTGCTTTCGAGGAACTTGAGATATGCTTTTGCTGTCAGAGACCTTGACTTGCAGATGAAGAACCATACACCAGTGTATTAAGAATATACTGGTGGAGATATATACCCTGTTAGATATATATAAATATATTTTTTTTCCCGAAAAAATGTTGGAATCTGCGTTGCCAAAGATAATTGAATAAAAAAATTGAAGCTTAGTTTTTCCTCTAAATTGTCATATTTGTATTCCATTTTTTCCTCTTCCGAGAATATTGAAAATTGAACCCATTCAACGTTCTATGCGGATACGACAAGGTGATGCACTCCTCCTATCTTACCTCCCCAGCTGGTGAAAGCTTCGCAGTCCAAGAGGATGGCATCGTGCCGTCGGTGAGGTGCGGTGGGTTCCTAACATCCCGCTGGTCCCTGATAAAATTCCTGCAGGTTTCGTGGCAAGCAGTCACTTTACACAACGTTGAGAACTTATTGTTTTTAAAAACTTTTTTCATGGAAAGCAAAGACCTTTTCACTGGTTGCTGAATCTCAAAGAAATATTCGACGGCTTCATAAATTTCACGAACTAATAAAAAATAGTTTATAGCTGGTTCTTCAAATGCTCGCTAGTAACTGCTGCGGCTGGTTGTTTGGTGTTTGCTCTCTCGTGCCTGCAGTGTGGTCGGCATCAATGGTATCCTCGAGACAGACAAAACTTACATTGCGACCGGGTGCGCCATACATTTCTAGAATGGATAAGTTGAGCTATCAGTGGCTCCTCCAAGTCAATATATCAATGTAGGTAGGTGAGAGGCCAGTAGGACGTTGCGATGATGTCTTTCCAGCTAGAAAATTGTGTGTTCATTAGTTGACAGCATAGCAATCCATTTTAATGTCACGGGGTTTGGTGATGCCGATTTCCATGCATCATTTGGCGCCGTCTGGGTTGTGCAATAGGTTTTGGCGAGAGTGGTCGCTCCTATCTCCACCCAACTCGATCAACATCCTTGGTGGGGAGTGGGGACCGATGCCTTTTATGGAGGTAGCTAAACCAAGCGTACGTGGATCCAGCGAAATATGCAACCAGGGCTTGAATTGAGGAGAGAGCATGGTCATCCTGGGAAACAGAAATTCCCATGGGGCCACGGTCCGCACCTATATATTAGCCTGTCAAGAGAGTTAGGAGTGCTCACGATTTAATAAATTGAATACCTGCATGCTGGTGCTCCGGCCGACCGAATTACCTGGAATCATATGCATTGAAATGGGATTATTTCTGCCCCAAGATTAGCACCGTTTCTTAGTCACCGTGAATTGGCAACCCAGTTACATACGCACAAAGTCTAACCTGGCTTTGGTCAAAGGGGTTTTTCTGTTTGAGTCGGATTCGGATCAGGTTTGTTGAACCAATTGTTGAATGGGTCTGATGGGGCAGAATCTTCGTTCAACTCAATCCCGAGGTAAAAGTTTAATCTGGAGCCGCGCAGGGCGTGGATCGCCGAGTCTCGATGGGGTACGTAGGGACAACTAGGTAGGTGCTTTTGTTCCGTCTTGATCATATCAAAATCTGCCAGCGTCGTACCTCCAATATATATATATATATATATATATATATATATATATATATATATATTATTTTATTTTATTAATTTTTACTATTTTTTGGTTGAGGTGAAAATTTTAGGTATGGAATCTGACCTTTCTCTGAAAAGAATGTGAAACATCGGCGCCAGAGACACCGACATCACATCCCGATTCGGGGGACATGATCATCGAGACATGGAGCGACGGCAGCGAATCCAAACCCAATCTCCAAGAAAAGACACCGACCGGACTATTATTATTGCAGCAATATTTATCTCCGAGTCTTCCCCCCATCGATACAACCTGCAAGGATGTTCTGAGCGAACTGGTCGAATCTTCTCCAGTCCCGCACTTGGAACCAGAGAGGTCAATTTATTAACTACAGCCGTTCGTGTTTGGGAGAACGGCTAGTTGCACATGAGCAAGATGCAATTTTGTACACCATGCAAACATGAATGACATGACTGATTCTCCCACTTGAGAGTGAGAACACTCCTACATGGCAGCCTGACCACCAGCAGAACGTTTTTACCGTCATCGGCACATTCATTTTCCAAATCCATTCGAAATTACAAATGGTACTTGTGGGATGCGGCTGCTCCACGAAGTGATGCATCTACTTCATGGAGACTCGATCCAGCCTACTTTTACCTTAGCATAGCTGATTAGTCCAAAGTCCCTGTGGAGGGGGCCCGGCATGCTCCATATCTTGATCATCATCTCGTATAGTAGTAGTAAGGCCAACTGCTCCATGCTCCACATCCTGTTAGGAGTTGCAAGGGTCTCAACCTGCATATCTGACGATAAACATACATTCATATTAATATACGTAGGCCAGGCAATCATGGGATTGGTGGAAAACTAGGAGTCTCCAAGCATACTGATAAAAGAGAAGGTCCCGGTTGACCAAAAGAAGTGATACGTACCGCACTGCAGGCGCATACATGCGAATTCTATTCTAGATAGAAGAACGGCCACTTGACCGGCCATTCATCACGTATTGGATAAGAATAGTGTATCTCTTGGTTGTAATTGCTGGATTGGAACATAGTGCTCATCGTTTGTTACGTGGTTGTAACTAATATTAGAAACAAAATGATTCTACGGGTGTAACTATCAAGCAGAATGATCCTATGGTCGTAACTATGCGGCTCCAAGAAAAGGAAGGTGATTGGTTGAGGCTTTGAACATGATGGTTTATATGTCCTTTGCAGCCACCATTTGCATGCATCCTTCTTCATGTCTATATCGTTTAATTTATGGCATAGGTGTCTTGGACAACCCTCTCATCAGCAGCAACATAAACTTCATACCATTCTTTTCTTTTCTTTTAATAATCACGGCATTGTTTATGATGTTTGTCCAAAAGCTAAACAAACTTGTTTGTCATTCCCCAATAGTTCTATCATGACTACGGTTCCTTTTGAATTGCTATATTGTGATATCTGGAGAAGTAATTCCATTGTTTCTACTAAAGGTGCTTGTTTTTTCTTCACCATTGTTGATGACTATACTCAAGGTATTTATCTCTCACAACGCAAATATGCATTGGACATTTTAGCCTATGTGGGTGCTCTTAGTTACCCTCCATGTGATTCACCTATGGAGCCCAATCTCACACAATCTTTAGACACCTACCTCGCTCTTTTTGAACCTTCTCATTATCGAAGACTTGTGGGACACTTACTTTATCTTACCATCACAAGACCATTACTTCTTTCTGCTTGTTCCGATTCGGATTGGGCTTATTATCAAACTTTTCTAAGGTCCATAGCAGGATAAGGACATCTCTTGCTTGTAATTATTGGATCAGAACAAAATACTCATCATTTGTTACATGATTGTAACCAATATGATTATAATGTTTTCCCTATCTTAGAAACATAATGATTCTACGAGTGTAACTATCAAACAAAATGATTCTATCGTTGTAATTATGCAACTCTGTACACCCTATATATATTTGGGATTGGAATGATAATGCAAGTTGCGGAGCAATTTTAGCTCATTTCTTTTCACAATGTCGTAGTTTTTTGTAGTTACGCTAGGAACCTTGAAACCGATATTTGACAGTCGCTACTTCGGCCATAACGAGTTTGGTTGAAGTACCACTTGGGCGGCAAGTTTATATAGTAGCGCTTGTTAAGACTGCATCCCAAGTTTGCTCCTTTGGAAAAGCAAACAGATTTGCAAGAAATAAGTTGGAAGTCCCTCGCAGTCAGCAGAATGCCCGCACAAGAAGGCTTCGAAATCCTTCTCTAGCTTTTGATTACTAAAAGCAGCACAAAAACACAAGATATACAATAGAGAGATAGATGATAGCATAGATTGGAGCAAGGCCGGCGGTAGAGCCTTTCATTTCCAACTCACAATCTTAGCTGCCATTTTATCTAATAAAAGACTAAATTCCGAAGCCACCAGTGGTGTACCTGATAGTGGAACCTTCAAGTATTTCCAAGCACCTGCGCTCTCCAACTTCGGAAGGATTTCTTCGAATGCGAGATTTGATTGTTCTTGCGGTAGCTGGACTAAATAGGATGTGACTTAATACATTAATAGGCTGATCTGAAAAAAGAGAGATGATCACTAATTCTAGACGGATGGGAATGCACTTGCTGGTGTTCAGATAGCAACATCCAGGTTCGTAGCGTCCACTAAGCTGGTTGCTTCCTTCGATTGAACTGAAGTTCATGTGCTGGGGGTACATGTATATAAAGTGGCCGCTGGCACTTTCCTAGCCCTCCATTTTACGTCTCGCATCTATCAAGAATGGTGCGGATGTATTTTACCATCAACCGTAGGCGCACCGCGAGGGGGTGGATGCAGCCGAGCCGTGCGTCATGATGGAAGATATTGATAAAAAAGAGAGCAGAGTTGGAAACCATTTAAAGGAGAAATTATTGCGCGCTGGGTCCATGTTGGTGCACGTCACCAATCACTGACATTCACTGTGCTCGTGCGTAGGTTTCGTCTCCGTGATTGACCCACGGCAATGCACCGCGACGATTGATGGATGCACCATCGTGGCAGTTCATGCAGGGCACCCAATAATTTTTCCATTTAAAGGGGTACAGGTGTGCCGAACGTTTCGCATGGACAAGCACCGCACCTGCTACGCTCATCACCGTCCGTCACTCTTTGGAGTGGGCGCAACAAACACACACCCATTTTCTTAGGAAAAAAAAGCACGCACGCACGCAGCCATTTTATTAGAAAAACAGAACACACCCACCCTTTTCTGAGCCTCGCTTTTCCCCTGACGCCCACTAAAAGAAAAGTAAAAAAAGATTAGCTCCAACGAGACAAATAAGTCGAGCAGCGTCGGCACGCGTACGAACGTCTGAAGGCAAGCCGCCGGTGGCTGTCCCTTCCCGAACAGCAAACAGCCTTCCTTCCACTGCAGTCGTGGCATGATTGAAACTAATGGCCTCTTATTACTCTACATACCCATTTACATTTCCCATTGGTGGTCCTGTCTATCCATCTGTATCGTTGGAATTGCCCATTAATATAATTTCAAGATAGCTATGGTGTAGCATAACAACTGTTATTTTAATGTTATTCAAAATAGTTGTTGCTACTAAACAAAGAAATACAATTATTATATTTGTGAGAAAAAAAAATTATCCTAAATTAGAATTGGCCATTTGGAGCGTATTAGTATAATGTGTACTATTTTATTATATACATGACAGAACACAATAATACAACCACTCTCTAGGGGTTGTGTTGAACATTTTCAATATTTTAATTGTTCATCTACTATAAATTTTTTATTTATATTTTTTTTGTTCAAATCATGCACCGGTATTAATATATTTTTTAATCTAAATCTCCATGTCAGATGATGGTACGATCTAATCCTTCATGAACAATAACATGATACAAATACTACGTCTTCGTTACTTTTCGTCATATTCAGCATCATGAAGCAAATAAGAGCTTCATAGCAAGTACACCGCGTTATTCCCAAAAGGAAATTAAAGAAAATAAAAAATCAAGCATGAGGTGAAATCTATTATGACGGTAAACAGCGGCTGGGGACACGGGAGAGGGTTTCATAATTCCATTTCGGAAGCGATCATCGGAAGCAGCAGGAGCTTTGATTTTGTCATGCGTGTCACGTCGCTGGTGAAATGCTGTTTGCTGATCGAGCAAAGACAGCCGAACCTGCAGCGGAAACAAAGACGCCGAGGAGCAGCAACGAGCCCACACGGCCGGTCCCTCTCGAGCCACCGACAGGTAGCATAAGTCTACATGCGGTATCCAAAGATCCGATGATCCTCGATCGACTCATCCCACTTGCTCCGCCCGCACAAAAACTTTATGCGTAGAAACTCCTTTCCCCTGTTTTCTCGCGTACCGCTCCCAGATACGACACGCCGCTCGACCCGTTTCTCCTTTTCGCTGCTGCCAGATGCGTTCCGTCTGCGGCGTTCTGCTGGCACGCAGACACCGACTGTGGCTTGTTGATGCTGCCAAAATCACAGTAATAAATCGGGATATATATATATTCCCTCCCTCCCTATCTTCTCCTTTTTTCTTAATCTCTCAGGTAAATAGTACATGTTCCTGTCTCCTCCCCGGCCCAGCATTCCAAGCCAAGAAACCAGAGAAGGCAATGCTGAAAAAACCCGCATGAAAGACAAGAAAGACGGAATAAGCTGTGGAGATGGATTGCTGAGTTGTGAAAGCAGAGGATAAGTAATTGATGCCACCACACCAAGTCACGGGTGTCTTTTACTCTCTCTCTCTCTCGCTCGCTTTCCCCCCACAAGCGACTGCTGCTCGAGCGCACAATTAAAGAATCGACTAATCCCCCCATCCTGCTCTCTCTCTCTCTCTCGTGACATTCCTTCCTTGTTTCTTTTGCTATTCTCTTCTCTTTTCCAAGACGCGCGCGCTCGCACTCATACATCAATGGGAAGGGCAGCAGCTTGGCGGAGGCCTTTCATTTTCCTTGTTCTTCTCCTTCCATTGTGCTCGGCGGTTGATGTGACGTACGACCACCGGGCGCTGGTGATCGATGGGGCTCGCCGGGTGCTCATCTCCGGCTCCATCCATTACCCCCGCAGCACCCCGGAGGTGCGGTTTGCTTTCTTGCTGCTGCTTTCTTCGATTCATCGTTAGCCAATGTCTTCCGCTATCTACTGAAGAGGTGCGGAGGTGATGCTGGAATTGTTGGAATTTATGCAGATATGGGCGGGTCTGATCGACAATGCCAAGAACGGCGGGCTGGACGTCGTCGAGACCTATATCTTCTGGAACCTCCACGAACCCGTCCGGAACCAGGCAACCATTTTTACCCGTTCTCTTTTTCCATTCCCTCCCCGTCGATGGCCTTCTTGATTCCAATTCTATAATCAATCTTTTCCTTGGAGTTCTTTTTTCTATATATGGTTCACTTCTATTACGTTGTGAAAAAAAAAAGAGGTCTTGATTCTCCTTTTTTTTTCAAAAAAAAGAAAAAATCATCCTTCCGACACTTGGAGTTCTTGAATCTGCTCTATCCTTCCGGGTCTGTCTTTTTTTTTTTCCTTTTTCTTGTAAAAAAGGATTGGTTTCGCAGTTTCATCTTTTACTTCCATTCAGACTCATGCTGATACTCTGTTATGGCTCCGAAGTCCATTTCTTGTTTCTGTTCCTTCTCTTTTTTGTTTTTTGTTTTTTTTTTTGGATTTTCATCTTCTTTATAAAACGAGATTCTTCTTTTGCTTGTAAAAATAGTACGACTTCGAAGGGAGGAAGGACGTGGTGACGTTCGTGAAGACAGTCGCGGAGGCCGGGCTTTACGTTCATCTCCGGATTGGCCCTTACGTCTGCGCCGAGTGGAATTACGGGTGAGCACGGATCCCTCCACTGATTTCTCTTCGTTTCCGTCTGCCCCCTTCGAGTAAGTTGTGGTGATTTGACAGCAATGGCTCTGCAATTCTGATGGCAGGGGATTCCCGCTCTGGTTGCATTTCATCCCCGGGATCAAATTCAGGACCGACAACGAGCCTTTCAAGGTTCGCACGCACCACCCCTTCCGAAACCATCCGATCCTTGATGCCTTCGCTTCTGATTGTTTGGTTTGTTTGTATTTTCTTTTTTTTCCTCTCCCTTGTGTTTGCTAGAGGGAGATGCAGCGCTTCACGGCGAAGATCGTCGATATGATGCAGCAGGAGAAGCTGTATGCATCCCAAGGTGGACCCATCATCTTATCTCAGGTTAGCGGACCTCCGTAAGCGACTCCTGTGAGGCCTTGCGCGAGCACTTTGATGTTTATAGGATGATATTTTTTATTTTTTGGGGCGGCAGATCGAGAACGAGTATGGGAACATCGATGCAGCGTATGGTTCGGCCGCCAAGCCTTACATCAATTGGGCCGCATCCATGGCCACCTCTCTAGACACGGGCGTGCCCTGGGTGATGTGCCAGCAATCCGATGCCCCTGACCCCATAGTAAGTGGAACCTTGCACTCTCCCTACGCCACTCTTTCTGTGATGTATAAATATTTCCGTAGCTGTTTGCTGATCATCATCGACGCATCAAAATCTTTTTCGCAGATCAACACTTGCAATGGGTTTTACTGTGATTCATTCACTCCGAACTCCGACAAGAAGCCCAAGATGTGGACGGAGAACTGGAGCGGATGGTAAGGCTTTTCAATCCGTTTCGCTTTCCAGTCTCTACCCAGCTTTCTCCAGCATATTGTGGTGCCGAATCGTGTGATGCATGAACCTTGCTTGATCCCTGTCCTTTGGAAGAAGCAAGGCCTTTCTAACTACTAACTACTTCTTCCAATTCCTGCTATACTTCTTTTCTGGCGTATCATTAATATGTCTGCTAAGCTTCTCGTATTTACTATTTTGCCGTTAGGTTCCTGTCTTTTGGTGGTAGAGCGCCATATCGACCGGTTGAGGACCTTGCATTTGCTGTCGCCCGTTTTTTCCAACGTGGTGGTACCTTCCAAAACTACTACATGGTATTGATGCCCGCTAGATTATTATGTTGGTATCTTTTCTCCTTGCCATTCTGCAATCTCCTCAACTAGATCAGAGAATCACGGATTTTTTTTTTTTTTCATTATGTTTTTACCAGTATCATGGTGGAACCAACTTTGGACGCACATCTGGGGGGCCATTTATTGCCACGAGCTATGACTATGATGCTCCAATTGATGAGTACGGTAAGCTTGCGATCTATAACCTCCTTGTCCTATAAGAAATTCAGTTTTCAGGGACTTTCTTTCATCCTAGAGACTTCTATTGTTAGTATCTCGCAAAGAATGAACTGGCATGGCTGCAAACAAGTTTACACCAATTGAGTCTGACCTGATGGAGAGGTTTTAATTAGGGCTGCGGTGATAGTATAAGCTTGTTCGATGGAGATTTTAGGGATGTCATGTTGAGGGCAACAACTTGCTTATTTGGTTGTTTGCGTGTTGAGAAAGACTGGTTGGTGAAAGGAAAGGAAACGTATATGATACCTAGAGGGGATATAAATTACCTGGAAGTGATCGAGGATACAGTGCTCTATGTTCAAATGGTTAAGGTGGGATTCATAAGGCTGACTCCAGATAATTGGGACTGCACTGCTGATTATGGATAACTCCAGAGATGTATAAGTAATGTCCTCTTTGTTAGCAGATTAAATAAAATAGTTCAGAAAATATTGTCGATTTTGTTAAATTATTTAAAAATATACTTGAATAAACTTTAGTTTGTAAATATCACATGCTTTCCGATATATGGAAACTAAATTAAAACATCTTCAGTTTTTTCGGGAGAATTTCTCATAGTATGTACATAACAGGAATTATTAGGCAACCTAAGTGGGGTCACCTAAGAGATCTACACAAAGCAATAAAGCTTTGCGAAGCAGCATTGGTAGCAACAGATCCAACAAACACTTCTCTTGGTCCAAATTTGGAGGTCAGTACACTCTTCTAATATTTGTGGCATGTAATTAGGTCTTTATGTTGAAGATCAATACTGCATGTTTTTTATACGTGGCGTCTGTTAATAAAAATATATCTCTTGCCTATAGACAGCAGGAAATCATATTCAGGCTTTATGGAAAATGAAGATAATGCTAAACATAAATGCTATTTGTGTGTTGGCAGTTAGGAAACTAGTATTCAAATTGTCCATGAATATACTGAATTAACAATAGCAGCACTAACTGGTGCTGGTGTGCTACTAAAGTGCTTCTTGGGTTTGTGCAGTGATAATGTCATGTTTCAGTTATTAGTTCTTCTTTCTTCTTTCCCCCGTTTCTTAAACAATAAAAAATTTGCAAGATTTTTTTTTTAAGATGATGATGTCTGACCTTTTTCTGCACCAGGCACACGTGTACAGGGCAGGGTCAGGGGTCTGTGCAGCATTTCTTGCCAATATTGGCACCCAGTCTGATGCAACTGTTACTTTTAATGGCAAATCATATCATTTACCTGCATGGTCTGTGAGCATCCTGCCTGATTGCCGGAACGTTGTCTTCAATACTGCTCAGGTATGTCTTCAACAACGCATGAAGAATCTGTCATTCTCTTAGCCAACATATGAAGATTTTCTTGACGTACAATTCATTTGTGGCGCATGCCATTAAAAACTTATATTTTCACAGACTTTGGTGAAATGATAATTCTTGTTTCTTGCTTGCTTTTTCTCTTTAAGTCGACAAACAGACTAATTAAAACCTACAGACTTCAGTAAGTTCTCAAAGTAAATCTATATTTCAAAGGAAACTCATTGCTCCTCTCTTAACTCCTTTTCTTATTTTTAGCCAGAGATACTAATGAAAATGCTGTCCCATTTGCTTCCCTACAGATGTGAGTAACTCATTTGTTGCCAAATTTTTCCAGCGATGTACCTATATCTTTTTGAGAGGGGATCAGTAAGAGGGGCCTTTAAAACTTGCCATTTGAAAACCAACTCCAGCAGTAGCATTAGATTCCTAACAATTTTAAGTCTATTTTATTAGCCCAGTCCAGATCAATCCTGATTCCATACGTCTCCAAGGTCAGCATGTCTTGCATCAAAAATTGGCTCCACAACTGCCTAACAGGGTCTACCCATTTATCTTTGTAAACGAAGACCACAGCCACTTAGTCTCTGTCCTTCCCTAAACAAGAACCAAAATTTATCTTCTCCTGTCTGACCAATGCATTTCCTCTGTTCTTCTCATCCCGCACAGATGTTTCATTTTGCAGAAAGTGATCTCGTATTTGTAGTAATTATTCAAACAAATTTCTACTCTCTTGCATGCTCCCCTGAAATACAGCCTGATTCCTTGCTAGCCTTTAGATTCAATAAACAATGCTAAAGTCACAGCCTTCTTGCATTTTACTTATCTTATTTACTTAACCAATTCTTGCAAAGATCCATGTCTACCTTTTTTCTGGAAGCCAACACTTATCATATAGTGGTATTTTGACCTTTTATATTGGCTACTCTCCATGTAATATGTTCAGCAGCCTCATCAAATTCTCATATAGTGCTATTCAAACCTTTTCATATTGATGCATCTCCATGGAATATGTGAAGCATCTTCATCAAATATTCTAAACTCCATCTAACTTCTATCTAAAAATGGAGATATCTTCCATAATGCTGCAATTGGCATTTTATTTTGCAAAAGCTTCCATAGCAATATCCTAATTTTGGCTACTCATATTCCTTAATACCTTCCCATAGCCCCATATTTGTCTAATCTAAATAGCTGACTGATCTATGTACAGCTGTACTCTCCAATTATGCATCACATATAGCATGCCTCACCTTCATCCTTAGTTGCTGAAATAGACAATCCATGTTACTTTTTCAATATCTAAGATTCTTGAAATTTTCAACACATTGCAATTCATTTCTATAGTACGAAAGTATTAAGTCTCAGCTCTTTCTCCGCCCTTAGGATTTCCATTGGCTTGCACTACTGCTGATTGTTAGTTAACCTTACCTTTTTCCCATTTCCTGGTGCCCATTTGGGACCACTCCACGGACTTGAAATTAGTCTAACAAGCCATCCTCCCTCCCCATCCACGAACAACCTTTTAATGGATCATCATTTGATAGAGCTCCTTTTCGGTCATAATTTCCTCGAACAATTTGGCCGTTCAACTCTCTAACCACTTTGATGAAGATTTTGAAAAAAATGCAATACATCTCTTGAAAGCCTGATCTAATTTCTGAATAGTTGTTTATTCTTGATAAGCTTGTGGACAGTTTTAAGGAGAGGATAATATTAGGGTTAATGTGCTAGAGTAGTCTGGGATGTGTGGATTCTTGTTAGATGTGGCTGGGAATTGGTATTTACTTTGCATACTTTTCTTCTGCATCTTGTTGCATTGGTTTTTGTTTATTAACACCATAAATATTTCACAAAATTTTCTATTTAATATGTTATGAAATAGAGGGAAAGAAGGTACCAGGCATCAGTCTTTGAATTGATGATACAAGTCAGGTTGGCTCCAATTTTGTATTAGCTGGACCTGCACTGTAATCTGGAAAAGTCATAGAAAGATCGAGATTTCATTCATGTTGGTGGCAGTCAATCTGCCTGTTTGCTGCCTTAGTTTCCCATATGTTGCCATTTTTGGATTGTCTGTACTTATCCCTATTGTTATATAAGCACCAGCATCAGCAATGACTAGTACACTTTCTCGATTGAAACATGTCTTCTATTGGCTTCTCTCTTCGTGTGTCTCCCTTTCTTTATATTTTGGCTATATTTTGTTGCTCATGACCAGGATGTCAAATGATATATATAGACTGCATTTCTTCTGTCAGAAGAAGCTCTTTGGATCCCTTGATCTGATACAATATTGTTTCTCTGACAGATTAACTCTCAAGCTACTCATTTGGAGATGAGATATCTAACATCCAATAGTCAAGATTCAGATCAACCCATTGATTCCTCTAAAGCATCTCAATCAGACTGGAGTTTTGCCGTTGAACCTGTTGGTATCTCAAAGAGCAACGCCTTCACAAGAAGCGGATTACTGGAGCAGATAAATACTACTGCTGATGTTAGTGATTATCTATGGTATTCAATAAGGTGTGGAGAATATTTATCTAATTCAGTCTGGTGTCTCATTATGTGGCTATGCAGGTGACGCCCTCAGTTTTTTGTTTATGGTTTCTTTATTGTTTTTGCAGAATTGATATCAAAGGTGATGAACAGTTCCTTTCGAATGGTACTCAATCTAATCTTCATGTGGAATCACTTGGCCATGTTGTTCATGCATTTGTGAATGGGAAACTATCAGGTGACATATGTCAATGCATCCTGAAATCTAAGCTAGATTAGGCAAAATAACAGCTTATCATATAGTGAACTCGCTTTTCTCCATTTGGTTTTATGAGGAATATAATCATGATAAGTGGAACTAATGCTCAAATTCTGTGTGTGCTTATTATTTATTTATTTATATTGATCTTTTTACAGGCAGTGGGATGGGCAATAGTGGTAATGCAAAGGTCACATTGGAGAAGCCTATCACACTTGTACAAGGAAAGAACAAGATCGATCTTTTGAGTGCAACTGTTGGCCTACAGGTTGTACCAATCCAAAGCCAAGATGTTTCATTAATTTTCACTTTTGCAATTGCTGAAATGGGTTGATAAGATCATTCTAAAGAACTGTGGCTTATACTAGTGACATTGGATGCTGTCTCTGTTAAAGTGCTTCATCTAATTTTGTATTCATAATCTGTCATCTCTAGTGTTAAACTTTCAGTCTATATCTACAACATATTTTCAATTGATTTATATTCCTAGTGTTTGTGTGCTTATTTTATTCCTTTTCTTCTTCATTTATTTTTTGCAGAACTATGGTGCATTTTTTGATTTATGGGGTGCTGGAATTACTGGTCCTGTGAAGCTGAAGGGCCAAGATGGCACAAAAGATCTATCTTCAGATGAATGGACATATCAGGTCTTTCTAGTCTTGTTGTTATTGCATGATACGTATGAAAATCCTGTTAAGTTTTTTTTTCATGAGCAGATGATAGTAATCTGCAAGGTGTACCTTAGACATCTTATAAGTCAGACATTCACTGCTGTTGCTTACTTGGATACAACTTATCCATGTCGCAGCAGGTTTTTTTATTCAAGTAACCTATAAACTTAATATTAACCAAGTCATTTGTGGCTGAATCTGCAACCTCAGTATTTTTGTCCCTAATCTTGAATCTATATAGACAATGAATTGAGATTTTTCTGTTGTTTTGCCACATTATTTTGTTGCCATATCATGGATATTGCCATTCCCAAGGTTAATTAAGGAAAGCCAATACATGCTTCCAATTTGAACTAAATGAGATCTTTACAGAGCTGAATCTTGGATTTTGCTGGTTCAGATTGGACTTAAAGGGGAAGAGTTGGCTTTGTATGATGGCTCTAAGGATTCATCACAATGGGTCTCACAGCCTACCTTGCCGAAGGGTCAACCATTAATATGGTACAAGGTCAGTTTTTTCATTTGTTGGTGCTTTATCTCAACTTCTTTGTTGCAGAAGGTTTTACAGATCAAAGAAATTATTGAAGCTCCCTCATCTTTGTTATACATCTCATTTTCCATCACTTTGTCTTCTCCAACTACTATAATTATATACACACACACACACACACACACCCTGTTGCCGCTGGGAATTGATTCGACCAAGACGCGAGTTGCCTAAATGGCTGCAAGGCTCGGACGATTGGCTGTTCAGACTGTAGAGGTTGGTCGAAGGTCATGATATGCCTCATAGATGGTGCAGTGGTGGTCAGTTTGCTCAGATGGCAATGGCTCCAACACTGATCGCTCCTGAGATGGAACTGGAAAGAAAAGACTATGCTTGGACCTTTGCTCTGAAGTCAGACCCGACTTGAAACAACAAAGATGAAGAAATTCTCTTGCTGGATAATGTCTAATGGGGGATCCTCCGATGTCTAAGTCAGTCAAACTCTTAGAGAATAGTGGATGTGTTGTGAGAGTGGTAGAGCAACAACACAAGGGCATAAAAGGGCTTGAGAGTACTTACCTAGAGGGTCCTTTTGGATTGGTTTGTATAGGTGAGGGTCGGTGCTCATCGCTGAGAAATTAGACATGCGAAACGATCGTCTTTGGTAGCCTAACGCATGTCCCGAAAGTCATGTGCAGGCGTTTCACTCATGTGTCACACTCCACGCCTCTCGCCCATGCAGTTAAGGAAACTGTTTGCCATCATAGCCGAGGTGTCGCTAACAGGGAAAAAAAATTGAAATTCGAAGAACTCTCTGTGTTTTTGGGCTGGCCATGTGACGGGTTTGAATGGTTGATTGGAGGACATATTATATAATATATATATATAGAGAGAGAGAGATACCTCTTGAGATTCGTGCTTAGCATTAAATAAACTTATATTCAACGTTCGCCATACCTTACCGAACCGAGCGGTACGGGGCATACCGTACTGAGTAGTACGGGGCGTACCATACCGAGCAGTACAGAGGATGTACCAATACTCGGTATGTTTGAACCGACCCTGTACCGACAAAATTATAGCGTGGCACCGGGCACAGGGCCCAATACCGAGACGGTGCACCTTGCTTTTATTGGTTCTATATTACAAATTTGTGAACATCTATTTTGACTTATAATTGTTTAGCTAACAACTACTTTGTTTCTATCTAAAGATGGCCAGACTATCTGATATTTGAATTTTCTTGAATTATACAACACAATTATCTCCATATACTTAATCTTATACCAAGAAAAAAAACTCCATCCACTTAATCATGTCCTTTTATCTTGGTATACGTTTTATAAGTTGATAAGTTATGGTAGATACATGCGCATATGTAAATAAACATGCATCAAGTCGCACAACAAACTGCTTTTGGTATATCAAACCTTGTAAATTAGCTACCCGTTGGCTATGTGTAACCTTTTTGGTGTTTAGAAGTCTTTTTACTCTTCATGCATTGAATCTATGAGTAGTTGCTTATGAGCCATAACTTGTTGATTCATACAAGCAGAGCATTTCTGTAGCATCTTCAATGAGTAACTTGGAGGTTTTTTTTGGAAATTTTAATGTCATCACCAGCAGCATCTATAAAATTATGTCAGGCATCTGTAATATCTTTTTGAAAGGCTGGTAGTTTTACGAGCCATTGACGAAACCCTTAAAAATTCCAAGTTGTGACCAATGGATCACAAATTTGACAAATATTGTCAATTAAGAAGTTTTATTTTTAGAAATCCTTGCTGAAAATAAAGAAGTTCTGTCATACTTGTGTTGTATTTTCATGAAAAGATCTAGATTTTAGATTTGGTGAAGAAAAGTAGATTACTTGCTTTAATTCATCCAATGTTCTTTGGGTAGGCCATCAATAATTAGTATAATAACATAGAAAAGGGATCTAAAGAAATGTGAAAGAGACTCTAGGAGGGGGGAGGGGGCTAAAGGTAAAAATAGTCAGCTTTGTTTTTGTAAATATCAGAAATACTCTATCTTTACACCTTGATAAAGGAAAACGTTGATGCTCACCATGTATGGGAATTCCACCTAATTCTTACTAGGTGTTAGAGCAGGAAAGAAGAATTGTGCCGAGCACGGAGGTATTGTTCCGCTTTTGGGTTCGGTCACGCTCGGGCCTCTTCAGCCTCTTTGGGTGTTGTCACCCCATGCTTTACCCTTTTAAAAAGGCGCCTCGCGGAGGAAGGGGTATACCCCTTTTAATAAGGCACAATGCTTTCCCACTACTCAACCGATGTAAGACTAGTCCCTGGCTCCTCCACCCCAAACACTAGCCCCGCCGAGCGGAAAGGATTCGTGGCGGGTCTATCGGGGGTCCACGCTCTCTCCACCACAACACTAGGAAACAAAAAATAGTATACATACCCACTTCCTGAGATTGAGATCTCCTATGCAGATTTGAGATGTAACGAAACCAAGGAAACCAAGTTTTCTTGATCAGATCTGGAGATTCACATATGCAGCTGACACTTGCTATTTGCATCTGCCCCCAGTAATTCTTCCCACCATCTTTTCAGTCTCTTGATAATCTGATCTTGTCTCTCTTTTACTGTTCTGTTCACTTCTAATAAAATATTCATCATTTATGACAAATAAAATGGAAGAAAATCAAAATAAAGTGATCGGGTTATCTACATAATTGTGCCATGGTTCTTAATTTTGCATGGGGCCATAAACTGCATCTCATTTACAGAAATAAATGTGCTTACTTTTCCCCTTTCTAAGTTCCGGTTGACTTGCCGTCCATGATGTTCTTGATTCACATAATATCTGACTTATGGTGTTTCAAGCTCTAACCTCTAACTGCTTGTCTCATTTCTAATAAAGACAAACTTTGATGCTCCTGAGGGCAATGATCCGATCGCAAATAGACTTCAACTGGAATGGGAAGGGTGAGGCATGGGTGAATGGGCAGAGCATTGGGCGCTATTGGCCAACATATATCTCTTCGCAGAAATGGCTGTGCCACATCATGCAACTATAAAGGGACTTACAATTCTGACAAATGTCTAAAGAATGTTGGAAAGCCATCACAGCTTATGTAAGAACTTGCAGTCTCTTGTTTCAGAAATTGCTGCTTCCCAGCAACTTCAAGGTCCATTGTTGAAATATTGTTCTCATGCAAACAGGTATCATGTTCCTCGTTCGTTTATTCCAACCAGGCAGTAATACACTGGTTCTTTTTGAGGAGATGGGTGGAGATCCAACCAAAAATAATCATTTGCTACAAGGCAGACTGGAAGCTTATGTGCGCATGTATCAGAATCACATCCATCACCCATAGATGCCTGGATCTCTTCACAAACAGAGGTAGAGAGATTGGGGCCAGTACTCCACTTGGAATGCCCATATCCCAATCAGGTCATATCTTCGATCAAGTTTGCAAGTTTTGGGACTCCACATGGCTCATGTGGAAGGTACAACCATGGCAATTGCAGAAAGTGATAGCGCCCTTGCTGTTGTGCAGCAGGTATCCAGGACTCCATTCTCTTCATTCTAGTGGATGTTAACCATTTAGGAACCTTTGCTTAGTCTTGACATTTGTGGGCAGGCTTGCATCGGGGCCAAAGAGTTGCGGCATTGGAGTCTCGACAAAGATGTTTGGGGATCCGTGTAGAGGAATTACTAAAAGCCTTGCAGTTGAAGCTGCATGCTCTTGATAGGAATGCTGCTGATGGGCGCCAAACCAAATGGGGGGCAAAGCTTCCCTTGAAGGTGCACACACGAGAAAAAGAGGAAATGTGTTGAATAACAATTGAAAAAGATCGAAGCATTAATGATGAAATGGAAATATCAGATTTCACAATGCTCTCGCAGTTTCTAAAAGTTCATGGATGCATTTTTTTTTCCCCACTTTCTGCTGAAAATTATACGGCATTCATGTATTGGCTCGCTCGTGCATGTAGGCTTATCTTTCGAGTGGACACGGATGGTCCAATGAAATAAGTTGATCCAGTATATTAGTGGTATAGATCATGTTAATAATATATAACACTTTGCAAAGTTGCAGTCCCCTCCATGGTGTGGCAAAGCACTCGAAGTCCTTTGGAGGCGGTTAGCATATCTCCTTGGACTGCATATCGAAGCTAGTCGTATATCATCATGTACTTGCAGCAAAACACAGCAGAAATGGAGATGTTGTGAAGGAACCTCCAGGAAGTCTCGTCCCGTCCAACCGAAAACACCCAACAACCCACCGAATAAAAAACCTACCATTGTAAAGGAGATCATATAGCAGAGCCTTTTAGAACATGCCACGCAAGCACATTTTCGCATCTCGAAGCGTATCTGAAATGGAGACGGCCCCTGGTCTCGCATGGTCATCGTTTTCATGCCTCCCCTCGGATTCCAACAACCTTGTCGCCATGTACGAGATGATCCATCAAGGGGGGCTTCCGCTGCCGACGCGGGAAACAAGTTGGGCCGCTACCTTAACCTGGCTCCTCGATAACTCGGATCACGGCAGCGAGAACGGCCGAGATCTACTGGTTGGTGGGAGGCAGAGGAGGAGGAGGAGGAGGAGGAGGAGGATAGGAAAGAGGGGTTGAGGCTGGCGTCGAGCATGAGCTGTGATCGCGAGGCTGGAGGAGGTCGCAGCGAAGGCGGCCGGGCGGTGCTGGTTTTGATTTCAAGGTTGACATCCCACACACGTACCTTCAACACTCAAAAAAAGGTTGATCATTCGTGGGGATAAGAAAAGCTACCTGTGCTATCAAAATGCTTTTCCGTCCACCGCCTGCATCATGTTTTTTAAAGATCGTCCTTCAGATCTTGCCCATAAAAATATTAAGAACAATACAAAAGACCCATTGCAAACTAATGGGGGTTCTTTGCACATGAAGACTGTAGCCAACTGCGCCAGCAAAGGAATAATGCACTTCTCCAACAGAACCTGTTTGCAAAGACATACAGCAGTGGTGAGTGAATTTATTCAGATTCCTTTATGAGCCTCTCAAACATTTTCGGCAGCATTTTCCATGCGATATAACATCTGTGCTCCCTGTAAACGGCTACTTTCTCAGCTGCTAATCTTCTTCCAGTGCCCTTGCTCCCCGTTCTCTGCAGCATTGAGCCAAAAAAGCGTGGGGGCGAAAAAAAATTAGTCTCAATTCTCATAAGGTGAACAAATCTACGAACTAAAACATAAAACTTGATTAACTGCCCAACAGAATGCTTTGAAAAACTTTGAACACATCACGGAAAATAAAAAAAAAGATGAGCAACTATAAGAACCATTTTGCTCTCCTTCAGTTTTCACCAGTTTACATTTGTTAGTGTTGCAAAGGATCAGCATGTTACAGTTTTCGAGCTGCAAGTCCAATGCAAAATGCTAAAAGATATGAAGATTAGATGAAGAGAAGCAATGCCCTTTTGATTATCATGTGATTCCAAAGTATCAAAAATCGATACATAAAGAAGGAAATGAAACTGAAGTTAAAAAAAAAAAAAAAGCCGACAGACACACACCTTCTCCTAGATGCCTCAATAGGACCTGAACCAGGCAATGGGGTCCCACCCAATGTATGACCTCTCATTTCTGAGTAAGTTTCCGATTTTCCACAAAGGGCCCAATCAAATACTGAAGCAATGGGGTCCAAAATTGGCCTGCAAGTGTAATTACAAAAAGCACAATAAGAAAATATCAGCTAGAAGATATTCAATGAGACCTAATGATGAGAAGTGAATCTTACCGCAAAAATTCAGGAAAAAAACTGGAGAAAGAAAACTCATCACTTGGATCCCCTTTAAGGCCTGTTTCAGGTTTCTTTTGGAAGTAACGCAGGTAAATCCAACTCATATAAATGCCAAACAGTATAGTTGGAAGATAAGATACAGATTCTGTTGTGAAAAAACTTATAGCTACTGAGACCAACGCGACAATAGTTGGCACCCACTGGGGAATGTAAGAAAAGCAATGACAAATACTGAATCAGCCAAATCCCCAGGAAACATTATCAAGGTACCAAAAATCTTTATTTTCTTCAAAGGTAAACATACCTTTGCTTTGATCTTCAACAGAAAAAATAGACTCAACTCCTGATCTGGTATAATTTGCTTAATGCCTACTAGAAATCCTGAGAGAACTCCATGGAAGCCAGAAAGAGGTGTATAACTGTAACAAAAGAATGCGAAAAAGAAAACTCAGTGGTCATGGAGGTTAATAAATATCATGTAAATGCACAAAATACAGATTTTACATAGATAAAACAGACTCTAATTGTAACCAATCTCAATCATATAATTGTCAAAGCAGGATGAGGACACTGATTGCTAATATTACCCTGCTGCAAGCGTTCTTGCAGAAAAATACCATGCCAGCATATGATGCAAAGCAACCACTACAATCAAACTTAGATGATTAAAAAGCTAAAACATTCATGTAGCACATTGATAGTTAATGTCTGCATGTTGTAGGTCTTCTTGCAG